>NW_004443999.1:2203145-2235142 GCF_000243295.1 Trichechus manatus latirostris
TGAGACCAGAAGAACTAGATGGTGCCTGGCTACTACCAATGACCACCCCGACAGGAAACACAACAGAGAGTCCCAGATGGAGCAGCAGAAAGATGGAGTGCAGAACTCAAATTCTAGTAAGAAGACCAGACTTAATGGTCTGACTGAGACTGGAGGAACCTTGGAAAGCATGGCCCCTGGATTCTGTATCAGCCCAGAACTAAAACAGTTTTTGAGGCCAACTCTTCAGACATGGATTGGACTGGACTATGGGACATAAAGTGATACTCGTGAGGAGTATGCCTCTTAGCTCAAGTAGATGCAAGAGACCAAAGCGGCAGCTTCTGTCTGGAGGTGAGATGGGAAGTCAGAGAGGGTTAGGAGCTGGTTCAATGGACATGGGAAATCAGGGGTGGAAAGGAGGAGTTTGCTGTCGCAGAATGGGTTGAGCAATTAGGGTCACATAACAATGTATGTATAGAATTTTGTAAAGGAGACTAACTTGAAATGTAAACTTCATTTAAACTACAACAATAAAAAAAATTAAAAAAAGAATTTTACATTTACATCACCAACACAAAGCAGTATCTGGCTTACCTCTTAAAGATTTCAACTGTCCATTGAAAACTATCCAGAGCAAGAGATGACTCACTTTGTGTAGTTCTTGGACAGGCCTGAACAAATTTCAGATTACCTACTGACTATTATTGCTAGCTAACAGTGGCCAAGATATTCCCACCTTCACAACATCAGATCTTAAACAACATGTCCTGCCATCAGTCACAGTCAGGTGTAGACAGAGTAAGATGAACATCATCCTTTCTCCCTGCTGTGATCATCCATCACTGCCTTGGGGAATTCCACAGAGCCTAAGGATGAGCTTTAAGTAGTGTAGAAAATGAACCCAGGATGAGAACTTTGGAGATATGTGTGCTTGCCCCAACTGTGTTATAAAAATAATAGAATTTTAGAATGTTAGCATGAAAGGGACCTCATAGATTGCCTCGCCCAGTGCCATCATTTTAAAGATGAGATTCAGAGTGAAGAAGTGACTTGGCCAATGCCATTTCCAACCCATCATTAATTACTTAAGGAGAAACAGATGAATTGAAATTAGAGGCATGCTCAGATACAAATCCTGGCCTTAGAATATAGGACATACTATAGAACAGTGTGACTGTGTCTGGGTCCAGTTAACAACCCCTCTCTGTGTCCTTAATTTTCAGCATATTAAATGGAGACACTATGAGCCCCATTTGCCCTCTTGGTTGTTAGGAGAGCAGAAAAATAATGTAGCCATTCCCCACTTTTCTCCGCTTTGCCTTCAACTATGCCTTCTGTTACTCTGTCTTTTACCCCTTTGTTTTTTTTAATTTTGCAGTAAAGAACTCTTATCATCATTACCTCTTTAGAAGATCATGCTATCGTTGTTCTGTGCCATCGATTCTGACTCATAGAAACCATATAGAACAGAGTAGAACTGCCCTATAGCGTTTCCTAGGCTCTAATCTTTATGGGAGCAGATCACCAGATCTTTTCTGCCACAGGTGGGTTCGAACCACCAACCTTTTGGTTAGCAGTCAAATGCTTATCCATTGAGCCACCAGGACAACTTATAGGAAGCATTAAATCTAAATGTAGGTGTCATCTTCTCACCATAGAAACATAAGCAGTAATTGGGGGTTAGTTTACCCATTATTTGATAGACTGTTGCTTTGCCCACACAGCCTCTGTACCACAATTGTGTGCATGTGTATGCTTGTGGGGTGGGAGGTGGGGGGCAAACTAGGGGCAGACGGGGTAGGGGTAGATGAATGAATTACCCAGGGAGAGGCAATACCAAGGTGGAAAACGGCCTAACAGGGAATCATGGAGGGAGTCTGGAGCTGGAAAACAAACTTTCAATTTCACAATCTGGGCAAAAGCCAGTTCTCACTAAATTGCTCTTATAGAGATTTGGGGGAAAAAAAAAAAAAAAAAACATGGTGGATGTCCTCAGCTACCTTTTTCACCCAAACTCAACTCCATTTAACGTCTTCATCTATGATCCAGGGATAACTTACAAAGATTCTTTCTATGCCATAGTAGAATATTGTGGCTCCTTAAAATATAGCTGATACAAGCCTTTAAAGATGTTAAATGCCCTTGTCATTTGTCACTAATAGAACTGAGCTCCCAGTCAGGCTCTTCCACCAGCCCAGTTACCAGTTGACCTCGCCACAGGTCTGCAGTTCTCAAACCGGTACTTAACTGGGACCTTAAAGCTGAAAAATATTCCTGGAATGCTAATTTTAGTCAAAAATTTAGGGAAGGGAGATATTAAGTGATTTAACAAACCATTTAAAATATCTTCATATAAAATGGATGTATTCTAGAGTAGAATGTAAAACCTATCTGCATTTGGAAAAACAAACATTTCCTGAGGTGTGAACAGGGCTACAGCTGTAAATGACTGGGACTAACACCACACAAAGCTAATCCACAGAGCCCAGCAATCTGTGTACAGAGAACTAGCCTTGTGCTCTGAGCAGAATGCAGGGGCTTCCTTATCACAGCGTCGTTGACTGACAGAAATGCCAGGGTGAAGCTTCTTCAGCAGCCCTCACATTTGTCTAAATCATTCTAGCAACTGTCAACACCAGGGAAGAGTGGGCTCAAACAAAAAGGAAAACAACATCCCCATTATAATTGTTGTTGCTGTAATTATTTATTATGAAAATTAGTCATATCTAGTGAAACTTGATGAACCTTGAGAAAGGTAGACAGAGTTCTCTTTAATCACAATGCTCTTAGTTTTAAGGTTATCCCTCTACATTGTATATTGAATATTCTTACACAGGTCCTGAACTCATTTTCCTTACATAGTACATGCACACACACACTCAATATCCAATTGCAGAGAAACATGTAGATTTACTATTAAATATGTAAAACTCATATATATCTGTTTTATATGTATATATCTTGGAAGAAGTACAGCCAGAATGCTCCTTAGAAGGGAGGATGGTGAGATTTTATCTTACTTTGGACATGTTTTCAGGAGAGACTAGCCCCTGGAGAAGGACATTATGCTTGTAAAGTAGAGGGTCAGTGAAAGAGAGGAAGACCCTCAATGAGATGGATTGAAACAGTCACTGCAATAATGGGCTCAAATATAACAACGATTCTGAGGATAGGGTAGGACTGGGCAGTGTTTCATTTTGTTGTACATGGGGTCGCTATGAGTTGGAACCAACTCAATGGTACTAATATCAAAATATACATATATATATGTACATATATACACACATATATAAAGTATCTATATCCTAGATTCTTTTATCTTGCTTTTTACAATCATAATTATTTTTAAGGTGAAGTTTTCTGAATTCATATTAATTTCTGGAAAGATTGCATATTTATCCATAGTCCAGTAATTTTTTCTTTAGTTTCATACAGTGCTTTAAAATACTTTAAAATATATATATTTCTTTATCCTTACAGCTTCAAAAATTCTAAATGACTATCACCTATTCTAACTTAGTGCAATCCTACTCACGTCTCTATTCATATTGCAATTTTAATTCGTTTTCTGAGATTGGAGTATTAATATATTTGAGTAGACACATATCACAGTCCTTCTGAAAAAGAAGGTGCATATGTAATGAGCCAATATAGTATGCATCACCAAAATGAACACTGGTACTGTCTACTCAAATAAAGTTCATCCATCCTTGTCTCTTCCTTCTGAATAGCAGCTAAGACTCTCTACTGAGCAAATGACCACAATCCATATGATATGAATTTAAGAAGAGAAACTATTGGGAAACACTGTGGCTCAGATATTTCTGACATGTACGGCATTTATTCATCCATTCAGGAGACATTATTCAAACACTTGCCAGCCATTGTACACAGAGCACAGTGATAAGTGATATATAGTGATAAAAGACAGTTCCTGCTCATATGGTTTTCCATCTTTGGGAGATAAAGGAATGATGTCAATGCAGTGTGATAAGTTCAAGGCAGAGGCAAGCCAAAGGCTCTTGTAGGAAAAGGCACAAAGCAGTGTGTCATAGGAGAGCAGACTGAGATATGTATTTGCATGGAGAAAGTTTATGGGGAATGCCCTTGGGATCAATACCTATGGGGAACTAAAGGGAGTAGGATGGAACAGAGAGAGAGGTTGAACTCTGAGGTAGTCAGAACAAGGGTAACAGACTCTCCTTATGCCACATGGAGCTCTACAGCTGGGATGGTCTTTCAAAGGGACCAGCCTTAACCCCCACACCCTTTCATGTACCAGGCATTGGATAAGAGTTACCCTCTGGGTGAAATAGAGATGGCTTTCTTGGTCTGAACTCAAATACCACGGTGGAAGTCAACTGACTGCTGTCAGCCACCAACATCCCCCAGCTGGGACCTCAGGTGCCTCAGTCCTGAAGGGGGATCTGGGCAGAGCAGACACTGAGTCTGCTAGCTGCCCTCCATACTGTTACTTACACTGGCCTATCTCACTACAAACTGGTGGTGAGAATAACAGAAGCCACCCTGTCTAGGATATGGCCTGAGAGAGAAGCATCGATGGTCTTCAATGGTTGACAGGTGGATTAAATTCAGAAGCAAGTAAACACAGGAAAAGCCTTTTATAGACCACCAAATAAGCTTATTTTTCAGAATTACCATTCCCTTTGATTCCTGTCCTGTCCCTAAATTATTTTCATTTAGGATGCCAGGATTTGCAGTTAATGATTGGGATATTTGGGTGAGAAAAGCATTTCCTCTCTTTATGAATGTATTTACCTGAGTAGTATAATGGTCATAAAATTGAACCTGATAGTTAGAATTCATAATACTATTTTGTAGGGCAAAATTTTCCCAACCAGTCATGTTCCCGTGGTTTTCAGAAAAGACTCATCTGTTTTCTTGCGGGAAAAAGCAAGGAAGGAAATGTACTTTAAAATGCCTGAATATGTTTTCTTTATGTAAAGCCTAGTGCATCATGATTTTAAATGTTTGTGAGTATGTCTTTTTTTTAATTTGAAAAGCTCAAAAATTTAAAATAAAAAAAAATCATTTAGATATGTGCATACGTGTAACTTGACCACCTGATGTAGCATGCTGGAATAAATGCTGTCCTCATGTAATTTTTTTCCTTCTCATTTGTAATTTTTAGAGAGAAGTAATTAGATGACTGTGGCAGGAAAAGGAGGAATAAGCTTGGGGAGCTATGTTAAAGTAAACCCAGATAATAAGATAATAAGAATAAAAGAGGGACTGAGATAAAAGATAATACTGTATTGTTGTAAAAATTATGTGGGATGGGCATTATCTGACCTCCTCCAACTTCACAAGGGGGACAGAGAACCAAGATCAACCACCCAAGGCTGATTCCTATGAGGTGGAGTCCGATGTGCTTCTTGTCTCTGCCATCTTTACCAGTTCTGACACCAACCATATTCCTCCTCTTTCTGCCATCCTTACCAATTCTGACACCAACCATCCCTCCTACAGCACTCTCTCCATCTCTGATGAGTTCGATGATTCATTGCAATGGCTGCACAGAACTCACAGACCATACTTATGATTATGGGGCTTGTTAGGGGAGTAACAGATTACAGTTCAGGTTCAGGAACACTCAGGATACAGTTCTTCCATCACGACAGCCTCTTTTCAGCTGTGTCCACAGGCGCACCTCTCTCTGGCCCCTGGCCCCTGCTTGGGCAAGTGTTACAGTGCTCTATTAGTTGTGCTGGTAAGTGCACCAAGGCACCCCACTCTGCCAGTAATCCTCTACCTGAAGGCACTCAACTCTAGCTCTGTGATTCAGCAAACCTACCTCCACCAAGTGCCCAGAGGCACCCTACTCAGCCAGCAAGCCTCCTGCTCGAAGGCACTCAGCTTTCTCATTCTGTGGGCTGGGAAGCCCACCACACTGTCTCCTGCTGTTCTCCTACCAGTCTCCTGGTTTTGCTGCCTCTGCTGGTGCCATTTCTCTGCTGCTGCTTCTTGCCACCTTGTTGTCTTCAATGTTGCAGCTCTCTGTCTCTTGGGTCTAGGAGGGTCTCAGCGCAGGGATCCCAGGTCCAAAGGACATTCTCTGCTCCTGGCTCTTCTTCCTCAGTGGTGGTGAGATCCTCCTTCTGCTCTGGAATTGGCTCTCTTTCAAGCCTAGTGGGATGTCAAAACTGACCAGTCTCCTTGGTGGACCACAATTACCTTATTTGCACATTTCCACTCAATCAGTTGGGTGGGAGTTACAAGATCATGGCGAGAAGAGCCACACAAAAGTGATCCCTTGCACCACAACTGTGAACTAAGGAGCGGAGAAAATTAACTTATATGCACTTGAAGTCCAAACGGAGAAACAAACGGTAATGGGCGAGAGAAAAAATAGTCTTATAAAACAAAGAAAGTAAAGTCACCACATTCACTTGGATTTGTTGGTATTCACGATTTCAAGCAGATGCAGAAAGTATTCATTTTCAGAGAGGCTATAAAAGAGAAGAAATATTCGTGGACAAGAGTGTAAAAATATGTATGTATATTGAAAGTAAATTGTTGCATAGATCTTGATTTACTTTTATCTAGTTTTCTTAATTTGCCCTTTTGGAATTACACGTTTCTTATTATTTTTAAATTTTATAATTGTTATTTTATTCAATGACATCAGCTCTTTTTTTGTATTTCTAGAGAGAAATAGTTAATGTGTCTGCCAGGATCTCCTTACTTATTGTTCTTTGAGGCCAAAGCAGAGACCAACCCTTTAAGGGCATGTATCAGTTAGCAGCTGCTGTGTTTATAAACATGGCAAAACAAAACTTACTGTCCATGGTAGTGAATTTATACCATGTCAGTTTAGCTGAGCCTAAACTGTTTCCCAGAATTCCATTCCCTGCATAGTTCTAGGCTAATGTTGCCTACTAGTGTGGGAAACATTTTGCTCAAGATGCAGAAGAAAGAAATGACTCCATCAGCCCCCTCAAAGTACTCCAAATAAGCATCGTATCTAAATAAATTTGTATAGAGTTTATGCAAATGTTGCTTCAAAGACAAGTCCCCCAGCCCATTTTCCATTTATCTAATGTGGAGCTTATGAACTTGTCAACTTCCAACCTTTTCTGGCCTCTAAAAACAGCAACTGAATATGGTCCAATCTACAGATTAATGAAAATTTTTGTTTTTCCCCTTTTGACACAGTGTCCTCAGGATGTCTCCTGAATTTCAGAGGTTGCTTCCCTCATCCCTGGCCTACTTAGTGGGCCAGCCCAGACATTTAGGAGACTGAAACATTTTCATTAACTGCAGGATCAAAAAAAGTCAACAAGAGGAAGCTAGTAAGCAAAGAATGCACGAAAGTCTCATTCTTTCTCCTGTGAAAATGTCAGTGTCCCCTGGAGGTATACATCCATTTTATTCTTTTATTGGTGTTTGAGCTATACAGGGAGAATAATAGTCTGATATTTAAGGCAGTTTAACATGAATATTTTCCTGTTGAGTAATTTCTATGTGCTTGTTAGCACCTTACATATATTCTTCATTAATTTTTAAAATGGCATTTATAATTTGCCTAGCATTTGGGAGATGGAGTAGGCGGATGGGGATATGTGTGGAGGTAAATCCCAGGAATGGGGTGGGCAAAATACAAATGGGGAGTTTTCATTTTATCTTTGTGTGCCTTTAAAAAAATTAATATCATTTTTAGTTAGGGAGGACTGAGATCTAGGATGTTATACTTCTATTGATGTATACAAACCAATAGTATATACTTACAGTTCATCAGTACGAAAGTACGAATTGGTTCATAATGTATTAGAGCTACTGTGGAATCTTAATAGTCCACTAGGTTCACTATACAAGTTTTCTAGAGTCTCCTCCTTATCACCTTCTCTGAGGGATATGTTCACTTAGCAGATACTTGATTCCTCCTTGGGAGCTCCCACAATATAAAGCAGTCCATTCCATTTGGGGATATTTCTGATGAGTAAATACTTTTCCTAACAGAGCCAAAATCTGCTTCTCTGAGAATTTCACCCCTTTATCCTAATTTTTTTTTTCCCATTAGAAGGCTATTCAGAAAAAACTCTATTTCACTTGCATAGTACAAAGGGTTAGGATTTATGTTTTTGTGTAAGTGTTATAAATTGGAAAGCACTATATGCAAATATGTGCTGTTATCATAATTCCATATTTAAAAAGTTAAGTATTTGAGATCAGCTATTAGGTCAATGGCTTGAATAACTTATTAAAAAATGACCCAAGCTTTTCCCTATAATTAAATTCTTAAATTAGAGAAATATTCAGATGCTAGTTATCCATATTTAATTGAAAATATTTTTAGAAGCTTTTTATACAGGTATGATTTGTTTTTAACTTTTTCAAAGGTAAATCAAATAGTTAATCTAATTTTATATACAGATCAATAACATTCTATGAAGTATTAATCTAACCTTTATGTATTTTATATGATTTATCTTAGAAAAATTTATACACAAATATTTATAAATACTTCTATTAATAGGATTAGGTATATCTGTAACAAATAATTCTTTAAACACTTCATTCTTTGTTATAAATAACTTATCAAGCAGTGCACATACCTACTTGGCAACCTATAGTTTTCCATTAGCTTATATGCTAATAAAAGATTTATAAGCTGAGAAAAGAATAAATTTGAAGTTATATTCTTCTGGGAGTTCATCTGAATGTCATTAGCAATCATTATGGGAGATTTTTTAAATGTTTTACCCCATCTTTATCTCATTTATGCTCATAATCACACTATGATGTTATTAGTCTCAGGTTACTGATTGAAAAATGGAGTGACTGAGGCACAGAAAGACTAAGTAGTTGCCCTAGACCACAGAACCAGTGACTGGCTGGGTGTAGTGAGTTTGAGAGATTTGGGTGTGATCAAGGAAAAAGATACAACATCAGATGGCATGCAAGGAAAGGTATTGGAACAGTGCTTTGGCAGGTTTGCATGTAGGGAAAGTTCCTCCAAGCATGAGAGCTTCCAAAGACAAGCAGCATGGGGCAGAGGAAGGGGCCGACCAAAAGAGCAAGAGGGTAAGGGAATTCCCTGGGGAGAGAGGCAGCTGAGAGGAGGTTTTCATGTCTAGGTGATGTCACTCAGCAGCAAGGTATGGAGTCTCTGGGTCAAGAGCTCCAAAGGGCAGCAGTGGTTTTGGGTCTTTATAACTACAGGGTTTATCTTACCTATGGCTAGCAGATGTTGGGTGCAGTTTTGTGGGGTATGTGAAAAAGTGGTGAAAAATCTGCATATCTGGGCTATTTTTAGAGCAATTGAATGTAGAAAAATTTGAGTTCGGTGCCGCTGGGCTTTTGGAGCAATGCGGTCCAGTGTGCTGTAAAGAAATAAGCAATTTGGAGGCCAATACACCAAGACCGCTTTTGGCTCATTTCTATAACAACGAGCTAGATCTGTTTGTCACCAGGCCCCTCTGCCTTCAGTCTTACTAGAAGTCAAAATCATCTAGCTGACTTTGCTCTCCGTGTCATTCTGACAGCGTCCCTTGCATTGTGGGTGTGCTCTGGGTTTCCTTGAAACCCTTAAAAACAAAGTGTTGCATTGACTTAGCTGATCCACGAGTGAGAGTCAGCTTTCTACTTGTGGTCTTTGGAAATATGCCTCATTCCTTTGTTAGGATCTGCAAGGCTTTCTTTAGCCCTGACCCTTGGCACAGTTGTGAGGAGGGCTAGACTGTTGTGGAATGATTCAGTTTTTCAAACGCTCTTGGCTGCTACTGGCTGCTCAATGTAGTTATCACCTACCCCCACCCCCACAGTCTGCCTTCTATACCAACTTCATTGCTCTTGAACTTCACATACTCAGTTTGCTTTGAAGAGTTAAACTTCATCTATATTGGTCTAGCCGTGTTTCTTCAACTTTAATGTGCATATAATTCCTTGGAGATTTTGTTAACGTGCAGATTCTAATTCTTTGTGGCTAGGATGGAGACCAAATTTTGAAAATTCTGAATTTCTAACATGTTCCAAGGTGATGCTGATACTGCTTGTCCATGGTCCACATTGCATAAATAGCAAACAGAGAGAAATGAGGGGGGAATTTAAATGGAAAGGATGTAGAAAAAAAAAAGTTCTAGGGAGAAATATTTGCGTTTAGGATAAGGGGATTTTCCAATAGTAAGATCTGTATAAAAATAGAATGGGTTTGTTTGTGTGTATGTGAACTAATGAGTTCACTATCCCTGGAGTCAATCAGATATGGGCTGGAAGTCCGATGTAGTGGACGTAATGTAGAAGTGACTCAGGTAACAACTAGGATAAGTTAGGGTTTTCTCAAACTGATCTATAGGGCCCTGTGGTTCTGTTGAGGTCCTTAAGGATGTGCATGAGCAGCAAGGAAATCTGTAGCTAAAACACCTTCAACTTTATACTTTTACCTTTTGGAGTTTTGCATATGATTTAATGTTTTAAACAAGTTCAGCTGTATGCAACACACACGCACACATAAGCAACACACACACGAACATATACACACATGGCACTAAAAGGATTTCTTTTTATTTTATGACCCCTGATCAGAGAACCATGGCCAAGTGTTAAAGGAAAGATTCCCCAATGCTCAGCTTTTCAATTTGATATATAGAGGTTATTCTTCAATCCCCAAGCCCTTGATTAAACGGCAGTGAAAACTCATGATCCACCAACAGTGTCCAATTGCAAAATGGCTCAAAGCCCTCTGAGTAAACAGGCTGGCTCACAAAGTTCACTTAACTCAAAGCTACAACAATTCTATAGAAGGAGATTTTCCAAGACTATATGTGCTTTGTGCATAGGAGGGCCCCTCAGGCCTTCCCTCATTCTGAAACCTCTTTGGTCTTATTTTACAGACAACGCCAAGAGAAAAAGTGACTTAATGGGAGGAACAATAAGGAGTGAGTACAGATAAGGTTGAGACTCAGCTAGGCCTAGGATAACCCCTGTGGCTTTGGCCATGTCTCTAGCCCTCTCTGGGCCTGTTTCCTCCTAAGAGGATTGTTCGATATCAGAGGTCAGCAAACTTTTTCAATAAAGGATCAGATAGTAAATATTTCAGTCTTTGCAGGCCATACGATCTCTATCACAACTATTCAACTCTCCTATAGACTATAGACGATATGTAAGCAAAAGAGCACGACTGTGTTCCACTCAAACTTTATAGAATCAGGCTGTGGGTTGGATTTGACCTGTGGCCCGTGGTTTGCTGATCCCTGTTCCATGGTATCACTATGCATTGCCCAACTCAGAAACCTAGTGATTTAAAGTTAGATAGGCTATGGTAAATTTTCACTGAGATATTAATAGATTATATTGGCTTGAAATACATACATTTGTTTTTGAACAGGAAACAATGTCTTAAAGGAACACAACTCTATAGAAGAAGATTTTCTAGGCATCAGGGTGAAGCAGTAGCGGAGATAATTTTGATCCACAGGTCTTTGGAGGGCCTTGAAATTACACCACTTTGGTAGTTGCTTGTCCTGTCTGTATGTAAGGTCAATCTGGTTACTCAGAGGGAGTCATTAGCATTTGGGGGCCGCTGCTGAAGGCTTTCTGGGACTGCTTACTTGCCAGGACAGCTAAGAAGTCACAATGGGAACAATGAGCTCTGTTGTTAGAACTGTAAATAATGAACTGGCTACAGTAGTTCTGCTCCATAGGGCCCCATACCAACTGCTATTCAGTTGTAAATATCCGCTTTCAACTGATGTACCAGCGGGCAGAGAGTCATTGCTATGTATTATGCTAAATATTCCCTGAAATCCAACTGCAGGAAGAGAGGACAATGCAGACAGCAAAACCAACCCATTAACCTGCTGTACATCTGTTTCTGACCTCCCATAACTCAAGGTGCTAAGACAGCCCAGGCCTTCCCTTTGAGACAGAAGATATTGTTGTAGGTATGGAATGCATATATGTGTATACGAATGTATTGTTATTTGATTCCTTCAGCGGCACCTTCCTGGAGGTGAAAAAGATTGACTTACGCCATTTTATTTTTCCCTGCAGTGTTTTTCCTCTTTCTCTTGGTCTTGTTTTGCTTTAGCTGATGCAGAGCCTGTCCCTTGATAATTAAATAGCTGGGAAGATATTTCAGAAACGTTTAAATTAATATTTGTTTTGTATCTGATAGCCAGTGCTGTCACCAAGACCCTGGCTTGGGTTCCTGACTCTTTTGAGTTCCCTAACTCTTTACTTGCTAGAAAAGGACATCAAGTTTAGTAGAGGGTCAGTGAAAATGAGGGAAACCCTCAATGAGATGGATGGACATAATAGGTGCAACAATGAACTTGAATATACCAAAGCTCAGGAAGATGGCACAGGACCAGGCAACATGTTGTTGGTATACATAAGGTTGCCATGAGTTGGAGCCAACTCAACATCAACCAAGAAGAATAACAACTCTTTCCCTGGACACAATCCTTTTATTTGCCAGTTTCCTGGATTGACCCCTCTTTCACTCCAGACTCTAACTTTCCTACTGGACCAGGCTTGTCTGGTGTTGCCTGCTTTTTTGAACTTCGAGATTCCAAACTTTGAAATGATAGTTTGGGTCTCTGGATCCTGCCTATTTCCACATCCATTCTCTGAACTTGATCTCCATATAAACTCCATATGACATCTATAAACTTTGGGAACTTTTCCCTGGTGGACATCATATAAAGCAGGAGTAGTGTTCAAAAAAGAACACAGAGCTTCAGAGCTAAGGGGGACTTCATCTTCTATTTTAAGATGAATGCCAAGAGGCCTAGAGATGTTGCCTGACTGACCAAAGTCAACCAGATGCCACCCAGGTGTCAGTGTCCCTCCCACTCCCCATTGTCTTCCTTCACAGGCTATCCTCTTTGCTTCTCGTATATTTGGAGAAAGGGTTTATTTTTCCTCATTCCTCTTCTGACTTGGTTCCAGCCTTAGATTCTGAAACAAACGGCTCTCAGAAATGCTGGGGTCTTTGAGGGCTTTGTCAACACCATACCACCCACTCTTTAAAGTGCCATCAATTCAACGATGTGTTTGTGATGGACACTCCTAAATGTCCAGGTAAGATACAAGTGGTAATTTCTCAGCACAGCATGATATAACTTACAAGTGGAACACAACAGTGGACAGCCATGCTGTTAAAAAGCCTTTAGTCTTGCCCTTGAAGAAATTTTCATTGTCTTCTGGTTCAATAAACCCCAATCTGCAGACTTACTGCTCAGGCATCTCCTACTTTCATTACTAAGAGGTCCTTCAAATCAGCTCTTACAGAGCTTCTCCCAAATGCCCTTAATTCCCGTTCACTCATGTAGAAGAGTCTAGCTCTCACTGTTTCACCATAGACTGAAGTCTGAATTTTTGTTTTCATTGCAATCTATCAAGTCATTGTGGAAAAATAGGCCATATAATATAAAGAGGAATTATGTCTTTCCCTTAATAAATGAGGGAACTTGTGGATTTAAGTAGCATACTTTTCTCTTGAGTTCTCTCATACCTAGAAAGCAGGAAGAACATTTAGACTAGATTCAAATTCCAAACTTCCTCCATTTTTAACTCAATGATGTGAATATTTTTAATTAAAAGAGCCATTGACTTTTGGGGACAGAAGAACATGATCTTCCTCTGAGTTCTCCATAGCACACGTATTTGTTGTTGTTATTGTTACATGCCGTCAGGTCGATTTCAACTCATAACGACTAACCAAAAAGTTGGTGATTTGAACCTACCCAGTAGGTCTATGGGAGAAAGACCTGGCAATCTGCTTCTGTAAAGATTACAACCAAGGAAACCCTATGGGGCAGTTCTACTCTGTCCCATGGGGTTGCTATGAGCAGAAATATAGACTGCATTGAACACTATGCACTTAAACATTCTTATGTTTTCTTCTCCTTAAGTGCTCCTCCAACTTTCTCTGACCAAAAACCAAATTAGGCAGAGGGCTCATGATTCAGCGTAACCCATTTTCAATGTAGTTGTAGCATAATGTGCTCTCCTGAGGAGCTGTATTAGAGAGGGAACATGTGGTTGGGTGTTTCTCGATACTTGGATTCCAACACTAGCTCTACAAATAACTGCAGGATTTGGGTTAAATCTTTTTACCTGTTTGGAATTCAGTTTTGTTGAGGAATACTTTGGCTGCAAGAAACAGAAGAACGGAGCAAGAGTTATTTTATCAAATAGAAGGTTATTCTGTCCTGTAACAGGGCACCTGAGCATTGGCAGCCTCTGCTGTTGTTTCAGCAGCTCAGTAGTGTCAGGTCCAGCAGCTCTGCAATTCTTTTGGCCTCACCTTATCCTCTAGAGTTGGAAGTGGTAGCTTCAGGCGTTACGTCTGCATTTAGGGCAGGAAGGACGAAAGGAGGGAGGCATTTCTCTGTGTCTGTCCCTTTCATCAGCAAAGGAAAAAACTGTCTCAGAAGCTCCCCACAGACTTCCACTGATTTGACAGAATCACATGAATACCCCAGCTGCAAGGGAAGCTGAGAAATAGACTGCTTATCTGCTCTAGTCTCTGTGGTGTAGGCAGGCAGGAATTGAGGTTTATGTGTTGAGTTAGCCAACCGTACCTGTCTACCACACCTTCCTTGTATGTAAAACGCAGAGGTTGTGCTAGAAAGGATCTCTAAGGCCTTTCCTCACTCCAATTGTATGAGAATCTGTAGATAGGAAGGAAGACTTCTCAATGGGGTATCACCTTCATATGCATAGCAATTCCCAGTTTCTATGCAAGTCCTATCCCAGAAATAACTCCTCTAATATTTTATATACAAGATAGGGAGGAGTTGGAGGAAAAGTATGGAAGCAAAACTGATGCTGTACCTCTCTGTGTCTCTCTATACAGTGATTATCTTAGTTTCCCAGTGCTGCCGTAACAAAAATATCACAAGTGGGTGGCTGTAAAGAACAGAAATTAATTTTCTCACAGTTCTGGAGGTAGAAAGTCCAAATCAGGGTCTTAGCTGTGTCGGTTCTTTTTGTGGCCTCTCTCCAAGTTTCTGATGTCTTTGCTTGTACATGGGTCCTTACAAAGTGTCTGTCTTCCCACTGTGTGTCTCTGTGTATATTTTGCTCTTTTTATAATACACCCCTCAGAAGTGATTAGATTTAGGACTCACCCTACGCTGGTATGACCTCATTAACATAACAAATAGAAAACCCCTGTTTCAAACAGGCTCATATTTATAGGTACAGGGGTTAGGACTTCCACATTTCTTTTGGCACAATTCAACCAATAACAATTATGTATTTCTCCTGCTAGCAGAGTGTTATCCACAGAAGGCAGCAGAAGAGGCCAGTATCTATAAGACAATGCTGTTACTGTCTTCACAGTTCTAGGAGAAAGGAAATGCCTACTTATTGAGATGGAAATATACCTAAGAGAGTTAACACACATATGGTATTATATAATGTTTTCTCAAGTAAATTTATATTGACAATTTTACATTTTAGAAAGTTTAGAAAATCAAAAGAAAAGTCATTTTAATTCTTAATATTCTTCTTCAGTCTTCAGTCATAGTTATAATTTTAATTTACCTGGTGATAGTTTTACATGCATATAATTTTGTGCCCTGATTTTTCCATTTAACATAATCAGGTTATTATCATTATTTTTTATTTTTACAGAAAGTGGAGTAAGAGACAGGAATGACTGAAAGAAAAGTGTCATAGAATAGTGGAGAGAGAGGGACACGAGTCCTGAGGTCCTGATTAGAGACTTGGCTGGCTCATTCACCAATTTGTCCAACTTGTTTGTATGGTTAGAAAGATGGTGCCTAAGAAAACAAAGTGAGCAATGGCTACTTGGACGAGTGGGAGTCCCTTCAGGAATCTGAAATAGGCACTTAATGGTCAACTACCTCTTGGCTCTTCTTAACCACTTGATGTAGGAAATAACTTAGAACGACTGAACTCATTTCCTTTGGAGCCAACAGTTGCTCAAAAGTTGCTTCATACTGTTTCTTTAGATGAGCATGTTATTTACTACGTACTTTAAACACATCCCTAGGGGAAAAGTGCTCTCTGACAAGAAATGTGTCCTTTAATGCCAGGATCACACACACAAAATGCCTGTGGGAGCTGTTAGAGAACATAAACGTGTGATTTCCTCAGTGAAAGACAGTAGAAAATGGTAGAACTATTGGTTAACTGACACATACCTAGACCTTCCCCTCAAATATTAATTTGTTTAATATCCCATAAATTCCTGGATGTTTGGGAGTCTCTTCTGGAATACAAGGGAATATCATTGCAGAAAGGCTTCAGGGCCAACTTTTCATCTGCAATTCTATCACTCTCCTTTATTTTTCATTCCTACAAGTCCTGAACTGATCTCTTGGGCTTCCTGGAAAAATGAAAATTTTCAAATAAAGGTATATGTGTATGTGTATGTGTGTGTGTGTGTGTATATATATATGTATGTATATTATATATATAAAACCAAAAAAACCAAACCCAGTGCTGTTGAGTCGATTCTGACTCATAGTGACTCTATGGGACAGAGTAGAACTGCCCTATAGGGTTTCCACAGAGCGACTGGTGGATTCAAACTGCCAACCTTTTGATTAGCAGCTGAGCACTTAACCACTGTGCCACCAGGGCTCCATATATGTATATATGTAGGTATATGTATATATATATAAACCAAAAAACCAAACGCATTGTTGTCGAGTCAATTCCGACTCATAGCAACCCTATAGACAGAGTAGAACTGCCTCATAGAGTTTCCAAGGAGTGCCTGGTGGATTCGAACTGCCAACCTTTTGGTTAGCAGCTGTAGCTCTTAACTACTACGCCACCAGGGTGTGTGTGTGTGTGTGTGTGTGTGTATAAATTTATATTTACACTTAATGCAGTGATTTCAGTAATACAAGGTCCTAATAGCATAAAACACCCATTGAGAAGAATCTGCAATTACTGCCTTCCACTTCACACTACTGTATCATTTTTATTCTATGTCACATACAAAAGTTCTTTAAAGGAGCTAATCGAGATTGACAGCACCTGGGCTGCAGCTCTTCCCTCTGAGGCAAATAAGTAAACACTCACTTCTTTATGCCTAGGCAATGCCACATCCACCCAGATCCCTGTTTTAAAAGTCAAAAGCTCTAAATTTTAATGGCCTGGTTGCTGCGCTTCTCCCCAGCCCACTCTCTTTTATTAATAGGAAGGCAACTGTTCCCTGGTGGCCTGAAGAAAGTCATATGACACCAGCAAACTCTCCACATCATGCAGAATCCTCTTTTGTCTTGGACAGAGCCGTCATAGTTTCTACAATTTTCTTCAATCTTCTAGTACTGATGAAATTTGCACGTATACAGACTCTTTGCCTCTTACGGACCCATCTGTTCCTGTTGTTAATTTTTCACCTGAAACCCTAATTATAACTGACTCCAGGCAGAAATGCCTGTGATGTCACTGTTGGGAGATTAGGGCTTCAGGTAGGAAATAAGGTGTTGGAGCACATGGACATCGTCTGAGCAAAGACCCTGATGTTTTGCAAATATCCTCTGCATGAGAATGAGAGTTACAGGAAATATTGAAAACAGAAGCAAGGAAAACAACTCCTACACTACTTATTTTTTTCTTTCCTAACTTAGCACATAGCACCCGTAGCACAGATATAAGAGAGATTTGTAAGTATTAGAACCACACTTTTAGTAGGCCTGGCTTCCCCAGAATACTAAAGTAGACCAATCTGGTTTACAGATTAAGAGGGGACTCTATGGATCCCATGACACCAGCATCCCAGGACTAGTGAATGCAACATCTCAAAGTCCACTCATAGGAGGAAGCCACTACAAGAGTTTATTAGCATAAATCTCTTTCCACATTGTCAGTATTCATAATTCTTCCAGATTTACTCCCATTCCATGATTAATTCAAAGGACCACTGTTATAGGAAGCAGGCAGAAGAGGGGGGTTTTCTGGGGGGTTTATGTGATATGGAGCTTCAGCAGATCAACCCTCAAGGAAACACTTCTGAATTATGCAGCTCCTGACAGCTTGTGAGCTGAGAATATACAACATCCTTCATGAAGAATGAAATGCACACCTAACAAATACCAAGACAATAAAAGGATAGGGGATCAGGTATAAAACTGTAAATGATACAGCAAGGCAGATTAAGGATTCTAAGCTAGTGTCTGAACAGTAAAATGCCCAACTCCTTTTTCTATCCCTCCTCCTTTTAAAAAAATTTTTCCAACAAAGTCTTTCTTCTTTTGCTGTCCCACTGATCACATCAGCTCCTAAGCCACTGCTTGACAGGGTAGGCCAGGCTCAATCAGAAGAGCTGGACATCTGACTAATTGAAGAGGCCTTGTTTTAGTCTGAGTAAGGATCACATTTCCATTTCTAAGGATAGAGCTGGAAGCAGGGGTCTTTCCCACCAGATGAGTGAGCCTTCAGGCAGACACCCAGACCACAGAAAATGGGTTATGTGTACTAGCAATCCTCTTGCAAAGGATTAATTCTAGTCATGTGTTAGATACTGTCATGATTTCTTTTCCAAAAGAACAAACCAATGTTGTTCTCCTTCATCAGAATAAAAATAAAAAATAAAAGGATTTTTGTCCATATATAGTGGTCCCTGGCTCCAGCGTTTCTGCTGAGTGAGAAAGAAAAGTCTCAACACTGTTTTGACAAAAGCCTGCTCACCAAATACTCTTCTCACTTTTTTTGGCAGGCATTTCAGTAAGAATCAACAAGGAGAGAAAAGTATTTATCTTGGATATCTGCATAATCATCCAAACCTAAAGAATCTGCCTCTGCAGCTTTGTATTTTGTAAATAAATGAGGGTGTTCTAGAAAGAGGCACAAGACATTGCTCATTTTATCCTTTGTGGTCTTTAAACATGTGCTACAAGTGCTTCAAGTTTCTCTTCACAGAATGAAAGGCAGAGGCCAAAGCGTTGGTCCACTGGCACAGCTGACCGCATCCTGATGCGCAGCAGTCCTAACTCACTATGTGATCTAAGTACACTTGCGCATTCTCACTGAATTTTGCCTTCCATTTTGTATTAGATTAACAGATTGGCTGTTTGCACCACTTTCAGACATTTGTGTGCTGTCACAGGATAAATAAATTTGAAAATGTAACATGTGTAGGCAGTCCACAATTAATTTATTTTGGTCTTGAAGTTGGTTGTTAGGAATTTAGAATTTATTTTTCCGTAGAAAAATATTTTAAAGGAGGGACAGGTTATTAATTTAGCCTACCATTTTTGTTTCTCTAGAGAATGTAGATGATTATTAAAATCTATTCAAAACCCTGTTTTCTCCTTTCTATTTTTCTCTACACCATTTAAATTTTCCACTTCCACAAGCTTTGAGGACACTTGTCCCAGTACAATTCCATCCCCCTTGCCCCGGGTCAGAGTGAGGGGTGGGGACCAGCTGAGGTGCCAGCAGTAGCAGTGATGGAAGTGGAGAAAGGAGGAGAGAAAGTACTCATTGCAACTATAGCTCAATCCCCAAGCCCTGGGCATCTTTTGTTTTTTGGGTGAATGAAGGAGGACTCTGTGTGTCCCCAGAGAGAGCAGGAGGACTTGAGGAAACTCCAGCACTCTTCTTGTTGAGTTGAGGCTGTAAGAGGGGAAGTATTTGTACGAAAGCAGATTTGTAAATTGAGCATCAGGAATCCTAAGATGACACCCAAGCTTTGTGTCTTACTTATTGTTTTATCTTTACCTCCTAACACAATGTCAAGCAAATTGTAGGCTTTTAATAAATATTCAATTGTCCAAAAAGATTATTCTTGGAAGGGTAAAAATAAGTTACTACATAGGTTCTAGCTAAAGTAATCCAGCTCGAATTTATATTTTGCTCTCTCGAGGGTTGTGAGCTTACAAATGTTTCCAAACTTTACATACAATGAATGGTAGTAGAAACTGTTAATAGAACAGAAATATGACCAGAAGTTCACTGTTAATAGACTTAAAATAGAAGCTCAGCTACCCCAATAATTTAATGATTCAAAATAGCTATCCAAGAAGTAGGAGAGCAGAGAGGACAAGAGCCCCCTTTTTAGAATCAAAGAGAACTGAATTTGAATTCTAGTTCTGTGTGACATGGCCAAATTGCCATTTTCACAAAACCTCTGTTTCTTTGTCAGTAAAAATAGAATTTTAGAAAAATTTACAATCACATTGGGCTGTGGTGAAAATTAAATGAGATAAAGGATTTGAAATACCTGGTGCATGTTAAGAAGTCAATAAATACTAGTTAATGGTATTTATTATTGCTGCTAATATTCCTCACTTTCAGAAAATGTTCCACGAGAATGAAATGAAAGCTTTCCTCCAGACTCTTATACTCAGTAGAGATGCCACCTAGAAGGTGTACCTGGGCCGGGGATCAATGCAAAGCTCTCTGACATATCTGAACTCCCTTGAATGTGATCACAGCCATTTCAGCTAATCAGGGAGAGGGAGAAAGAGGCATGAGGAGTGATCATCACGTGTTCCCTTGTGGATTTGTGCCATCCACGGTGACTTCCATGGCCATTGTGCTTTGGAGCCAGGCTGCGCTATTATTAGTTTCTCCTCCAGCTGTGTGTCCATTAGGGTCCATTGCAAAATGCCAATCTGTCCTCACATGGCACAAAAGCAGTGAAGCAGTCTGTTAGAAAAGATTCCTAAGACCCAAGGCTTCAGACAGCCTCCAACCTCAGCAGCCTCACTGTTTGGAAGACATTGTTCAGAAAGTTTGCAAGGTATCCTTTGTTATCTGCCTCTATCAGTTGTACCTGCAGCATGTCGCTGTGAACTAACTAGCCCCACAGCTAAACCTTTGACAGAACACTCTGGCTTTTAATGGTATTGTCTGTTTCCTCAGCAGAGAGAAGTCAAAGCTGGGTATCTTTGATTTTGAGAGATTATGCTTTCATTCATCCTGGAAATAACAGACACGGGTTATCTTTCTTCCCTTGCCTTCAAGTCATGATTCCTAAGTCAATATGTCATTACCTCACCTATCACCTACACCACTATCTTTTTATTAACTATGTGGTATATGATGTCATGATATGAAATTGCACTGTGCTGGCTTCCTATTTCTCTTCCCCCGTCTCTGAGTTTCCTTTTTATCAAACCATATCTCCTATGTTTTCCTGTCTATCCTACCATCTTAGCCAACCCCCCCCCCCCAACTCTCACCCTTGGGAAATAGTATATAAATGTGTGTCTGTGACATTTGGAGCAGATTTGACACTTTTGAGCCCTTTTCTTTCCTAGAGTACTTCATGTCCATCCAGCACAATCCTAGGTTGGATGCTGTGTGGAGCTTTGGTGTTTCCAAGGATGTCCACTCCTGTGGTTCTTAAATCATCAATACACTCTGTGAGTTACCCCCTCCTTCTTCCTGTCCTAACAGTCAGTCACCAGAGAGAATTGGACAAAAAGCAGCTAATCAACAAACATTTTCTGATGGTGTTGTGGTTGCTGGGAGTTAGTTGGACTGAGAGAGCCTTTGAGTAGAAGGAAAAGATAGAGATGTCAGAGTTGGGGGTGCAGACCAGAGAAAGAGAGGGGAAAATATATTAAAAGCAAACATGGGTACTTTTATGTGCCAAGGACTGTTCTAAGTTCTTTATACATATGAACAGAGTACTTGCAGTAGCCATCTGAGGTAGGTATATGAATGAGAGTACTGTAGCATATTTATAAAGAGGGCAGGCTATGGAGGCCGATTCCGTTAAAAAAAAAAAAAAAAAAAAACCTATTGCTGTGCAGTCGATTCCGATTCATAGCGACCCTATGGGACAGAATACAACTGCTCCATAGGGTTTCCAAGAGTGGCTGGTGGATTCGAACTGCCAGCATTTTGGTTAGCAGCCGATCTCTTAACCATATGGAGGCCGATTAGCTGGGTTCAAATCTTGACTCCTCTATGTACTGTGATATTTTGAGAAGGTTACTTCTCTGCCTCAGAGTCCTCATGTACAAACTAAAGCTAATGATACCTACTTCATACAGTTGTCCAAGAATTGAATGTGTTGATACGCATGAACTATGTAGAACAGATCCCAGTTCATAATAAGCATTAAGAATTAACTATTATTATTATTATTTATGTGTTAGTAATTGTATTATCACCTGCAGAGCCTGGCCATTGCTCTGGTAAATTCCTTCCAGTGTAGTCTCTCTGTGGACAGTCGTACACCCCTGTCTTGGCAGGGTTCCCTGCAGTCCCCTAAGGTTACTAGCTGCCCTCCTAGTGGTTTCAGGAAAATTAGGCACCCTGCCCATGCCCCTGTCTCACACTGGGGAATATCAATACCCTCTCACAGTCTGTTCAGTGGCAGAGGTTCGCATATGTTTTAAGAGCATTTCAACCTTTTGCATATTATTTCCATAAACTGTTAAATCCCTTCTGTTACTAGAAGCAAATTGGGAGCTAATTAAAAGTAATCTTTCTGGAAAAATTCTCTTTGGGCTTTTCAGAGTGAGACTGTATAATTCCTTTCTGAGAATTCCCCACTCCCCATTTAGAACTCTTTCATTTATTTATTAGTTCAAGAAAAATACCCATGAAAGATCCCCTGGGCAGATGAACACACAGTGAAATGAAATGCATTTTCTTATTAGGAGCCTTATGCATCCTGGCGCTCAGCAGGCAACAGCTTCAGAGGAAGTGAAGGATTGAGCCCATCTCTGAATCCATGTGGTTCCTTGAATCATTACCAAACTGTTCAGCAATTACTTGATATCCAGTTGTTCCCATGTTAAGATACCTAATTCTTAATTGTACAGTCTGTGAGGTTTTGGCCATTTCATATATTTTGTCACTTATCATGTGTTGCTGTTACTGGACTCATCCTCCACTTGAGAACCACATGATTTCTGCTCCACCTCTTGTAGAAATTTTCTAGAGCTGCTGTATCAAAGTACCACAAACTGGGCAGCTTAAATGAACAAACCGACAAACATATACACACACCTACTCACAGAAATTTATTCCTTCAAGGTTCTGGAGTCTAGTAGTTTGAAATCAGGGTGTCGGCAGTGTTAATTCCTTCTGATGTCTCTAAGGGAGAATCCATTCCTTGCCTCTCTCTAGCTTCTGGTTATGGCCAGCAAGCCTTGGTGTTCCTGGACTTGTAGATGCATAATTCCAATGTCTCCGTACATATTTACATGGCATTCTCCTTGTCTCTGTCTGTCTATGCGTCTCTTCTCTTCTTATGGCATATGTTTCAAGAGCATTTCAACCTTTTGCATATTATTTCCATAAATTGTTAAATCCCTTCCGTTACTAGAAGCGAATTGGAAGCTAATTAAAAGTAATCTTTCTGGAAAAAAACCCTGTTTGGGCTTTCAGAGTGAGACAGACTCTATTTTGACACCAATCGTATTGAATTAGGGCCTATCCTACCACTCATGTTAGCTTAATTAATTACATCTGCAATGATGTTAGTCCCAAAGAAAGTCAAGTTCACAGGTATCAGAGGTTAGGACTTAAACATATCTTTTTTAGAGAAACAAATTAACTCGTAACAAACCCCATCTCCTGAAAGCACCCTCAGTGAATTATCATTGTTCTGAAGACACCCATCATCAATCTGACTCCATCTGGACTGCTGAATGCAACCTCTTCAGTCTCATCACACATGCCTCTTTGTGCTCCAATGATCTGAGCTTCCTTTCAATACCGTGAAAGAACTTGGAACCCTTCTACCACAGGGCCTTTGCACATACTATTACCATTGTCTCAATGCTTTCCCTCTATCCTCACTACTCTCATTATCACCCTTCCCCCATCTAACCAAAAACCAAACCAAACCCATTGCCAGGGAGTCAATTCCAACTCATAGCAACCCTAGAGGACAGAGTAGAACTGCCCCCATAGGGTTTCCAAGGAGCAGCTGGTGGATTTGAACTGCTGACCTTTCAGTTAGCAGCCACGCTCTTAACAACTGTACCACTAGGGCTCCCTCCCCCACACTGAGTTAATGCCTGTTCATCCTTCAGATCCTTCCTTGACCCTCCCCCTATCACCAGTCACTGGTCTTTGATGAAACAATTAAACAATCATAGAATTGTCTTTCTTTCTATTGAAAGCACTTCTCAATGTTTGTAATTAAATGTTTATTAATGTAATTATTTGATTAATGTCTTTCTTCCTGACTAAACTGTAAACTCCGTAAAAGCAGGGACTGTTTTTGCTCACCATTATCAGCATCTTCTACAGTACTTAGCACATGACCAAAACCAAACCCTTTGCCATTGAGTTGATTCTGACTCGTAGCAACCCTATGGACAGAGTAGAACTGCCCCATAGGGTTTACAAGGAGCAGCTGGTGGATTCAAACTGCTGACCTTTTGGTTAGCAGCCAAGCTCTTAACCACTGTGCCACCACGGCTCTATTTAGCACATAGGAGGCCTAAAATAAATTTTTCTGAGTTAATTAATGTTCAACAAACTTTTTATTTTTCAGTGGTTAAGGGGTTGGTTTGTATCAATTAGTAGACTCAATAAAGTCTGCTAAAACAAGGATTGAGCGTGTGGTTTCATAACAGAGTATAAGTAGTTTTAGGCTGAAAATGTACCAAACCAGAAAAAAACCAAACCTGTTGCCGTTGAGTCTATTCCGACTCATAGCAACCCTGTAGGACAGGGTAGAACTACCCCATAGGTTTTCCAAGGTGCAGCTGATGGATTTGAAACTAGGGATGAATATATCTGGTATGCAACAGACAAGCATATAAGGAATTGAAGTCAGACTAGAAGTCATTACCAGGTGATTCATTCTGGTTGAGGGCACAGCACTTGATCTGCAATGTCAGGACTACCTGGCATGAATCAGGGTAACAAATTAGGAATAGGGTTATGCAGTACCCAAGCTTTCAACTGAGAAGAAATGCAGATGGTAGGCAAGAGATCTGGAATCCTATCTATTGAACTCATTTACTTATTCAAAAATATTTATTATAGACGTTTTAGTGTGGGCTCCCTTCAACTGTCTTCCTTACCTCATACCTTGAAGCCTACAGGCCCTTCTGTAACTTCCTGGGATATTGAAGCAATTGTCCCAGTTAACTCATACCTAGGACTGTGATTTCTAAAATTTGGTGGATTTCAGATTCCCTCATATCCTTCAAAATACAAGGGCTTTGAATTTATAGGCTTAGCAAGGGTGCTTGTGATATGAACAAATAAAGCTTTACTCACATCAATACAACTGTTCTCCCAAAGTATGGGTCTGTTGTCACTGATACAACTCAAAGCCATGAAAAACACGTCTGAGTGAATAGGTTTTACATTATGTATTTTTCTCTCTCTGTTAATGGAAGTAGTATAATATACTAACGTTAGACTCCAAGCTTTGGAATCTGAGAGATGTGAAAATATTTTGTATCTGTTACTTAATACCTATGTAACCTTAGGAAAATTACTTAACTTCCCTGAACACTCAGTTTCTTAATGTGTAAAATGGAGATTCAAAATGCCTTTATCAGAAGTCTGTTGTAGGGTTTAAAGAAGAAAATGTATGTACAGTACTTTGTATAGTGTTTGGTACATAGTAAGAGTATCATAGTAATGATTATTATTATTGTTCTTAAAAAGAAAGCTATTGTCATTAAAAAGCATGTACCCCAAAAGAAGAAGGCCCATTGATTTCTAGAACTTTTTTTCACCCAGACCATCAATCCTGATGTATCCTTTGTTCAATACCCTCAGGGTGAAGCTAATGTGTTTAACTCATCTGTGTTAATGATTTAATTTGTTTCCCCTGCCAAGTAACCTTTGCATTGTAGCAGGGAGACTTTCAGTGCCTTAATGAAAATAAGTGACTGATATAAGAATTGCAGGGACCAGTCAGGGCCCGAGAGTGAGATGCACTTTTCTCAGTGACTTCTAAATCAAACCACACAGGAGGCTACTTAACCTGTGTATGGGGAAGACTAACCGTGTTCTATAGAACAGATCTGTGCAAGATAAATACCAGCTCCTGTTGTTTTCAAGCCTTACTCCTGCCTTTAGGGTATAGACAGACAGTAGGAACTCAGTAAATGTTGAAATGGGGTTAATGATGGGGATTGAGAAGCTCATCAGAAGAGGTCGAGAACATGTCTCAGAAAAGATCATTTGAGCTCAAAGAGGGCATGTAGCTGATTACCATGGTCTCCTTTTATTTTCTTTCATTTGATCCTTGTCCTGGAAACCTTGGTGGCATAGTCGTTAAGTGCTACAGCTGCTAACCAAAGAGTCAGCAGTTCAAATCCACCAGGCACTCCTTGGAAACTCTATGGGGCAGTTCTATCCTGTCCCATAGGGTTGCTATGAGTCAGAATTAACACGATGGCAGTGGGTTTTTTTTTTTTTTTTTTTTTTTTGATCCTTGTCCTGCTCCTTTTTTAGGTACCTTTCTCTTTTTCCTTAGTCTATGAGGAAGAACATAATAACTGCAGCTCACTCACCAGTCCAGAGTAAAAAAATAAGGCAATTTATCAATTAACATTGCTGTCTTAGTTACCTAGTGCTGCTGTTAAAAAAGATAAAAATAAAAATACCACAAGTGGGTTGTTTAAAGAACAGAAATGTGTTTTCTCACAGTTGCTGAAGAGAAGTCTAAATTCAGGGCATCCGTGCTGGTGAGAGGCTCTCACTGTCTGCTCTAGGGGAACATCCTTGTCTCAGCTTCTGTAGCCATGGGTGCTCCTTGGTTCCTTGGCATTCCTTGGCTTGTAGATGATCCTCACATGACATCTGTCTTTCTGCTGTGTGAAATAACATAACAATTTGTTAATTAACTTCCAGCCACATCTTTATAATCCCTTTTTTTTTTTTTAACCTAGAAGTTTTTGGCTGCATGTTTTTTCATCACCTCTTCATTTAAAGTAATTTGCGATATTCTATAAAGAGAATAGAAAGATAATTCAGTCTTTCCTCAAACATTTTTTTCCTCAAAGTTTTGTTTCTCATTGATGGTTTAGTTTTTGCTTGTTTGTTTTTCCCAGCTTCACAACTTGTTATAAATTCAGGATTGTTGCCAAACTTAGAAAAACCTCTTGTCAAGTTTCTTTCAAAAATGGGCTATTATAAATGTACTCTGTTTGTAGTGCTGCTACAGGTTTGTTCAACCACAGTAATTCTGATAAATTCTTTTTAGCCCAATTTGCCTCAAAAGGACAACAATTTTAAAATGTCTGGGGCATTTATAATTATATACACTTTGCATTTTGTAGAATATTTCTGATGTGAAAGAACTATTTTGATTAGGTACCTATGACAACTGAACCCTTCCATCACAATTTTATAAATTGATGATTGGAAGAATTTTCCAGAAAAGCTTTGGCTTCATACATTTCAAACTCTGTTTCTCCTCCATTACCTGCATGTGTCTGGTGCTGGGTGCTGTAAGATATCATGACCTTGGCCCTGCACCTTGGTGTCATACAGCAGCTGAGTTGGTACCATCAGGTGAAGGAGCTTCCTGGAAGCCATTCCCAGACTGTTAATTATACATGGCAATGACTGTGAACCACTTAGTAGATCCAATAAATTGTAACCAAATAGATCCTCAACTCAGCTTTCTCTTAGAGCTTCCAAAAAAAAAAAAAAAAAGGACCCTTTGTCACAAGGGGCAGCCCCATGCAAGGGAGAGAAGTTGAAGTGGAAAGTGACAGTGATCTTAACTGAGATATGGTTAGAGCACCTTACTCTTGTAACTTTTACAAAAAATGTAGAGACATGTTAACACATTACTGGGGTCCCTCTTGGGCCTTGGAAAGGCCCTGAAGTTTAAGTCTTATCAGGTTCACGATTAATCTGCCTCTGATGTCAGGGACAGGAGCCCTGTGGCACAGCGGTTAAGCACTCAGCTGCTAACGGAAAGGTTGGCAATTCAAACCCACCAGCCACACCACAGGAGAAAGATGTGGCAATCTGCTTCCATAAAGATTGCAGCCTTGGAAACCCTGTGGGGAAGTACTACACTGTCCTCTAGGGTCACTATGAGTTGGAATCAACTCCATGGAAACAGGTAAATGCCAGGGACTTCTAATGTATTCAGTCTAGATCTTTAAACCTCCCAGTAATCCAAGGCTCAGACCTTAATCCTCCCCTCTCCCATTTCATTTCCTTCATGGTTATCTCAACCAGCCTTCTAGCTTCAAATACAATCTGTAATTCTGTACTTGGTTACTAACCATGTTTTTTTTCCACTCCCTGAAGCTCCAAAAATCACAAATCTAAGTTTCTTCTCAATATCTCCACTTGGATGTCTGTAAGATCTGCCAACAGGGGCAGATTGTTTTTGAGGTAGTGAAATCCATGTGAAATTGTTCACTACAGATTATTAAGTAAGCACAAGTAAGCCTGTGCTTACTTTGTTTACTGGGTCATCTGTCCCTGTCAGTGATTGTAAGTTTGAAAAGAGGCTTTGGTTCTGTAGGAAGGTTCTGTGGGGTTGAGAGAGACAGATGCGAGCCATACCTAGAAGCAGAATCTTTGATGAAGTGAAAAAATGTGAAACTGTTCACTGAAGATGATCTGGTAAGCAAGGTAAGCACCGTGCTTACCTTGCCTATTGGATAATCCGCTGCTGCCTCCCAACTCAACGTCCCTAAGACTGAACCTCAAACCTTCTCTACCCACAGGCTTCTCAGCCAGTGACAACTTTATCTTTTTAGCTGTTCATACCAAAAGTATTGAAGTCACCCTGTCTCTCAGGAAATCCTATGGCCTTCCTTTCAAAATAGATTAGAATTTGATAACTTTGGACCCACTCCACCTGGATTAATCATCTCTCACCTGGATTACAGCAGAAGCCTCCTAAAGGGCCACTGTGCTTTTACCTTTGCTCCTCTGTGGTTGTTTCCAACACAGCAGCCTTTAAAATGTAAGTCCAATCATGTTACTCTTCTGTCCAAATCCATTTCACTCAGAGAAGCCAAAGGCCATAAAATGACCTAGAAGGCTCTGTATGATCTGGCCTCACTTTGCCTGCCTGATTTCCTCTCCTTACACCGCTGTTACTGGGCTGCAGCCACACTGGCTTCCTTGATGTTTGTTGACCACACCAGGCAAGGGCCTCAAGGTCTTTATCCCAGATACTTACTTGAGTAATTCCCTTTCCTCCTCAAAGTATTTCTTCAAATCTCACCTCCTCAGTGAGGCCCTCCCTGGCCACCCTATTTAATACAATCTTATGCCATCCCACTGTACTCCATTTCCCCTGCTTTACTTTTTCTGCCTTTCCATGGCCCTAATCACTTGTTCACATACCATATGTTTACATATTATTCATGTTTATTGTTTACTGTCTTTATATCCTTCCTAGAATGTAAATAACACAGGTACAGGGATCTTTGTGTTTTTAATGGTATATTTCAAGAGCCTAGAAGAGTGACTGTAATATATCAGGCCCAAATAAATGTTGCTTGAATAACTTAAGAAATAAATGAAATTTAGAAGAAAAAAACTAGTGATATAGGTACTATCTTTTTTTTTTTTTTTACTTTACTCCTTTTTTATTTTAATTTTACTCTGGTAAAATATATATAGCAAAATATTTGCTATTTCAACTGTTTTTACATGTTCAATTTGGTTACATTAGTCACGTTCACCATGTTGTACGACTGTCACCACTGTCTGTTTCCAAATGTTTTCATCACCCTACACAGAAGCTCATTAACCTTTAAGCAGTAACTCATTTCCCCCTCTCATTGGCCTGCCCTCGTTGTTGTTAGTTACCATCATGTGTGCATAATAATACTTCTCCATAGGGTTTTCAAGGTTGTGACCTTTTGGAAGCAGATTGCCAGGCCTGTCTGCCGAAGTGCCTCTGGGTAGGTTTGAACCACCAATCTTTCGGCTAGTAGTTGAGTTCTTAACCGTTTGTGACACCCAAGAATTCCCCATCGGCCCCTAGTCACAACCAATAAACTTTGGTCTCTATGCATTTGCCTATTCTAGATATTTCATGTAAGTGAAATCATACAATACTTGTCTTTTTATGTCTGACTTATTTCACTCACTATGTTTTCAAGTTTCATTCATATTGTAGCATGTATCAAAACTTCATTTCTCTTTATGGCTACATAATATTTCATTTTATGGGTATAACACCTTTTGTTTATCCATTCAACTGATACATGGGTGGTTTTCACCTTTTCTTGTTGTGAATAATGCTGAAGTGAACATCAGTATACAAGTATCTGTTTGAGTCCCTGCTTTCAGTTCTTTGGTTATATACCTAGAGCGAAATATCTGGGTATGATAATTCTATGTTTAACATTTTGAAGAATTTTCAAACTGTTTTCCACAGTGGCTGCACCATTTTACAATCCCTTCAGCAATGAATGAGGGTTCCAGTTTCTCCACATCCTCACCAACACCTGTTGTTTTCTGTGGTACTTCCAGTTTTGATGAAAACAAAAAAGAAATACAGTTAAGTAGCTCTGCAAGATCACATAGCTAGTAAGTAGTGGAGATGGAATTCAAAACCAGACATTCTCCAGAGTCTGTGCCCTTAACCAGTGTGCAATAGTGCCCACGAGCATATGGGGGAGAGGGAGGAGCCCTGGAGACTGATGGCGTGCTTTGCCTGCAGGCCCATACTAGGTAGTGAACCTCTGTTAAACCCCAGTCTCACAGATAAATGCTCCAGTATTGAAAGTTCTTTTCTAAAAAATAAGCCACTAGACATATGAAGTATAGTTATGATGCTTCCTCATCGAAACAGTGACATTCTCTCTCTTTTTTGAGGAAAATAAGAGAAGTCATATTGTGTATTCTATTTATCCCTTTGCATGCCTCAGAGAGCTTCACGAGAAGAAATGTGGTACATGGCATGTGCTAATGAGAGACGTGAAAGTCACAACAATATTCACAAACACATTATTTTAACAGCACATTGTTTTGGAGGCTAAGGTGATTTGCATAATGTAAGAACCACCTGAATTCAGGTGGAAAAGCTACTGCCAAGGTAAGCACAAATGGAGAGATGGAGTATACAATCTGGGCATTGGAAGCTATTTGTATACTGTGGCTCTCATGTTTATTTGAAAGGAAAATTAAAATCTGTAGAAATTATAAAGATCCGTTGTTATGTCATCACCATTTCTGAGCTTAGAGGCAGGTAAGTATAGACTAAGGGGCAAAAGATTAATATTGCAGGTAAGTAGTGGGCTTGAGATGAGTCATTTTTGAGCCTGTCCTTCTGAAAACCCATCTACCGGCACACACACGCACACACACACACACACACACACAGAAGCAAGAGTGGACTCATGAAAAAGCCTTACATGGTGAAACCTGTGAGAGCCGGAACTCGGAGAGACTGCCTTGTTTTTCCAGGTCTCACAAGTTTTCCGCCTTTGACAAGGGACAGTCTTACCACTTTTCTATTATTCTCTATTAGTGGAAGATATTTGAGTTTTCCTTCTCTGACAGATTTCTGCCTTACACAGATTATGACTGTCACAGGTTTTACTGTATTTAGTCTTTCTGCCTCCAGCTTTCTTTTTCTTAGACCCTATACCACACTGACCCTAAAATTACCTTTCAAAAACCTAGAACTGAACACAATACTAGGGAAGTCACCACAACTTGACCAAGGCAAGATCATACAAGCTTCATAGACACATCCAGACTCTCTGAGGGACCGAATTACTGGGCTGAGGGCTGGGGACCATGCTCTCAGGGAACATCTAGCTCAATTGGCATAACAGTTTATAAAGAAAATATTCTACATCCTACTTTGGTGAGTAGCATTTGGGGTCTTAAAAGCTTGTGAGCAGCCATATAAGATACTCCACTGGTCCCACTCTGTCTGGAGCAAGGGAGAATGAAGAAAACCAAAGACACAAGGGAAAGATTCGTCCAAAGGACTAATAGACCACAACTACCACAGCCTCCACCAGACTGAGTCCAGCACAACTAGATGGTGCCCGGCTACTACCACCAACTGCTCTGACAGGGATCACAACAGAGGGTCCTGGACAGAGCTGGAGAAAAATGTAGAACAAAATTCTAACTCACAAAAAAAGACCAGACTTACTGGCCTGACAGAGACTGCAGAAACCCTG
>NW_004443999.1:2235242-2248069 GCF_000243295.1 Trichechus manatus latirostris
ACAAAAAAAGACCAGACTTACTGGTCTGACAGAGACTGCAGAAACCCTGAGAGTACAGCCCCTGGATACCCTTTTAAGTCACTCCTGAGGTTCACCCTACAACCAAAGATTAGATAGACCCATAAAACAAAACGATACTAATTAGGCACATCAGCCCAGGGGCAAGGACCAGAAGACAGGAGGGGACAGGAAAGCTGGTAACTGGGAACCCAAGGTAGAGAAGGGGAGACTGTTGACATGTCATGGAGTTGGTAACCTATGTCACAAAACAATATGTGTATTACTTGTTTAATGAGAAACTAATTTACTCTATAAACCTTCATCTAAAGTACAATTAAAAAAAAACAAAAAAAACTTTGAGCATGTCACTTCCCTACTTAAAACCCTTCTGTGGCACCCGTTAACGATCCTTATAAAGCCCATACTCTTCTGTGTGGCAATCGAGGCCATTCATTCTTTGCTATTTCTGCTCAGTCCCCACTCTCCCAATGTTACATTTTATTTCCTAATCTCAGTGCATTCCCCAAATACCCCATGTTTTGCGATACCCTTGCCCTTTTTGCTACTGCTAGAATTTCTCCTCTGGCTGTCTAGCCAAATTACACCCAGTTTTTGAGAACCAGCTCAAATGTCACCATATCTGGGATGCCTATCTGCCAAACCTCACCCCTACTAGCCCTTGCAAACATGCAAACACACACATTTACATTCTGCAGAAATAGTTGTTTTCTCTTCTGTGCTTCCACATGACTTTGTCCATACAGAAAGTAAAACATTCATGGTACAAAAACAGAGATTTGTGGGTGGTTTTTCTGTCCTGCCATGATTTGAGAAGTCTTTGAAAGTCTCCAGGAGCTATAATATTCCTTCCATTGCTTGTGGAGGTGAGTTAGCAGGTCTCTGTTTGTCTAGACTGTTGATAATGCAGATTGTAATCTGATAGTTGACTTGGAAAAGCAGTAACTTGGGGACATGTGAGTGGAGAGTTATTGTGTTCATCCTTCCATCCATCTCTCCATTCACTAACTCACTCACTCAGGTCAACAAACATATCTAGCCCAGTTTCTGCCAAGCACTGTGCTAGGCACATCGTGAGCACGACAGGCACTGGAACCTGCCCTCATGGAGCTTAATGTACACACAACAGTTGTGCTACAGTGAAGTGTTAATCACAGACATGCTGAGGGTACACAAATAATTCTTAAACTACCAGAGAAAAAGGTTTGTCTTTAATCCACGTTTGATCTCTTACATTACCTTTAGGAGTTTCTGGGTGGCGCAAATGGTTAAACATTCCACTAGTATCCAAAAGGTTGAAAGTTCAAACCCACCCAAAAGATGCTTCAGAAGACAGGTCTGGCGATCTGCTTCCAAAAGGTCACAGCCTTGAAACCCTATGGAGCAGTTCTACTCTGCACACATGGGGTCGCCATGAGTCAGGATAGACTCCATGGCAGTTAACAGCTAACAACAGTACCACTGTTTACCGTACCTTACCTGTTGTGTGGATTCGATTCCAACTCATAGTGACCCTACAGAGCAGAGTAGAGCTAACTGCCCCATAGGGTTTCCAGGGAGTAGCTGGTGGATTTTACCTGCCAACCTTTTGGTTAGCAGCCAATCTCTTAATCACTGTGCCACTAAGGTTCCTACATTGCGTTTAATCAAGTGTTACTAAAGTGGTAAAGAAGTTTTTGCACATGGAGGTATTCAATAAATAGCTGATGAAGGAGGGAGAAGAGAAAGTCCTTTTTTTTTTTTTCTTACCTCAAGCTTTTGACCCCAAGTTTAGACAAAAATCATTGTGTTCAATTTCACATGTTCTGTTCAAAAGTTCAAAGGGGTGTTACTGGAAACTCTGGAAATAAAACCAATAGCAAGAAAAATAAAAAGCCAAAACAAACTAAAATCTCTGGCCAACAGCCTAAGCATGATTAAACTGTTAGAGAAGAGCGTTCCCTGATGATGTAACAGCTCAAGCTGTCTCATCCACAGAGGCCCTTTTCCTCAGTGATTTAGCAAACACAATCTCTTGGGGTTTGCATGCCTAGGAGGCTTTGGGATTAGGTGGAGAGAAACAAAATTCATTGAACAGGATGGTAACTATCCTTCATTTATTTTTTTCATTCCTATGGGGCTCTGGAAATGTCATTGCCCTTCTTGAATGCAATGCCTTAATGTGGGGTAATGTCCCACTCATGCCATGAAAACTGGTCAGCAGTGTGAGGCATTGAACGATTGAGGAGGAAGGAGAGGAAGATGAAAAGAAGCCAGCGGTATTGATGGAGACAACTGCAGCAACAAAACCCGAGAGTCTCTCCCAACAAGCGCAGAGGGGGTGGCAAAGGTGGGACTGATTCGGACGGATTAGAGCCGGGCAGGATACCAGGAGCTTCTCGGTCTTCATCATCACAGAATCGCCAGGCTTCCAGCACAGAAGGCTCACCCCCAGGTACCAATCCACCGCAGAAGAGAAACCAGCAGTCTCCTTACCCTTGTGTTTCTTCTTCTGTCGGCTCAGCACAGAGGAAGAAGGAAGATTGCTGAGACTGGGAGAAATAATTTCCACATTCTTTATTATCCTGTCCTGTTCTGATCATTTCCATATTCAAAAAGTAGACTTAGAGGAAGGCTCGCATAAAGAAAAGAACAGCCAAGCTGCTGAAGGCTGTTGAATTTTTAATCTTCTAATACTTTTCTCCCTCTCTCTACTGATTGTCTATTTCCAAAGCCCTGGAGGAAAAGGATGGTCTAAACCCCATTCATTGGCGGCCACTCAAAAGGCTTTGTCTGCTAGCCTACCTAGGAGAAAACCTGGAGCGAGTTCTTAGAAAAGTTTCTGAGAGTTAATAACTAGATTAAAAACCAAACCAAACAAAAAACAGTTGCTGTCAAGTGGATTCAGACTCATGGTGGCCCCACGTGTATTACAGTAGAACTGTGCTCCCTACGGTTTTCAATGGCTGATTTCTCAGAAATATATTGCCAGGCCTTTCTTCTGAGGTTCCTCTGCGCTGGCTCCAATCTCCAACTTTTTGGTTAGCAGCCAAGTGCATTAACTGTTTGCGCCACCTGAAGACTCCCTCCCAGCGCGAGATATCAGAAACCAGATGTTTAGAATTGCGGTGAGAAATACAAGCAATAGAAATAATGGCTCAGAGATTAGAACGTGAACAGTTTCATGTTGGGTCTCTTTCTTCCTTTTTGGGTCTCTTTCTGCCCCAGCCCCCGTGACCTGTTGCTGTCGAGTGGATTCCGACTCCTAGTGACCCTATAGGACAGAGGAGAACTGCCCTATAGGGTTTCCAAGGAGCGTATGGTGGATTCGAACTGCCGACTTTTTGGTTAGCAGCTGTAGCACTTAACCACTATGCCACCAGGGTTTCCAGCCCCCATGACAGGGGATGCTAATGGTCTGTGCCCAGGACATATGCCTGCCTTTTCCTCATACAGCAGTTTTCATCTGTTTCCTTCCCCAGCTTCAAAGGTCTCCACCTGTGCCCGGAAGGTGGAAAGACTTTGCTGCCCTTCTCCTAATGGTTTAAGGGTTTTGATCTTCAGGGAGAAAGGGCCAGGCAGGGCTCTCTACTTTGCTCACAGTGACTGCTCCTCCCCTCCCCAGGACTGCTCCACCAGGAGGTCTCCTCCCATCTTATTAACTGCTCCCCATCTTTCTCCTGAGCACCCTGAGGAGAGAAAGCCTGCGCATCTACCATGGGTTTTGTATTCTCGCACCAGCCCCCCGTGTGGCCTTGAGCAATTCGTTAGCATTTTAGCTAAATTCTTCTTACCAATGTGAACGGCGTGCAGCAGCATCTGCTCAGGGTAAGCACGTGTTTGCATCCCACTTCTCCTTGGAGGGAAGCCCTGGTGGCGCAGTGATTAAGAGCTCACAATGCTAACCAAAAGGTTGGCAGTTCACATCCACCAGTCATTCCTTGGAAACCCTACGGGGCAGTTCTACTAGGTCCTATAGGGTCGCTATGAGTTGGAATTGGCTCAGTGACGATGGGTTTTCGTTAGGTCTCCTTGCAGAGGCCTGTCTTTCCTGACAGGTTGGCTTAGCTGGTTGTTGTGCAACTTTCAGATTGTCTGGTGGTGGTGGTGGTGGTAGGTGGAAGCATTGCTCTGTACAGTTTTCTACAACCTAAGTGGAAATCGGAAGTCATCTACAATGTTCGTTGAACTCAGTTTCATGGGTTACTTATATTTTTATAGTAGTAAAAATATATATAACATAAAATTTGCCATTTTTAACCATTTTTAAGTGTACAATTCAGAGGAATTCATTATATTCACAATGATGGACAATCATCACCATTATTCCAAAATTTGTTCATCACCCCAAACAGGAACTCAGTACCTATTAAACAATAACTCTCCATTCCTCCTCCCTCCCTTTCAGGTAGTCACTAATCTATTTTCTGTCTGTATACATCTGCCTATTCTAGATATTTCATATAAGTGGGATTATATAATATTTGTCCTTTCATGTCCAGTTTATTTCACTTAGCGTATATTGTCAAGGTTCATCTTTGTCAATAGCATGTATCAGAACTTCATTTCTCTTTATGGCTGAAGAATATTCCACTGTATTGATGTACTTCATTTTGCTTACCCATTCATCTGTTGATGGACATTTGGGTTGTTTCCAGTTTTCGGCTATTGTGAATAGTGTTGCAATGAACATTGGTGTACAAATATCTGCTTGAGTCCCTGCTTCCAATTCTTTGGGGCATGTGCCTAGGAGTTCAAGGGCTACATTTTAAAGGAGTGCTTTCAAACTGCAGTCCCTCCATAGGAGAGTGATTAGGATGGTCCTGGGTCTGGGAGCCATGGTGAAGGAGCTAAAAATATAGACATTGAAGATGAAAGATCTTAGGCGATTGCTCTCTCCAAATATTCTCAGGACAGGCATTTGGGAGAAAGATTCGACTTCATTTTTGCTACTCCAGAGGCCCTGGTGGTGACAATGGTTAAGAGCTCGCCTGCTAACCAAAATGTTCAGCAGTTCAAATCCACCAACTCCTTAGAAACCCTCTGGGGCAGTTCTACTCTGTCCTATAGGGTTGCTACGAGTCAGAATCGACTTCACAGCAAGGAAGAGACTCCAGAGGCCAGAAGTAATGGGTAGAGATTATAGGGAAGCAGATTTCTGTACGATATAGGGAGAAAGCTTCCATTAAGAGAGCTATTGAAAGCTGGGTGGAGTGTTTTCTTGAGGTCATGATCTCTCCCTCTGACACTGGAAATGATAGGGTTACGTGCAAGGAAGATTTGTCAGGATATTTTTAAAGGTGATTTTAGAATTCAGATACGGGGTAAGAATAGATACCCTCTGACATAATTTCAATGCTTATAATTACAAACAATAAACTCCTTCTTTTCAGCCTACCTTTTAAGTCCACTATGAACTCTAGGTTAAGCAGCCGCTAACTTTCAGCTCCTTACCTGTGTGGTTAAATGCAGCTGTGTCTTCTTCAGACAGGATGTTCTCTGTAGGTTAGAACATTTAGGTGCTAGCAGACTTCTTTTTGACATGGTCCAAAATGAACGTGACAAATTATGTATAGTTAGTGTTAGAAGTGTTTTCTGCTTGGATTGAAATCTTTATCAGAGTGTTCAGAAGTACACATTAAAATTGAAGACAAAGTCATGATTCTTTACCCCAGCCAAAGCAATGTAGACATGTGTAAGAGTAACTTTAGTGATTTTTTTAGAGCTAAAATTAAGAGATACCAAAAGGGCAACATCATTTGGTATTGGGGAGAGAAAAAGGAAGGAAGTGCACATCAGCTCTGATGTATTAGCTGCTAGGGCCACGTGTGAATGCATACTTAATTGCCTTATCAAATATGAAGGGAAATGCAGGAGGAATATACGGTAATTTAAAGAAGAGAATTATGTTCTATTCCACAGTGCCCAGTAAATCAGTGGCTCCCACAAAACCAGTCCGAGTCTGGAAAATCCAGTGGGGTAAGAGGAGGCCATTTGGAGACAGGCCTCCAGGTGGTGGCAGAACAAGAATGAGGGACATGTCTTTGGTTTTCTAAGTGGATGAACTGTGTGCCAACTCAGGATTTCCCTGCAAAGAATGAGGCTGATTTGTTGACATCCCTGGATCTTTTACAAGGAAACAATAGAGTCAGAAGCATAAATAGCTTTTGTGAAATTACATTTAGTGTTTGCCTCAGATGTATTCCATATTGCAAGATGAAATGATAAAATACCTCATCTTTAACGTGTCGTAAAGAGGACACTTTCAGCCAGTTCAATATCTACACAAAGGAATATGTGGCAGTACTGTGAAGTAAGCAAAACTTAGCTCTAGCCCCATCTCATTTCTGCACCCTCTCTCTTCTGGAAGTTCTTCCTGTGCCCTCATCAGCACCATGACCCTTTTCTCCTTAAGAGACAGCCAATCTAAATTCTTATGTGGCTTCTGGCTGTTCAATGCTTACCATTTGAGAATGATGTTGGACTTACAAACAAAATCAATTTGGCAGATATATTGGAGCTGAGAGAAGGATAAGTGACGGATCTTCAAGGGCAAAAGATTGTACCTATTCTAAGCATAAGATTGGTTCTGCTTAAAATCATGAACTTCAGAATTTCTGTGTTTACTTTGTTTCAAGTCATAAAAATTAGCAGTGGATTAGGTAATGTGTACATTGTTCAGAGCGCTTGGTTCTCCTCATTCTAGTCTTGTTTCTTGTATTTTGACCATTTCTTAGCTCTTCATACTTCCTCTAGATGGGGCCCCACAGAGTGCCCTGAATAAAGCCAGGTAGAGAAAATTGAAGTTGATCCAGGTTACTAATTTCAGAACCTCTGGTTAGAGTTTAATAGAGTAAGAATTTGAAACTGCCAACCAAAATCGGGTTATAGCAGTATAAGTAACTTAGCAGATTATATTTCCCATTTCTAAAAGTTCTTTGAAAATCAGAGTCCATTGTAGTTCTTCTGGATCCCCAGTGGCACATTGGTTAGGCATTTGGCTGCTAACCAAAAGGTTGACAATTTGAATCTACCAGCTGCTCCTTGGAAACCCTATGGGGCAGTTCTACTCTGTCCCATAGGGTCACTATGAGTCAGAATCGATGGCAATGGGTTTGGTTTGGTTTTTACAGTTCTTATATTCTTAAAAAAGGGTAATATTTTTAAGTTATTTTCAACTCAACCTAGCTTTGGATTTTAATTTTGTATTTTGTTTATTTCATGATTAATTTATTTGTTGAATTTGTTTGTTGAACACTTACAACATGCCAAATACTACATTCATTTCTGGGACACAGAGAAAAAGGGTAAAATTCAGCACCTGCCCTCATGTGAGCTCCACTGGGAATGTAGAGGTATTTTAAGCCAGGGTTCCTATCTTCAAGAGGACGTGGAGAAGAGGAGAAGAAAGAGAATATAATCACAAGGGAATGTAAGAGGGCATTGGCCAAGTGCTGGCAATTATATAACATGCCAGCAGTCCAGAGGATTAAGGAGACTGAGTTAAACCTTATATGTGGACAGAATATAGACAGGAGAAAGGGGATGATGGTTATACAGTTTATGGGCAGTGGATATGACAGCATATTTCAATTAAATTCTGTGAACATACACATATGAATGGAGGAAAGTTTTAATACTCATTTTAGTATTGAATAATTATTATATGATCAGCATAAATCCAAGAGCTGCAAGCTATATGTGAGTGGTATAGATATAGTCATTTTCTTCAAGGACTTATAACTTTGTTGGGGTGCCAAGAATAATGTACACAAAACAATTAGAAAACAATTACATAGACAGCCAGTGATTAGCTACTAAATAGTGTGGTCTATTCTAATGTGCTATATGAATTAGTGACAGAGACAGGCCAAGAAGCCAGGAGATATTGTAAATCTTCATAGAAGACTTGGGACCTTAAGAGGCATAGAAGCTTTGGATGGGGGTGGTGAAGGCATGGAGAAAGGCATTTTGTGTAAAGTAAGAATATCAAAGATTTGCCAATTAAGAGCAAATAAAAACATAGAACCTTTGAAAGTATTTATGGGTGAGAAATGTGGTCCAAAGAGAGAGCTGTCAAAGTTTTGTGGTGTCATCATCACCCTCTTATCCAATGCCAGTGACTATCACTAATCATGTGAGTCAGTAATTGCCCAAGTACACTAAGGCAGATTTTCCTCTCTTCTCTTGCAAACTCCATTTAAGAGACTTCCTTGCTGACTAGCTTCCAGGTAACTTCATCGAATGTCAGGCATAGGTAGAGAACTGGCAGGAGGAAGGAGGGAAGTCAGGGCTTGACTCTCTCAATTCTGCACTGGGGGAAGGATATTGGCCCTTTTGACCAGCATTACTGTCTCCTCACGCTCGCAGCTCCTGCAGAGAAGCCACATTAAGTTTTTACATCCCACCAGATGGCCCTGGGTTCTGAAAACACAATCTCCTCCCCGTGTCCCTCCAGCAGTTTAGTTGGTGGTAGCTTCTAGTTGTGGCTTTTCTCTGGTTAACCCCTGTTTGGCTGCTCAGCTTGTTGTTGTTGTTGTTTTTTTTTTAAAATCGTCTGTGTAATCAATTCCATATATGAAATTCCTGTTGTTTAAAACATGGAGATACTCCCATTTGTTTAGTGGACCTTGATTGATATGCTATGTGACCATGGATAAATCATCTAAAAATCTTTCTGGACCTGGTTCTTGTACCTTTAAAACTAAAGGTATTAGCTAGTTGATTTGTTAATGCTTTTTACACATAACTGATAAACTCAGAATATTAGTTATGCCAGATACTATATTCTATGAGTGTATCATTTTGTAATTTTTTTTTCCACCTAAAACCTTCCCCTATGGTGTGCTAAATTTGAGTTTTGTAAGAATTTTAACCAATCATTACAGAACTTTAGAACAGCAAGGATTGACCCAACACAGGCATTTTAAGGATCAAGACTGATGATCTGCTTGGAGATGCACGGAGAGTAGAGATAGGGCTAGAAGAAAGATTTCTCATGGGACAATCCAAAAGAAGATGCCAAAAACTGTAAATGCATTTAGCCCTAGAGACTGAGCACTTGGAGCAAAAAGGTCAACAAGTCCCTAAAAGAGACACATCCTTTTTCTCAGCATTTGCTAACACCCACATCCTTCATCTGAATTTCCATCTCTTTAGTGACGAAGACTACCCTGTTGCCGTGGAACTGTCTACTTCTATCCCATGACAGGCAATTTTAGGAATTTTTAATTATCTACGGATTAGCAGTGGACTTTGCTTTGTTATTTCCCAATTGAATGCTCAATTTTAGAGCCACGATTGGAAAGATTTCCAGTAATTTGTGGTAGTTGAATTTAGTAAAAGGAAAGGAGATGATTTTTGTTATTTTATTCTTTTGTTAGGGGTTTATCACCCACATTTGGCAATGGTATGAGGTAATCTCTGGTACTGCACATATTGTACAAGATTTTTCTTTGTGACATAACTGCAGGGGAGGTTGAAAGTAGCCTCTCCTACTACTTATATACACTCTCTGGGAATTACCAGTCATCCCTACTCTTCATTGTATAAGTCAGAGTTATTTTCCTGCAGTGATGTATCAAAGAAAGTAAATTTTGCCCTAAATTAACCAGTCTATATTTTTTAGTCTGTGTTGAGTTATAAAATAGTTGAAGATAGAGACAGCGCTAAATCGTCAAAAATGATGTATCTTCATTGATTGATTGTGGCTAGTACTGTGGTGTGCCTTGTAGAGATACTTACAAAGGCACAGCTTTTGCTCTCCTTGTCTTAATATAAGACATAGGCACTCTGAATCCTCCATTCAAAACAGAATGGAGTAGACTCCTCAAATTCTATTGGTTGGTACTAAGAAAGCATTGATATTAAAACAAACATATGAGGGTATGTGTCAATATACATAGAAATATATATCATATATCATAAAATGTATAATAATATACAAATGGCCATCAATAGGCTATGTCAATTTAAATGAAAAATTAATATAATTTAATATATTTATAGATCATCCAGGATCCTTGGTGGTTCAGTGGTTAAAGTGCTCAGCTACCAACCAAAATGTTGGCGATTCAAACCCACTAGCTGCTACATGGAAGAAAGAGGTGGCAGTCTGCTTCAGTAAAGATTTACAACCTTGGAAGCCCTCTGGGTCAGTAATACTCTGTTTTATAAGGTCACTATGAGTTGGAATCAACTTGACAGAAGTGGGTATAGATCAACCCTGATATGACAACATTTTAGACTCTTGGGGACATGTAAAGAAAGAAAAGATGAAATATTTCTCCTGCTTTCACTGAATTTGCAAACCAATTGTAGATATAATAACAAAAATGAAATTTTTTGTTTAAAGATAATAGCAGTTTTAGAAGCAAACCATTGGATTTTTAGCAGAATCAAAAACAAAGACACCATCTATGATTTCCCTGTAGAACACTGGCTTAGTAAATCAATAGAATCATGAGGGCTGAACTTTAGTCTTGACTCTGCCTTCTCTTTGTATATCTGTAAAATATGGGAGTTAGACTAGAGTGGTGGGTGAATCTCCAGGCATGTCAATGTACTAGAAGTCCTTCACAGCTGTGCTGCTAGATTTTGATAAGTATGTGCATTTTATTTTAACATGAATGATAGAAATTTAGGTGAACAGGTCATGTGACACAACATGTGACAAAGACTGTTAGGTTAGATAATGCAAGACTGACCACTACATTGGTAACAAATATAACACTTTAAATGTAAACACATAGATTAAAAGCAAAGGACAGAAATAAGATAGACTTGGCAAACACTAAACAAAGAAAGTAGAAGTATCTCTTATTAATATCAGACAAAGTAGGCTTCAGAATAGGGAATATAATTAGGAACACTGCTGCTGCTGTTGTTAGTTGCTGTTGTGTTGATTTCAACTCATGGAAACCCCATATGTGCAGAGTAGGACTACTCCATAGGGTTTTCAAAGCTGTGACCTTTCAGAAGCAGATCGCTAGGCTTGTCTTCCAAAGCAGCTCTAGGTGTGATCAAACTGCCAACCTTTCAGCTAATATTCAATTACTTAACCATTTGTGCTCCCCAGGGACACCATTTTTAGGGATAGGTAAGACAATATACAATGATAAAGATATCAGTACATAAGAAGACATAACAGTCCTAAATGCATATGCACTCAATAAAAATGCCTCAGAATACATCCAAATACATAAGGAAAAAATAATTGAAAGGAGAAATAGACAAATCCACAAATAACATTGAAAACCTATTTGTTTTCAACACTACTCTCTCAGTAGCAGATGAAATAAATAGAAAATCAGTGAGGATACAGAATATCTGAACAACACTATCAAACAACTTGTCTTTATTTACATTTATTTGACACTCCATACAATAATAAAAGATGATATATTCTTTTCAAATGTACAGACAACATTCACCAAGCTAGACCACATTCCAGACCATAATACAAAACTCAACATTTTTAAAAAAAAATTAAAATCATACAATATATGTTTTCTGACAACAAGGAAATTAGAAATTTGTAACAGAAAGATATTTGGGAAAACTTCCAAATATTTGGAAATTAAATATCAGACGTCTACCTAACTCATGGGTCAAAATAGAAATAGTGTTTGAATTAAATAAACATGAAAACACAACATGTGAAAATTTGTGGGATACTCCTAAAGAAATGCCTAGAGGAAAATTTTTATGCTCGTTTAGAAATCTAGAAAAGCCTAAAACCAATAATCTAAGGAACCACCTTAAAAAACTAGAAAAAGTAGAGCAAATCAGAGTCAAAGCAAGCAGAAAGAAGGAAATAATAAAGATATAATCAGAAATCAATGAAATTTTAAGCAGAATTAAAAAAGTAAAAATCAATGAAATTAAAAGCTGATTCTTTGAAAGCATTGATAAATTGATTAATGTCTAGCTAGATCAATCAAAAAAAGAAGACACAAATTACCAATATCTAGAATGAAATAGGAGAAGTCATTACAGATCTTATAGGCAATAAGTGTATATTAAGGGGATATTATGAATAAATGCATGCCAATAAAAATTATAACATAGATGAAATGGTCCAATTACTTGAAAGATACAAATTACCAAAGCTCACTTAAAAACTAGAAAATGTATCACACTATAACTATTATAGAAATCTAAACTTAGTTAAAGCCCTTCCCAAAAAGAAAAATCCAGGCCTAGATAGCTTCACTGACAAGTTTTATCATATATTTTTAAGAGAAATAATACCAACTCTACATGAACTCTTCCAGAAAAGAGAAGGAAACATTTCCTGATCCTTTATATGAGGCCAACATTAACATAGTACCAAAATCAGTTAAAGTCATTAACAAGAAAAGAAGTCCATAGACCATTATCCCTTATGAGCCTGTTGTAAAAATGCTTAACAAAATATTAGCAAATAAAATCCATTAATATATTAAAAGGATAATTCATCTTGACCACATGGCATATATACAAGGAATGCAAAGTTGGTTCAACCTTTGAAAATCAATTAATGAATTTCACTTACAGAAACAAACTAAAATAGAAAAATAAAATGTGTCCACTTCAATAGATGCATAAAAAATTGACAGAATTCAACACCAACTTATGATAAAAACCCTCAGGTGCATATGATTAGAAGGGAAATTCCTCACTCTGTTAAAGGGCATCCTAAAATTCACCTACAGCTAACATCATACAATATAGTAAAAGACAAATGCTTTCCTTTCCCAAGGCAAGCATTTCTGCTCTCACCACTTTTAGTCAACATTTTACTGTAAGTTCTAGCCTGCTCAGTAAAACAAGGAAAATAAACAAAACTC
>NW_004443999.1:2251540-2252537 GCF_000243295.1 Trichechus manatus latirostris
CTTAAAAGAAGTAGTTTGACTCTGAAATTGTGTCTCTGATCCTCTGCAGATGGGCAAATTGCTTTCTCCAACATAGCAGAAGATTGGATATTTATTCCCTAGATAGAGAACCAGAGGACTACTGAATATTCTACAGGGTTAAAAAAAAAAAAAATTGCTTTCAAGTCAATTCTGCCTAATAGTGACCCTATAGGACAGAGTAGAACTGCCCCATAATTTTTCCAAGGCTGTGAATCTTTATGGAAGCAGACTGCCACATCTTTCTCCCTTAGAGTAGCTGGTGGATTCAAACTGCCAACCTTTCGGTTAGCAGCCAAGTGCTTAACCTCTGCACCACCGGGGCTCCTTTTAACAGGGTTAACATACTGAAAATAGTGCATGCATGCTATGAGGAGACTCCTGAACCTTCTCCTTTTCTCAGCTCCCAGAATGCTGGTCATTAGGATTAATCCCCTTAGTAAGGGGCTATGCCCACTTTGCTGAGAAACTCAAGACACAATAGGCTGCACACAGTACCCTGTTTACTTAGCTTTAAGAAATTATACGGGAAAATGCAGCCACATAGCACAATAACAACACCGTAAGGATGTCTTTGTGACTCTTGGGCATGGCTTCAGAGTTTCCTAGCCACTGCACACTTGGGTAACACATGGTTACAAAAGACAAACCTGGGTGAAATCAACCCATCTCAGCCCAGGAAATCTATCAGTTCTTGGATCCCTTTGGCTTCTCTGTCTTATTAACTGGTAGCTCCTTCAGGGCTGCATGGCTAGTGCTCGTCTCTGGTGGAGCTGCATCTCATCATTATTACTTATTCATTACTTGATAAGCAGTCTCAACAATGAGGTACTTGTGCATGGTTTGATACATATTTACCTCTAATGGATTCTCACATATCTTGAGTATAGTTCCCTTGAGTTAGTGTTGCAAGAGGGATTTAATCTAAGGTCAAATCCTCAAGCATCCTTGAAGCTAGAGGAATTATCACAAACCAGTA
>NW_004443999.1:2257430-2258849 GCF_000243295.1 Trichechus manatus latirostris
AATAAAAATAAAAATAAATAAAAGCTAGCCTGATGATGAGGCACACACAAAGTAGTTTAGTGAGTTACCCTGAATGAACGCCTACCACGTGAGGGTGAACGTACCAGATTCTGAGGGGCAACATTGAAAGTTCAGGCATATATAATATATGCAAAAACAAAACCCATTGCCATCGAGTCGATTCAAAATAATATATAGTTATACAAAAATATTTGTCTTAATTTGGGTCATATCCGGAGGAAAATTCCCAGATGTGGAATTGCTAGATAGGAGAAGTTTGAGAATTGATACATATTAATGAATTGGTTTTCAAAAACCTGTATCAAGCAAGAGAACAAAGGAACTCATTGTAATTGATTAGCTGCTGTGTTTCTGTGCTATCAATTATTATAGATACGGCCTCACTAAAGCCTCACAATATTCAAGACTAATAATTATTTTTATTTTACAGAGGAGAAAACCAAAACTGAGATAGGTTAAGGGACCTGTCTTAGATCACACAGGTAGTAAGTGGGGTAGTCATGAATCAAACTCATGTCAAAAATTCCAAAGCCCAAACTCTGCCTACTGCTACACACAGTTCAAAGTACAAGCTTATTACACTGGTTTGGTTGGAATGGCAGGTCTATTGAGGGAAGCCCAGCTGAGTGAAAATGTGAATGCTAAGCTGAGGGGGTTATTTTTGTTCTCAAGGGCAAGAGCAAGTAAATATCGCCCCTGATTCTTGGCAAAGATAAAGAATTCATTCATTTGTTCATTTATTCATTTATCAAACATTTACTGAGCTTGACTATAATGTCATGTGACTCATGCATATTTGAAATTTATACATGCAAGTATGTGATATTCATTTTAAAATAAATACGGGGCAAATGTGTGGGGTGTGTCACATGCTGGACAGAGTGATTTTCTGGGTGATTATAGAAAAATGAGACATGTTGTAATAATAATTGTACTCATAGTATGTTGTGATACTCAATATAATAGCTAATGTTTTTTGGAAAAAAAAGAATTTGAGACATGGGAGAAAGAGAACTAGATTTGAAATCAAAAGTCTCATCTCTTTCACTTTTCAGCACGTTACTTTGGGCAAGTCTAAGTCTTTTAATTCTTCCAATCTCAGTTTCTAAAATTGTAAATAAAGACAAAATTTATATATGGATTGTAAAGATCAAAAGGTGAACGACATGAGGGGAGAGATTTGTAAACTGAAAATGAGTTCTACAAAATATTATTTTTTTACATTGAGCATTGAGTTAATGTTTTGTAAGAATGAAAAACAAATTATCCCTGCAACATAGCTGAATGACTTTAATATTAATGGAGACTAAAAAATGTTGACCTCTGATGTTACAATTTATCTGTATATATTTGTATACATGTGTAAGAATTCAGTTTTGGATTCCAGAAGATATACTC
>NW_004443999.1:2259313-2260663 GCF_000243295.1 Trichechus manatus latirostris
ATTGGATCTGGGTCACAATTCTTTGTGAAATGAGAAAGGTGGGCCACATGATTCTTTCCAGCTTTAAAAAGTCTCTGAATGAATGGTCTAGAATAAAAGAGAAGGAAAGAAGGATTATTCCAGTAAGTTTAACAATATAAGATAAAATTCAAAGATGGGGTGGTGGAATTATACTTTCCATAATGGGGAAGATATGGGTAAACTGGCATGACCTATACAGGCATTGTACTGTGTGTTTTGTATAATATGGTAGACTCTGTTAGTTGACTACCCAATACCATTCTCCCCTTCTTTATTAATACAACACTTATTTTGCTCAGCGCTCCGGTGGCACAGTGGTTAAGAGCTCGGTTGCTAACCAAAAGATCAGCAGTTCGAATCCACCAGCTGCTCCTTGGAAATCCTGTGGGACGGTTCTACTCTATCCTGTAGGGTCGTTATGAGTCAGAATCAACTTGACGGCAATGGGTTATTTATTTTGCTCAGGGTGGACATGAACCCAGTTAAAATACCCTTCTCCTCAAACTCCCTTTGAGACCAAAAGTGGCCAAATGTCCTGGTGTAGTTAATGAGATATAAGTAGATGTTGCTGGGTGAGTCTCCCCAGAAAAAAAAAAAAATTTAAAGGGACCAACTCAGCTGGTATGTGCCTTCATCACTTTCCCTGTGACCTTTTCTCTTCTCATTTTTGGTAAAAATCAACGAATCAGTTCGTGAAGGTGAGGCACTCATCTTGACATCATGAGGACAAAAGCCAACAAGTACATAGCAGTGCAAGAACCCAAGGGTACCTGGCTCAGGGGACTTGTTTAACTGTCTTACAACCCTGGACTGCCTATCTCTGTATGAGAAAAAGAAATCCCTGTGTTTTATGCCACAGTAGTAGGGTTTTCTGTTGCTTGCGACTGACCACAAAACTAAACAAAATATGTAGTAGTTTGCATCATTTAATGATAATAAAACTTTTGCTTTAAAGAGTTTTCAAATAATAAAATTGAAGTTCAGGGCTGTTAAACAGGTAGTAAGATCACATAGGTGATGCAGTGATAGAACTGGAACTTGAACTTCAAGTACATTTCACTACCATTTATGGTACAGTGGAAAGGTAAAGAGTTAATGGGCATTCTAGAAGTATTACAGCCAATAGATGAAGAAGGAATGACAGAATTAGAATATCACCACTTTACAACTCCCAAATGAAAAAGTAGACATAGGCAATGAGCGTCAATAGTGGCTGGTATCTCAAAAAGAGAGATAACTAGATATTGTGTAACTCCTGATGGAAGTTCACAACCCTATATATGAAGAATTCTAGCCAAAAAGTCAATGGTCAATCAGACAAGCCTCTAA
>NW_004443999.1:2262315-2263802 GCF_000243295.1 Trichechus manatus latirostris
ATCGAGATGGTGGCACATGGGTGGAGCCCTTTCCACCTCGGGATTCCTCTGCCAGTACATCTTTTCTCCAGCTCCCTGTTTGGCTGCCTTGTGAGATTGTCACATGTGCATAATGATCCGACAAATCCCCTGCTTCCAGCCCTTATCCTTCACAGAAAGCTTTTTGTACTCCTGACTCTATCTCAGGGAAATAGTTCCCGGAGAACCCACTGGGCACACTCTGTAATGCTTGCTTTTCAATGTTAAGTTCTTGCGTGAGCTGCAAATTTAGCAACAGAAAATTATTTTAAAGAAGCCTAGTTTATATCAGAAGTCAAGTTACTTTTACGCTATTTAATGTCTAATGTAACATGCTCCACGTTCATCTAGCAATAGACAGTATGAAGGCGCATAAGAAAGGGGGGACCAAAAAGAAAATAGGAAAGTCCAATTAGAACTTGAAAACTCTCTGCTGAGGGAAAACTGCCGTTGAAGTCCATGTAGCTCACTGGCAGACGTGGACATGATCTTTTTCTCTTTTTCCTCTCTGCTTTGCTGCAAGAGAGAAAGAAAGCAAAGGCTTGTTCAGGGAATTTATAAGGGCAAATATAACCTTTGGTTTGATGCACAGTAAGCTGACAGTTAAAGGTGTATCATGCTAGATAAATGTCAAAAGCCAAATAAAAGCCTTGATAATAATCTGCCCAGAGGCTAAAATCCAGAACCCTGAAGCAGGAGAGAAGGATTAATCTTTAAAAACAAATTTTAACTCTAACTGAAACTGTCCAAGGTGACTTAGAAGGTTGTGATATACTCAAACTTGGGGTGATGGAGGGCTCTGAGTGTGGGGAGAGAAGGAAGAGGGGACTAACTCAAAATGGAAAGGATACCTAATAGTTTCAAGATTCTTGCATTTATTTGGATCTTACTCTTAAAAAATAGTATAGCCAGCCACAAAAGATGTGGAATCCAGATTTTTACTTTCTAAGTCATGAGACTTTGCCCAAGTTATTTGACATCTCAGGCTTCAATTTTCACATCTGCTAAGCAAAAATAATAATGCTGCCTTCACGGAGTTGTTCTAAGACTCAGGAAGAACACAATGAACTTATTTGAGAACACACAGCTAGCGAATGGCATCTTTGAGATTTAAACCCCAGTGTGTCATTCACCATAGCTTGTGCTTGGTCTCAGATATTGAGATGTATCCATTACTTTTTTGTTAATGAACTGATACCCGGAAGGAGCAAGATATCAGAGAAGAACCTTGCTATGAATCATTACATAAAGTAAACCCTTCCACAGAAATATGAAAATTGGCTTGTTTATCAAGCTTAGAGTTTTTTACATACTCTTATTTTCTTAAAATGGGCACAACTTTTTTTTTTTTTTTGGCTTAATTCCAATAACTTTTTTCTTTTTTTATTATTGTACTTCAGGTTAAGGCTTACAGAAGAAATAGTTTCTCATGAAACAGTAGTACACATGTTGTTTTATGACATTGGTTA
>NW_004443999.1:2265441-2266071 GCF_000243295.1 Trichechus manatus latirostris
GTGTGAAGATTGTCAAATAGCAGCATAACTTGTAGTGTAAACCTTCACCAAAAACTCAATAATAAAATATTATTATTAAAAAAAAAAGACACTAGGCGATCTTCAAAGACACTTCAAGGGCTAATGTTCTACAACGTCATGATTCTAGTTATTTTAAATTTGGCATGATACAAAGTGTGTTCTTTTTTAGTGTGACATTCAAAAGATCTGATCTTCAGTGGCTTAAGAGAAACACAATAAAGTTATATTCAAAATTGACAAGAAAAGGCAGACTGCTATCACCTACCACCCTGATCACAGTTCAGCGTTTCATTTTATTTCAGGAGGCTTTGGTCTGAACTACATTTCTTTCCTGTAGACAGTAACAACAACAACAAAAACGGGTAACAGGCAATTCTTATGATTAAAATTCAGACATTCTAGCTGTATACATGGAATCCACAAAGTTACAGTAAAGCAGTTTTCCCTCATTGGATCACATTCCTTGGGGCACTGTATCATCTCAAGTATGTCTAAACAGATGACGACCAGTACTAATCCTTGCATCCCATGTCTGTGGGTATTCTTCATGTACCAGCAAGGATGGCTTACATGTATTTTAGCTCAAGTTCCAAGAGAAAGTAAGAGCTA
>NW_004443999.1:2267209-2268133 GCF_000243295.1 Trichechus manatus latirostris
TGGCATTACATTTTCCTTTATGAAAGCTCCAGGGCAGGCATCATAGCGTCCATGAAGCTGCTTAAGGTTGGTTTCAGAATAGATGACTGACTTCATGATGGGATGGGAGCAACATCGATCAACTCTCCATCCCTGGTCATATATGCTAGAAATGTCACTCAACCCTCCTTGCACATTAAAATCACCTGGGGGTTAAAAAGAAATACCTTGGGCCCAATTCCAGACCAAAATATTCCCAATCTCTGGAGGTGGGTCTGGACACTAATAGGTTTTTGAAGATCTGTAGTTCCAGTGTGCACTGATATTGGGAACCACTAACCAAGTGTTAAGGACTTGAAATCAAATCACCAGCCCAAATATAAATGTGTTACCTGAGACGGTTAGTACAGAAAGTCAATGTGTGCTATTACCACTTTAGGCCAGTGATTCTCAATGAGGGGTGATTTTTCTTCCCTAGGTGCTATTTTGCTTCCCTAGGGGTCTTCAGGAGCCTTGGTGGCATGGTGGTTAAGAGCTCAGCTGCTAACCAAAAGTCAGCAGTTCAAATCTACCAGCTGCTCCTTGGAAACCCTCTGGGGATGTTCTACTCTATCCTACAAGGTCGCTATGAGTGGGAATTGACTCCACAGCAATGGATTTGGTTTGGTTTAGGGGATATATGGCAATGCCTGGAGGCATTTTTGGTTGTCACGACTTTGGAGGTGCTATTAGCATATAGAGTGTAGAGTCCAGGGATGCTGCTAAACATCCTACAATGCACAGAACAGTCCCTCACAGCAAAGAATTATCCGCCCAAACTATTAATAGTGCTCAGGCTGAGCAACCATGCATTAGCCTGCAATAATAGATTAGAGACAGAAGACAGAAGCAGAGGAATATGAATTTCTTCCCTGGGAGAGAGGAGTCCAATTCTGTGTCAGGTGC
>NW_004443999.1:2268629-2270549 GCF_000243295.1 Trichechus manatus latirostris
TTTTGAAAATTTAAACCATGATTGGTTGCAATGGATTTAACATCTTTCCTTTCATTTGAGTTAAAATTCCTTGCCATTTTTTCAGCTTAAATAAAACTGAGCAACTCTTTTCTTTTTACTCTTTTATCTAAGAAAGTAAGTGAAGTCTCTTGGCCCAAACTGCTAATGAAGACAAACAAAGTCTGGGCTGCAAGAAGCTGAAAGCAGAGAATACCAGAAAGATGTTTATCTGTGTTTTATAAACTATGAAAAGTCATCTGACTGTGTGGATCATAACAAATTATGAATAACATTGTGAAGAATGGGAATTCCAGACCACTTAATTGTGCTCATGAGGAATGTGTACATAGACCAAGAGGCAGTAGTTCAACCAGAACAAGGCGATACTGCATGGTTTAAAATCAGGAAAAGCATGCATCAGAGCTGTATCCTTTTACCATACTTATTCAATCTGTATGCTGAGCAAACAATTGGAGAAGGTGGACTATATGAAGAGGAACGCAGCATCAAGATTGGAGGAAAACTTATTAACAACCTATGACACGCAGACAACAAAACCTTGCTTGCGAAAAGTGAAGAGGACTTGAAGCACTTACTGATAAAGATCAAAGACCACAGCCTTCAGTATGAATTACACCTCAACATAAAGAAAACAAAAATCCTCACAACTGGACCAATAAGCAGCATCATGATAAACGGAGAAAATACTGAAGTTGTAAAGGATTTCATTTTACTTGGATCCACAATCAATGCTCACGGAAGCAGCAGTCAAGAAATCAAACGATGTATTGTATTGGGCAAATCTGCTGCAAAAGACCTCTTTAAAGTGTTAAAAAAGCAAAGATGTCACCTCGAGGACTAAGGTTTGCATGACTCAAGCCATGGTATTTTCAATCGCCTCATATGCATATGAAGGCTAGACAATGAATAAGGAAGACCAAAGAAGTGATGCATTTGAATTATGGTGTTCGTGAAGAATATTGAATGTACCATGACTGCCAGAAGAACAATCAAATCTGTCTTGGAAGAAGTATAGCTAGAATGCTCCATAGAAGCAAGGATGGTGAGACTTCATCTCACATACTTGGGACATGTTATCAGGGGGGACCAATCACTGGAGAAGGACATCATGCTTGGTAAAGTAGAGGGTCAGCAAAAAAGTGGAAGATCCTCAGTGAGACGGATTGACACAGTGGCTACAACAACAGGCTCAAACATTGCAATGATTATGAAGATGGCACAAGACCAAGCAGTGTTTCATTCTATTGTACATAGGGTTCTGTATGGGTCAGAACAGACTGGGCAGCACCTAACAAGAACAACTAACTCTGGAACTTATGGGTAAGTTTTTAATTTATCTAGATCTTGCTGCCATGAGCTACCCAAAATGAGAATGATAAAAATAAGAAGCTCAGAATTTAGCAAAGGGTTATCCAAGCTTCCATTTTCTGGAAGACTGAATAGAATAACTCCATCTAATTCTGCTCACTCTTACTTTGAGTAGCTTACTATATATGTGTTAAGTTTATACAGGTTCCTTTATTAATTTACATGGTGATTTTAGAAATACACACACTCACGCACACACTTACGCTTGATAGTTCTAGCTACCAGATATTCTCAATTCTGGCTACATGTAAGAATAACCCAGGGAAAAGTTCTGAAATACCAATGCTTAGACCCCACTTTAGATCATTTCATCAGACTGTCTTTGAAAGTGGCCTGGCCATGGGGATGTTTGAAAAGCTCCCCAGATGATGCTAAAGCACAGCCAGTGTCCAGAACCACTGAGCTAGAGCATAAAATACTCGGGCAAGGACCAACTCCTTTTATTCTGTCCTCTCTATTGCTGCTTTTTCGCCAGTGTCTCACCATGCAAACACACACACCACGATGAACACAGAATTAAGCTTAAACACA
>NW_004443999.1:2276819-2277913 GCF_000243295.1 Trichechus manatus latirostris
GAGGGTCCTTCAGTATTCTTGTTTAAAATCTCCTGAGTCTCAACAATCACTTGTGCTCAGATAAAATGAATGCTTCCTATTAGGGCTGGGAAGGTTTATAGTGGGTAGTCAAGCTTGTCAAAACTCTTGGAAATGTGGTAAAAATGGTGAAGCAGGACTTATGGGTGTAAAGCTTTTGCATTAATAGCTGTTTCAAACGTCACTGAAACAAATGATTTGTGTAAGTATGATAACACTCTTTCATAAGTGGGTGCCTCATTAGGGCAAGCATGGCACCTCCTTAACTGAGCTAAAAACCATTTTACCACCTATTTTATAGGCTCATTCACATGATTTTCAATCTTTCAGAAAAATTGTTTTGCATCAGTAAAAGAAAAAAAAAGCATGAAAACATTTCAGTTAATCATTAGCAAAAGCATTCTCTCTTCAAAGTATCAAACATAGATAAATATGTCCTTAGCCAACATATCTATATCTGCATATATGCCTATATCTATACACACACACACACACACACACACACACGTAATATCCTTTACTTTAAGGTAAAATAATGCGATGCTACTTTATGAATTTTGATTTATGTAGAATGCTCTGGAGTCAGTATTGGTTATAGGAGGGAGAGTGCATTAAAGGAGGCTGATGTGGATATGTAACATCAGTTAAGAATGTAGTAGGGTTCCACATTTACTTATACTGCAACTTGGAAATACAAAGTAACCTTAGCTTCTTTATTTTATTTAACACTGATCTAATCTTCCTTGTGAAAACTCACCTACTTTGTAGAAAAAAAAACAAAATAATAGGCATCAGTAAACTTAGTTAAGGGGAGATCATTTAACTACATACTAACAATCTGCATTCTATAATCTACTAGCTCCTGCAAGTTACTAAACCTTACGGTATTTTACAATTCTTAACTTTAAAATGGGAAAAATGAGACCTACTCTCCTTGCTGTCTGAAGTATGTTGGTAATGTTATTAGACAATAGATATAAATGTGTTTTCAGGTATTAAGAATGCTACACAAATGCAAACAGTTATTATTAATTCCTTCTAATATCCGTACAACAGTAAATGCATTTTGCCACATC
>NW_004443999.1:2279615-2280631 GCF_000243295.1 Trichechus manatus latirostris
AATTTTAACAAGTATGCCATACTAATGTAAGTTGTTGATAATAGAGGAAACTGAATGTAAGTTATATGGGAACTCTCAGTACTGTCTTCCCAATTTTTTTGTAAATCTGAAATTTATAAAATTTTAACATTTAAATTTTTATATTTAAAACCTTAATTTTTAAAAAAATTCAAGGGTCTATATAAGGTAGAATGCTTTATCGTTGGTGATTTAAAACTGAGTTTGATGAACCTTTTCTGTCAAGGACCAGATAGTAAATATTTTAGGCTTTGTAAGCCATATAAGGTCTCTGCCACATAGTGTTGGTTTGTTTGTTTACAATTCTTTAAAAGTGTGAAAACTATTCTTAGCTCTAGCGTTTTACAAAAAGAAGCCAAGGCTGAATTGGGCCCAAGGGCTAGTTCGCAGACCCCTGATTTAATATAATGTATTGAGAACAGGTATGTACATATTTGCTTATTGTTCCCTCAGTTCACAAGTAGATTTTTCTTAGTGTCCAGCCACCATTTCTTCTTGTTCAGGCCCCAGAACAATCTCTTCTTGTTCATTATTATTAAATGTACCATTCCTGGTTAATTTCCTATCTTTCATGAGACAAAGTTAGCAACACTGTTATTATTCACAATGCCATGGCTCTTTGGAATCTGTTTTACGGAGGCAAAATAGATTTTTTTGCCTTTGCAGTTCCCTAATACCATATGCAGCCCTGGTGATGTTGTGGCTAAGAGCTCTGCTGCTAACCAAAAGGTCAGTGGTTCAAATCCACCAGGTGCTCCTTGGAAACCCTATGGGGCAGTTCTGCTCTGTCTTATATGGTCGCTCTGAGTCAGAACCGACTTGATGGCACCGAACAACAAGAACAATACCATTCACTAATGATGCTGTACCATCCACTGAGTCACTCATGAATAAGGGTTTCCAGTGACTCTCTCAAAGGCTGTTACCCTGCTTTATTGATAGTGACCAAAAAGGAACACTTTCCAGAAGCCCTACCAACCTCAGGCTCTGTAGATCAG
>NW_004443999.1:2282095-2283709 GCF_000243295.1 Trichechus manatus latirostris
GTAACAGAAATATCACAAGTGGATGGCTTTAGCAAACAGAAATTTATTCTCTAGGAGGCTAGAAGCCCAAATTCAGAGTACCAGCTCTGTCAGCTCTGGGGGAAGGTCCTTGTCATCAATCTTCCCCTGGTCTAGGAGCTTCTCAGTGCAAGGACCCCCAGTCCAAAGGACATGCTCTGTTCCCTGCACTACTTTCTCGGTGGCATGAGATCCCTCTCCTCTCTGCTCGATTCTCTCTTTTATATCTCAAAAGACATTGACTCAAGATACAAACTAATCCTGTAGATTGTGTCCTCATTAACATAACTGCATCTAATTCTACCTCATTAACATCATAGAGGTTAGGATTTACAACATATAGGATAATCACATCAGATCACAAAATGGTGGACAAGTACACAGTACTGGAAATCATGGCTTAGCCAAATTGATACACATTTTTGGGGGACACAATTCAATCCATAATACCACTGTTGGAGGCGTTGGAGATACATATATTCAAAAAAATAGAAAATTCTGAAACTTTCTTTAAGTAATAACTAATGGCTGTCTACTGCTGGGAGAGAGGCCAGAGAATGCATAAAGTCCTTATGTAAGCTACAGGCACATAGAGAAGACCTGAAGCTGAGGGTGGAGAAAAACCCTCCAGCAAACCAACACTTAAACACTAAACACAACCCTATCGAGTTGATTCCAACTCATAGTACCCCTGTGGGACAGGGTAGAACTTTCCCATAGAGTTTCTAAGGATGTAAATCTTTATGGGAGCAGACTGCCACATATTTCTCCCATGGAGGGGCTAGTGGGTTTGAACTGCAAACCTTTAGGTTAGCAGCTGAGCACTTAACCACTGCACCACCAGGGCTCCTCCCCAAACAAAAGTAACTGAGAAATTCCAAAGCTTGTGGAGTCCTGAGGTGAACCATGTTGTTAGGTACCTTTGAGTCAGTTCTGACTATTAGGTATCTTATGTATAACAGAACAAAATGTTACCCAGTCCTGAGCCATCCTCACAATCATTGCTATGTTTAAAACCATTGTTGAAGCCACTGTGTCAATCCATCTCATCCAGGGTTGTCTTCTTTTTTTGCTGAGCTTCCACTTTACCAAGCATGATGTCCTTCTCCAGGGACTGGTCCCTCGATAACATGTCCAAAGTATATGAGACGAAGTCTCATTATCATTGCTTCCAAGGAGCACTCTGGCCGTATTTCTTCCAAAACAGGCTTGTTCATTCTTTGGACACTCCATGGTATATTGAATATTCTACGCCAAGACCATAATTCAAAGGTATCACTTCTTTGGTCTCCCTTATTCATTGTCCAGCTTTCACATGCATATGAGGAGTTTGAAAATACCATGGCTTGGATTAGACGCACCTTGGTCCTCAAAGTGACGTCTTTGCCTTTTAACACTGTAAAAAGGTCATTTGCAACAGATTTGCCCAATGCAATACATCATTTGATTTCCTGACTGCTCTTTCCATGGATGTTGATTGTGGATCCAAGTAAAATGAAATCCTTGATAACTTCAATCTTTTCTCTGTGTATCATGATGTAGCTTATTGGTCCAGTTCTGAGGATTTTTGTGTTCTTTATGTTGAGGTGTAATCCA
>NW_004443999.1:2285447-2287371 GCF_000243295.1 Trichechus manatus latirostris
TATTATCCTATTCACTGACAGTGTTGTACTTCAGGATAGATCTTGAAATGTTCTTTTTGACTATGAATGCGACGCCGTTCCTCTTCAATTTGTCATTCCCAGCATAGTAGACCATATGATTGTCTAATTCAAAATGGCCAATACCGGTCCATTTCAGCTCACTAATACCAAGGGTATTGATCTTTATGTGTTCCATTTCATTTTTGATGATTTCCTATTTTCCTAGATTCATACTTCTTAAAAAGGTGGAGTACCTTCCTGCAAATTGTTTCCCCCAGAACCCCTTTGAGTGACTTTCAATGAGTTTTGTGACATGGAAACTCCCTGTAACAGTCTCATTCAGCACCCTAGAGGACCGATTTCCAGCAAGTCCCATCATAAAGGCACCACAGTTGATTCACCAATATCCATACTCTCTCCAACAGGGTCTTAGCCGAGGGGCATAGGATTATTCCCTGGATGCTGTATTCAGCACTAGGGATAGTAGCTGCTATTCCTTTATTTTTATTATTTATCAAATTCCCCATTGCTCCAATCTTTTTCTCATAATTCTTTATATAAACTTTCTCTGTTCAAATTACTGAGTGATTTTTTTTCTCCTGGAGTCCCAGGTGTTGCAAATGGTTAATGTGCCCAGCTGCTAACCAAAAGGTTGGAGGTTTGAGTCCATCCAGAGTTGCAAAGGAAGAAAGGCCTGACAATCTACTTCTGAATAAATCAGCCATTGAAAACCTATGGAACATAGTTCTACTCTCACCCACATGAGGTTGCCAAGAGTAGGACTAGACTAGATGGCAACTTTTTTTTCTTCTAATTGGATGCTAATTGATGCAAAATGCAACTAGAGTTGAAGACTTCTACAGAAAATGCTGCGGGGAAGTTCTACTCTGTCACGTGAGGTCATTATGAGTCGGAATTGCCTCTACAGCACCTAACAACAACAACATTTTTGTATTGTTCAGGAGGAGAGTAATGTTACTGATTGATCTTAGAGCTGTTAAGTTGAATATGTAGCCAATAAAATAGTTGAAATGGAATATATAATTTCAAATATGTGGAGAGTAAGATTTGGAGTGGGGAATGGGATTCAAAAGAATGCATATGTGCTAGAGACTGGCTAGATGCTTACCAAACTTATTTCCTGTGCCTTCTGAGCCTACAGGTAAATTAAATTTTCTAACCGTCCTTGCAGTTAGGTCTGGCCATGTGGCTAAACTCTAGTCAATGGGATGTGGAAGTGATGGATCACTTCCAGGCCTGATTCATAAAAACTTCTCATGCCTAATTTTCATGCTATTCCCCATTTCTGGCAACCTTGAATCTCACAAAATATAAATAGGCAGAGTCCCTAAATCACTACTTAGAAGACAGCCATCAGTCAGGAACACTTGTTTTGAATTTTACATGCAAGACAATCTTCTGTTGTGTTAACCTACTGAGATCTGGGGATTTATCTACCACATAAACTTTTTCCACTTGCCTTTTGAGTCGATTCCAATCTTGGTGACCCTAGCGATACCTTAATTAATAAAGTAAGAAAGAAGAAAAACAGCAACAATAAAAAGATACATTTAAGTAGCAAGACAAGTAGAATAAAATTAATTTAGATTGTAGAAATAAATCCGAGTTTATCAGTAATCACAATGTAAAATGTGATTATGTAAAGTCTAATCTCTCCAATTAGGTTAAATTACAAAGATTATCAATAAACTATAAGTATAGGAAACATCTGAAAATTTATATTTTTTAAATGTATACTGGGAAAATGCTATATAAAAGGTTTAGTATATTGACATCAGTCACAAATATCCTGAAGGCAAAACAAATTACTAACAATAAAGTAGGTCATAACATATTAATAAGAAGTTCAATTCACCAAGGAAGATGTAAAATTCAAAATTTCCATGCACTTAATAATTAATAT
>NW_004443999.1:2293634-2318407 GCF_000243295.1 Trichechus manatus latirostris
TAGATTTGGACTCCATCTGAATTTTTGCCAGTATTCATGTAGCTACTTTCTCTCCTCCATGGGATTATTCACCTGGATTTTAAAACCCCAGTTTTACTCAAATCCTTGCATGCTTCTTTATAGAATGGCAACCCATCCTGCATCCTGGCTACCTGTTCTCTTTTCCTTGAGGCTTAAATAAACTCCTGCCTGTCCATCTCTGCTCTAGGGACCCCCATTAATCAAGCCTGGTTATGTCGTTGTAAGTCATCCAAGTTCCCTGGCCTGAGTTTCCCATAGGCAACCAGGAAAAGACACAGATTGAGTCCAGTTGAACCCATCTTCATTATAAGGAAAATAATGTAAAAAGAAATTGTTTCATTTGAGGTAAAGGCAACTTTTTAAATAATTATTAAAATTGTATATCTAAGACCCCAGGTTGGTCACCAGGCTAAAACAGTTCATAACAAGGACAACAAGAACATCTTTTTAAAAACTCTTTTTGACCATAATATCCAGGAAACTGCAAAGGACCTAATTTAAAAGTTGCCATTGTTAAAGGGCCATATGGAATAGATGTTATTTGTGTATTTGGTGGATCTAGAGATGCTCTCCTAGAAAGCTCGGCTATGGTATAGACAAAGGGAGAAACCGCCACTCTTCTGGTAAGTAATGGGCTATGACCATGCTAAATGTAGGCCTTCACTTGAAAGTCTCCAAAATGAAGGGGAGAAAACTGATTTGAAATGGTTTAGTATCCTAATTCTGTCAGTGGGAATGAAAATTGATAAACAACATTGGGTGACCTGCTGGAACAAATAGATCCTTGATTCAGCAGGAATCCAGCTGCCATTATGTTCCAGGTGAACAAGCTTTACTTAAATGAATAAATCCCTCCTTTTTCTGTACATGCTTCCCAGGTTTGCTGCATTTATTAAGTTAGAAGCGAGTTCAGGCTGGAGAGGCACAGATACTCCTCTGGGAGACACGAGGGAATTAGTGGGATGGATAGAAAGGTCACTGAGCTCCAGAGAGGGGAAGGGCTGTGTTTAGCACCTTTCTCATAACTGAGCCTGCTATTAACATAGTGGTATTTTGAATTTATAAAACATCTTGCAACCCTGGGCTTCCATGTGCACTGCAAACATTAATTAATCCTCACAACATCCCTCACGATGCGAGGAGGCGCTTTCCACATCTCGCAGATGGTGTAACCTGGAACAACGGGCGAAGTTAAGCCAGTGGCAAAAGAACAGGTAGGTCAGTTAGTAGGAAACCTGAAGACATGACTGCAGGGATTGCAAATTCCCAGCCGCAGAAAAGAAGGCACAATCCTGCGGACTTGAGCAGGTACACAAAAGGAAAAGAAAAGCATTTCCCAGGGCTGATGGCAAGAAAAGGAGGAATGAACTACACAGGAGTGGATGAAAATCTGCTCGCATTAGGAAGGCAATTCATGCTCCGTGACATTTTTTTTCCCCCAAGCAAAACGAAACCTAATCCATTTTATGAATGCAATAAAATGACACTTCTTTGGAAAGTACTAAATAAATAAAGCCAGCACTGTCCAATTGTGTTGACCTACAATGACTGTGACTTAGTAGCTCTATCATATATGAAATTAATTTCTCATTTCTATTGTAGAAATCAGAATCTAGGCATCTCTCTTTTGTTTAGAATTCTCCTTCTGAAAGGAAAGAAAAAAGAGTGAAAAGTTTCACCCAAAAGGAGTGGGAGATGTCACTTATTGAAAAGGCAGATTTCAGGCAGATTTGACAAATGACAGCAGTGACATTTTCAGAATCACAAAAGCTGGAGCAATGCGCTCACTCGCCTTCTGAGGTGAAATCTCTCCATGTTGCAAATAGGATTATAAATAAAGTGCCATTCGAAGACCAATCACAAAACCATTTTCCATGAGAAACTTAAAATAGAACAAAAATATCACATCTGTGTTGGCATGATACATTTTACTCCCTGCCACTTGAATCTCCAGAAGCGTCTAGCTTAACAATAATATCAAAGACAGGTTTATTATCAAGGTCCACGTGTTCTATTCTCTTTTTACTAACAACCTAACACAAATGCCAAATACAGAAGTTATTCCTGGTGCAACATATCATTTAATTCCTTCTGACAGGTTTACTGGTCTTTGAAACTGTAAATTCATTCATTAGATAGAAGAGACTTGTTAAGCACTGATATATTGTTTTTTATTTGTTTGCAAGGATAGACACAATCTCTTTAATATAAGGTATACTGCTGAGAAATGCCCCTGTTGGTATTAATGGGGGAAAATATTGATGACAGACAAAAAATTAAGTGCTTTGTCTTTTGTTTCTGATTGAAACCAGTGAAATCAGTAGTATAAATTAAGCAGCAGAACAGGTTATGAATTCTGATGGGGAATGGGGAATTAAAGGTTTAGAGATACACACTTTACATAATATAAATGAGTGATCTTGAAACACGTTTCTGATTTTCTCCTGAGCATTTTTATGTTAGTATTCATCTCTAAATGAAAATTATTCAAGACTGCCTTACTTTGCAAGCATGGAGAGATACATGTTGGAAAGCTTTGCATACATAGAAAAGCTAAAGGAAAGATAGCATTAGGGACAGAGTGACATTAATCAGCAGTTATGACACCTCTGGAATATGCATACCATGTTAAGAAGTTTGCCAAAGGTCACAGAACTATGCAATAAGAAGTGAATCTGTACTTGAACCATTCCTGTGTGATTCCAAAGCCCACGCTCTTTGCACAACAACAGTCTTTCCAAAGCTCTTTGGTCACAAAGTCTTAATTATTTGTAACCATCTTTGTTCCAAAAAAAGATATAAAGTCATTTACAAATATACAAACATTGCAGAAAGATCAAATAAAGTTTAAATAAAAAGGGAAAATAAGAGTGGAAAAGTAAGATAAAACCCAAAGTCAGTTTAGGGCACACTGTGATACCCTCATGTTTTTTGGAGATAAGCTTCAAACATGGCTGTGAGTTTTCTAGCAGTTAACACTCATATTAGTCTCCATATTCTGATTATAAAAGCCAGCCAGTTATTCAGAAAAATTAGAGATGTTGTCTATACTAAGACTTTTTTTTTCTGCTCTACGTTCTCATACAGTTGTGTATTTTGATGAACAATATCGTCAACAACATTCTTCCAGAAAACATGGTGTCAATTTAATTAAGCTCCTTTTCTCTAAAGTTATGTTCATGGTATCACATCAAAACATAAGTCAGTAAAAGAAACTCAAAGCAGATTTTGGAGATTGGGAAGGACAGGGTGCAGAAACATGGTTTAGTTCAGGTACATGCATTCTTAATTGTCTGGTTTAACAGGGATAGATTTTGGAGTGTTTAGAGAAAATAGATAGACTGTGTATTCCCCCCAAAATTCTAAATAAATACTGCTTCTCTAAGTTGAGTTTTTAAAATGTATTCAGCAGGATAAATGTAAAACGATAATCCCCGATAAGTAGCTGGAGATCAGCAATGCTCTGTGGCCAGTTAATTGTGAATCTATATGTCTCAACAAGCATAGTCAGAATAGGTTACAACTTTGTGTTAAGGCATTAAAAAAGATCTTATTCAAGAAATATGCATTATCTGGAATTAAGCTATTATCAGGATTAACATCTTAGTCTGAGTTAGTTCTTCCAATTAGTTATTGCACAGCGGGGGACTGAAGGAATAGGATGCAGGATACCTACATTTTTAACACTTCTTAACCTATTGGTAGAGGGGCAGGGATTGATGTACTGTTTTTCTCATTCAGCCTCAGTGTTTGGAAGTGACCGTGTCCCTATGTCGCAGGGATAATTTTGCCTTACCCCTAGCTGAAACAGATCTCTAATTTTCTGGGTCCAGGATATATTCCTGCCCCTTCCCCAGGAGTAGAGGATTTTCTGTTCCTCCAGCTGCAATGGATATTTATCTGTGCTTAGGGGCAGCAGGGTTTTTTGCCCTCCCCCAGCAGTTTAAGATTTTTATTTCATAGACAAACCCATTGCCAACCTAGAATTGCCCCATAGAGTTCCCAAGGAGCGCCTGGTGGATTCAAACTGCCGACCTTTTGGTTAGCAGCCAAGCTCTTAACCACTGTGCCACCAGGGCTCTTACCCCATAAACAAACAAACAAACAAAAAAAAAAAAACAGACTAGTTGCCATCTAGTCAATTCCCACTCATAAATGAAGATCTGGGTGGGACTACTTGCCTTTTCCTCTCCCCACCCTACCCTCTACTCCATTCTAGTCTTACAATGGCTGTTCTTCCCCTCCCCTAGGCTGCACCATGAGCAAAGCTATCTCAGGACTCTTGCCCTGCCACTAATCTATCTGGTGAGCACCACTAAAGTCTGAGGAGATCAGGCTATGAATGGGTGCCAATTCTTCCCTATGTATATGGCACTCAGGTGTTCTATATTCTCATCCTAGCCCACAATTCACCTTCAGTAGTTGATTAAAAAATTTTAGCTGAATTCTTACCAGCTTGTATGACATCCTGAGGCATCTAACCCAATTAAGCAAGACCTTCTGTCCCATTTCTCCTTGGAGGCACCTGTTTTTCCTTAGATTTCTGGTTCGCTGGATGCCTTGCAACCTCTGATAGCTTCAAAGAAAGTCGTGAATTTGCAATTGTTCAGTGATTTTGTTGTTTTTTTAAGGATGAGAATGATGCGCTTTATCAGCTCTCTACATCATAAGTGGAAGGCCAGAGTTTCACCCTCGTTCTTAAAAAATCGTTTTATTGTACACAGAATTCTCAGCTGACAATTACTATTTCTTAGTTCTTGAAAGATATACTTCTACGTCTTGTAGTTGTTAATGTTGTTACTGAGAAATTAACTGCCAATATACCTGTGTCTTTACTTTGAGGTGCTTTCTCTCCCCTTTAGTTGTTGTTTAATGTTACCTCATTTTCTTTTGCATTTTGCAATCTCATGATTATATATCTAGCTAGAAACTTCCTTCCCTTTTTTTTTTTTTTGCTAAAGATGCATTGGGATTACTGATGTTTTTCATTGTTTTTGTTTTTCATCAACTCTTAAAAATTCTCAACCATTATCTATCTCTGAATATTGCTTCTTGCCTATTGTACTTGACTCGTTAATTCTCTTTATGATATCTATATTGTCATGGGTTTGGGGGGATTTTTTTGTCATGTATTTTGGATTATTTCATTACATTTGATTTGTGATTTACTATTGTTCTCTTTGTTGCATCTGATTAATTATTTCTTGTTTAACATATTTACTAACTACAAACACACCCAGGGATTCCGCACTTCGTTTCTTGCTGTCATGGTATTCCTTTACTTTTTGTCTAGTTCAGCCATATGTTAAAAAATACAGGTAGTCCCCGACTTATGACATATTCGAGTTACAGTGAACCACACTTACAACTTTTTTTTTGTACATCTTATCGTTAGTAATATGTACTACATACACTGTTATAGTGCGTAATTTGCTGATGTTATCATTCTCAGATGTTCTCTCACAGATGTTCAAGGTTATGATTTACTGTCCAAAACACTGCTGTATAGCAGGCTATGGCCTGGTCTGCAATGAAGTCGGTGTCGGGAATCGTAATGAACAGAAAGTTGGGCAATGTTCAACTCTAACGACATGTGACAATTGAACTGTGGGTATACCTGACAGCCATTTAGACTCTGACTTCATTTTTACAACGCTAATGCTGACTTCATCGTAGACCTGACCAATAGTGTGATCTTATTCGGCGTTTCTACTACCAGAAGCATCAATTGTTAATTTCATCATCAGAGTAAATTGTTATGATTTGTGTTTTTTATGTATGTATGTATTGAAATATATCTGTAAGTTTATATGTAACGTTTCCAACTCCCAGAGACAAATAAAGATCAGATTTATAAAGATACTCATGCTAAAAGACAGTAATAATGAAAACTAAAAGCAAACCAAAAAAAAAAAAAGGTATTAGACTTATGTCAGAACTGACTTATGATAGAGTCATCAGAACAGAACCCCGTTGTAAGTTGGGGAGTTGCTGTATCATCTTAAAGATTTTTTTTGATGTTGAACTGAGTGATTTCTCTAAACCCCTAATCTCCATTTTAGCAATAAGAGAATCCTCTGTCTCCTTGGTCACTAAAAATTCTACTTCTTGTTTCAAGGCCCACTTCAAGTAACAGTCCATCTATGAATTTCACTCTGATATGGTAGTGCAGTGGTTAAGAGCTTGGCTGCTAACCAAAAGATCTGCAGTTCGAATCCACCAGTCACTCCTTGGAAGCTGTATAGGGCAGTTCTACACTGTCCTGTAGGATCACTATGAGTTGGAATTGACTCAGTGGCAATGGGTATCCCTAGTCAGAGTTAGTTCTTGTTTCCTCTCTCTGCCAATGGTTCTGATATATAATGGTATATCTCTCTTAATAGTATCATCTGCATTTTTCTGCCTTACAGTGAAATTTGTGGTTTATATGTCATTATCCCTTTCTAGATAGACTGACCCTTGAGGGCAAGAAGCTATATTTTAATTCATCTTTCTTTTGGTTAAGGCAATGGAACACAATAATTGCTGAATAAATGTTGAATAAATAAATGGATTAATGAATAACTTAATAAAATATTTTTGTAGGCGTGGTACTAACAGATGAAGCTCAATTCAAGAGACACACAGTGAACATCTAGTATAAGCCAGGCATGTTGCTAAGGGCTAAGGATATTGAAATAAATGAAACAATCTCCTTAAAAATATGGTGTCCTTTTATCCAGAAAGGTGGTGGATAGGGGGAATATAAGAGTTCCTTCAATAAGAGGACAGCATGTAAAATGTTGTGATCAATGAAGTGCTCACAATGGATTATAGAAAAAAGGGATTTGAGGGGTTATCTCTTCATTATTGAGACTGATGTCATGCAGACCAGTCACACCCCTTCACGACACATTATTGGTATAAGACTAGATTAGATTGGATAGGAATCTCAGCCCACATAGTCATTTTTAATGTGTATGTTTGTGTAATTTTACAAGACAAGAAGAATTATAATTATCCCAGCATTCAGAAAAAAAATATTTGTGATTGTGACGTAGATTATTTTTGGCTTATAGATCTACATAGGAAATCTACTTTTACATACAATGCATTCTTAGTAATATGTATCAAAGTTGAATGTTTAAAAGCTCATAAGGGTATGAACTGTCAGATCCAGACAAGGAAAGCTAAGATTCCTCAATTTTACTTTGCTTTTCACACAAATTTCTATGATTTATTTCTAGGATTTCAAATATGTTCTTGTTTGTTATATTTTTATTCACAACTGAACAAATACTTGACTGGCATAAGCCCAATGAGTGTCTTGTTGATTTACCACTTTTGGAACTCACTTTCCATCTTTGTCTCAACTATATTAAATTTACAAGATCTACACTTCTTGTATCAGCATTTTTGTCTTCCATTTGTTTTTATAAAATAATGAGGACAGAAGGCAGTAAAATATTCAAAACACATAAACATAGCTGTACAAATATGCTGCCAAGTGCACCACTGGTTGGCAGTCAGCATCTACATGCTACCTGAACATGTCAGCTTATCAGCTTTGTATGGGAGCCCAAGTTTGTCATGTGAATCCCAGTTTGGTGTGTCGATGTATAATGTACACATGAATGGATTGCATGAAAACAGAATGAACAAAAGTCAGAATATATTGCTAGAATTGGGCTCCTTATGTCTCTTGTTTTTCTTGAACCTGAAGCAAAGAGCAAGCCTCATTTCTGGAGCCATGAATCTCTTTTAAGGAATATACTGTATTTGATGCCTCCCTGGACATCTAGAAAAGAAAGTGCTCAAAATTGCATGTCAAGACTGTAAAATAACAACAACAATAATGGAGCATGGATGTCTAGGCATTCATTATATTATTCTCTCCTTTGGAGTATGTTTAAACTATTCCATTTAAAAATGGTTAAAGAAATTGCAGGAGTAGATTTCTCCTCCTAACCGACATGTGTCTCTTCCCATCTTTATAGAAGGATTTCTACCTAGGTTATAATTTCAGTCCATATATGAGCACTCCTAAGCAATGAATTTCCTTTGTGTGAGCCCAGACAATATTATGATGCCATAACAGTTAACTTTATGTGTCAATTTGGCTAGTATCATGGATTGAATTGTGTCCCCCCAAAAAAATCTGTCAACTTGGCTAGGTCATGATTCCCAGTATTATATGATTGTCCCCATTTTGTCGTCTCATGTGATTTCCCTATGTGTTGCAAATCCTATGTCTATGATATTGATTAATCCTATGTCTTGGCAGTTATGTAAACTCAATTTACCAGATTAGTCTACAATTTAAGCCAATCTCTTCCGAGACATAAAAGAAAGAAGAGAGCAGAGAGATGGGGGGCCTCATACCACTGAGAAAGGAGCACCGGGAGCATAGTGCATCCTTTGGACTCGGGGACCCTGCACTGAGCAGCTCCTCGACCAGGGGAAGATTGATGACAAGGACCTTCCTCCTGAACCTACAGAGAAAGAAAGCCTTCCCATGTAGCTGGCACCCTGAATTCGGACTTCTAGCTTCCTAGACTGTGACAGAATAAATTTCTCTTTGGCAAAGCCATCCACTCGTGGTATTTCTATTATAGCAGCACAAGATAAGTAAGACAGCTAGGCTCTAGTACCTCATCATTTCATCAAACACTAATCTAGGTGTTGCTATGAAGGTATTTAGTAGATGTGGTTAACATCTAAAATCAGCTAACTGTAAGAAAAGATTATTCTCAATAATGTGGGTGGGCCTCATTCAATCATCTCAAGGCCTTAAGAGCAAACACTGAGGTTTCCCAAAAAAGAAAAAAAATTTCCCTCAAGTCTGCAGAGTCAACAATTCCTGCCAAGTTTCCAGCCTGAAGCCTGCCCTATAGATTTCAGACTCAAGACTGCAACATCAATTCCTACTCTGGTTTTCAGCCAGCCAGCCAGCATTACAAATTTTGGACTTGCCAGCTCTCAATCACTTAAACCAATACCTTAAAAAACATATATATATGGATATGTGTGTGTATGTGTGTATGTGTGTGTATGTGTGTGTGTGTGTGTGTGTATCCTATCAGTGCATTTTGAATTGCCAGGGACTATGCAATAAATGGTGGTAGGCCAACTGGTTTCAAAAAATGGAAAGATGACATCAAAATTAAATCCTAGTCTTATATTGCTTACAAAGAAGGTTCCAAGTGGATGAAAGATCTAAATCTGAAAAAGCAAAAATTGAAATATTTAGAAAAAATAGCTATTATTAAGGTATTGGGATAGGAAGGAATCTTTAAATACAAAAGCAAAAATCACGAAGGAATGAATAAAAGTACTGACTGCTTTAAAATGCAATAGTTCTCTATTACAAAAATATTATTGTGGTGGATTAATTACTTTTGTGCATGGCCTTTATAGCCATGGTATTGTAACTCCCACCCAGGTGATTGTGTGATAGGGTAATGGTGGCCTATCAAGGGGATTGGTCAATTTTGCCTTAAAAGAGAGCCAATTCCAGAGCAAAAAGGAGAAAGCCCACCACCACCAAAGAAGGAGAGACCTGCAGGAGACCGTACAGTGGATTTCCCAGCCCACAGAGGGAGAAAGCTGAGTGCCTTTGGGCAGAGACTGAGAGCCAGGGAGAAGTCTATGCCTGACCCATGAATTTGGAACTTGCCAGCCTCCAAAACCTCATGAGCAATTTCCTTCATATGGTCCACGAGTTCTGTGAGACATTGCAAGAAATTAGGGAACCCAGAGACAGGAGTACTGAGGCGAGAGGGAGTAGCTGATGTTAGAGATGACGGAGTGGTACAGCAGCTTGGAAAAGTTAGACATTTGGGACATCTTTAACACGCACCTCATAGGAACCAGCTTTGTGCTGATCCTTATAAAAGAAATTATTTGTTTACCATATAATTAAAATATATTTACAATGCATATGAGTGACAAAGATAAAATAATTAGAATACATTAAAAATTAAAATCTCTACAAATCAAGAATGAACAAATCATGACAATAGAAAAATGGGCAAAATTTAGGAATTAACTGATAGAAGTAGAAATAAACACATAAAGATGTAAAACTTCACTATTAATTAGAGAAATGTAATTTAAAACGAAATGAAATGCAAACGCACACTTATCAGATTGACACATATTTAAAATCTGACAAGTCTATACACTGCTGGTGGAAATGCAAACTGCTATGACAACTTTAATGAGAAATCCTAACTTATAGGATCTATGTACATGAGGACATGATCAAGAAAGATCCCAGCAGAGTTTTAGTAGACAAAAATTTGAACCAATCCCAATATCATCAACAGGAGAATTGATAAACTATGGGAATACTTCAATGGACCCTTTCCATTCAAGAATGAAAATTAATGGGTTAAGGAAAGCTACATGTATAAATGTGAATGAATTTTACAGAGATTTAAAAAAATAGAATTTCTCGTCCTTTTATTCTGTGTTTAAAATATTTTGCAACTATTTTGTATATGTGTATGTGTATGTATATATAGCAGCCCTGGTGGTGCAGTAGTCAAAGCATTTGGCTGCTAACCAAAAGGTTGGTGATTCAAACCTACCAGCCACTTCATGGATAGAAGAAAGATGTGGCAGTCTGCATTGGTAAAGATTACAGCCTTGGAAATCTGTTGGGAGAGTTCTACTCTGTCCTACAGGGTGGCTATGAGTTGGAATTAACTCAATGGCAATGAGTTTTTGGTTTTTGGTATACATATACATTTGTTCATACACCCACATATATACCAGTTGCAGTTGAGTCAGTTCTGACTCACGGAGACCCGTATGTATCAGAGTAGAACTGTGTTCCATAAAGTTTGTAATCACTAAGTTTTCAGAAGTAGATTGCCAGACCTTTTTTCTGAGGTGCCTCTGGGTGGACCTGATCCTCTACCTTTCAGTGAGCAGCTAAGCATGTTAACCATTTGTACCTCCTAGGGAGATAGATAGACAGACAGACAGATAGGTAAAAATTTGAATATAAATATATCAATACATTTCTTATCTGCCTCTTCACTTTGATGACCCTATCTGCTACCCTTTGATAATATTTGTACTACTATTAATTATTACTCAATTTGATTGTGTGCTCACACTGCCCTTGGCCCTGTACTAAGACCTTGTGTGCATTTTCCCATTTAAACATCACAAGGGAGTTCCTATCATTATCCCTTTTGATAGATGACAAAAATGAGGCTCAGGAAGTCAAATAATCTGCCATGATCACGGTGCTGTGACTTGAAGCATGGCAGTGGGACTCCAGAGCGTGCGTTATTAACCATCACACTTTGGAAAAGAATGAAACTACCTGAGTGTGCAAACAAAATGTTTATCACAGTAAGGTCACCTTGCTTTCTCAGTGGTGAGAAAAAGATGAATAGTGTGAATGAGATGCCTGATGGGGCTCCAATAGGAAAAGTTAGACACTTGTTCAAGTGTAGAGGAAAAAAAATGTAGAGACAAAGCCTCAGGCTTCCCAGGCAAGCACATGTCTTATATTTCTGAGCCTTCTGTATCCTATGAATCCAATGAATTTCCTTCACTCTCAGTTTCAACCCCTAGCCTTTTTTCTCTCCGTAAGAAGATTTTCTTCACACACGTTGAAGGCCAGGGTTTGGAGGTGGACATGGAAATTAGTGTTGAACAAATCATACAATTCTGTGCCTACCTTATTGAGGCAGCACCTTTAAGTCTTCAATCCACTAATCTGAGAAATACCATCTCTCCAGAAATTAAGGTAAACTATTAGCTACTAAGTATCAAGAAAACGGTTTCCATCTCCAGAGTGAGAAGTGCAGGTCAAGGACATGACCAATGCTAACTAATTTTACTTTCTACTTTCAGTGACCACATTATTGACTCTGTTCTCAAGTCAACAAAGATTTGCTTTGATTTTTCAGAATCACAGTAGTCATTGCCATTTTGACCTGGTAATATTGCGAAGTTTCAGCTACTTTGAATAGTGAATATCCAGACCACAAAATGTGACATATTCTAAGGAATAAACTCACCATCCCACTTAGATGATATAGGTACCAGGTGTGAGAACAGAGAGGGGAAAGATGAAAGGAGGCAATTCCTCTTGGTTGGAACTTTGGTTATTTCTTCATGTACTAAGGCCCAGGATACATGTTATGAATCTTTTCCTTGGGAACTGAAGTTTATGTTACCTACCACACTGTGATCCCCTTGAGACTCATGTTCCACACAAGCGGTACCATTAGAGGAACCCTCTAGGCCATTCCCCACCCTCTCACTTACTCTTCAACTTTGGACAGGCAGAAACTTCTTCAGTAAATCAGTTGGAAGCAGGAATTTGGCTAAGAACATACTTGAACTCAAAATAGAGTCATCCTTGCTCCTACTGTTTCTCTTTCAGAGCCAGCCTGCACAGAGAACACACACACACACACACACACACACACACACACACACTCAGCTTTGCTTAGCATGGAGGATCTACTTGTGTTAGGCAGGCTTGCAATTATGTGGAGCCATCTGTGACCATGTGGCAAAGTCTCTCTAATTCAAGAAGGGACTATTACCAAGCTGAAAGCCACACTCTACAACCAGCTTTATCAGTAGTAAAGGCTGACATTTTGATCTCCATTTGCCTGTCGCCTGTTTTTTATTTTCCAGTTGGTTCTAAACTCAAGAGCAGGAGGAAGGGGCTAATTAATGGCCCCCGTAAAATCTTGACACACAATATCATGGGGAAGATAAATGAGAAAAGGAAGAAGGAAAAAGAAGAGCAGTGTAAAACTGTAGCACAGTCCTACCCTCTGTTCTGGGGAAGGTTGTGGATAGGAATGAAAAATTAAAAAATTAAAGAAGAAAATCTATGTTATTTTTAAATGGCTTACTGAAGGAAATAATAGTAACAGGAAAATCAATAAAGCATACGATGTAGAATAAAAAGCAATGAAGTCTGGGATGAAGGCAAGCACTATTGTACCAACAGAAGGAATCATGGGACTAATAACAATTCTGTACTTTTTATTATGAAAACAAATAAAATGCTTCCAATTGAAGCTACTGATCCCAATAACTTAGAGTGCTTTAGAATCATAGCAAGTATATGCAATCTTTTTTTTTTTTATTTTAAAGCCAGTTCAGTGCTTATGGTATATTATCAGTATAAGTAAAGTGATGTTTGCTGGGAAAAGACGTCACCTTAGAATTATAATACCGATACGTCTTTGAAAGCATGTAAGCAGTGTTCTTTCAGGAGTATTTCTGATAGAAGGGTGGCTTTTTTATTGGTGGAGAGTCATATCAGTGTTTTGGACAGAGTATGCCCCCCTCCCCTTTTGCCAGAATACAAAAAGGAAAAAAAAATACAATACCAGCATAGTAGGAAAATACAAAACAATTCTGTGTGTGCAGGGCAAATCTTAGCTCATTCCTCCTGCAACAAATCTGTAGTCCCCAAAGCAGAGCTCTGGGAAGACCAATGAGACAGAACTATTATTACGTTGCCTGTTGCCAACTACTCCTGACCAAAGTTACTCTTTATTTTGGCATGAGAGAAAAAATATTCATTTCCTGGGACAGAAGATGGTCCCCATTAGACCCTTTCCCTCTCTAGTCTGTCCATTCATATCTTTGCATTGGCCTGAATTCCCTGGTTACACTGAACTAATAACCCTCCCTTCCTCTCTGGTTATGTGGGAGCCATTTATGCTTTAAACAAAAAACTGAATCAAACCCGTTGCTGTTGAGTTGATTCCAACTCATAGTGACCCTATAAGACAGAGTAGAACTACCCCATAGGGTTTCCAAGGCTGTAAATCTTTACAGAAGCATCTTTCTCCCATGGAGAGGCTGGTAGGTTCAAACCGCCTACCTTCCAATTAGCAGCCAAACACTTAACCACTGCATCAGCAGGGCTCCTGTTTATGCTTGTTGTTGTTGTTGTTAGATGCCATTGAGTCGGTTCTGACTCATAGCGACCGTATGTACAATAGTACTAAACACTGCCCGCTCCTGCGCCATCCTCATGGTTGCTGTTATGCTTGAGCCCATTGTTGGAGCCACTGTGTCAATCCATCTCATTGAGTGTCTTCCTCTTTTTCGCTGACCCTCTACTTTATCAAGCATGATGTTTATGCTTAGGTGTCCTTATTCAGACCATAGAAAGCTTCTGCAACACAGGAAATTGCCTTGTCTTGGTTTTCCTGGTTGAAGAGTTACACCTCACCCAATCTGACTCAGTTGCAAAAATGTTGTGTAATAAGAGTTCTAAACCCTTTATTGTTTGTCAATGAGCAGGAATCAAAGTCTAGAGGGGGAGATGTAGTCAGTAGAATGGGTACAGTTTTGGAGAGTTAAGGTGAAAGAGGATGGTGTTGAAAGCAACAGAATCTGGCAACACTGGGATGTCAGAAGGAAGTGATGAGACCCCACGAGGAGGGGAAGGAGCTCTCATGGAAATTTCTGCCTCTTCCTTCCTCTGCCTGAAATGATCTTTCACTTTGTCTTTCTTGTGGAGTCTTACTCATTCCTTTTTCTTAAATTTTTTTAATTTTTTGTTGTTACTGAGAATATGCACAGCAGAATATACACCAATTCAGCAATTTCTACATGTACAATTCAGTGACATGGATAACATTCTTGAAGTTGTGCAACCATTCTCACCCTCCTTTTCTGAATTGTTTCTTCCCCATTCAAGGCCCAGCTTAAATGTACCTCTTCCATGGAGCTCTTCTGGATTGACTTTTTCTCCTCTTCTTATCGCCTGTCCTCATTTCCCAAGCAAGTAGAGGTAACACCTCTGTCCTGTAGGCTGTGGTCCTGATGTGCACACATCCCCCAGCAGACCCATGCCTCACATGGAATTAAAGAATCTGGGCACATGTCTGCTACCCCTGATAGTGTGAAAGCCTGGAGAGCAGAGACCATGCCTTACTTCTCTTTGTACTCTCAGAGGGTACTGGGAATCTAGTAGATATGCAGGGATCCCTGGTGGCGCAGTGATTAAGCCCTCAGCTGCTAACCGAAAGGTTGGCAGTTTGAACCCACCCAGCAGCTTCATGGTAGAAAGGCCTGGAAATCTGCTCCTGTAAAGATTACAGCCTACAAAACTCTCTGGGGCAATTTTACTCTGTCACATGGGGTCACTATGAGTCAAAAACTACTCAAGGACACCTAATAACAACCAGAAACAGATATGCAAAACAGATGTGGCAAATGAATAACAAAACAACAAACATTTTGCAAACATTGTACAAACACTAATTAAACAGTACAGCAAGTAATTTTCGCTGATTGCGTTCTAGGAAACTATTGTCATTAGGTGCCATTGAGTTGGTTCCGATTCATAGCAACTTTATGTACAACAAAACGAAACACTACCCAGTCAAGTACCGTCCTCACAGTTGTTGGTATGTTTGAGACCATTGTTGCAGCCACCATGTCAATCCATCTGATTGAAAGTCTTCTTTTTTGCTTACCCTCTATTTTACCCAGAGCCCTGGTGGCAGAGTGTTTACGAGCTCGGCTGCTAACCAAAAGGTCATCAGTTTGAATCCATCAACTGCACCTTGGAAACCCTATGAGGTAGTTCTACTCTGTCCTATAGGATCGCTATGAGTTGGAATTGACTCAACGGCAAAAGATTTGGTTTGGTTTTGGTTTTCTACTTTACCAAGTATGATGTCTTTCTCCAGGGACTGGTCCCTCCTAATAACACATCCAAACTGCATGAGATGAAGTGTCGCCATCCTCACTTCTAAGGAGCATTCTGGCTATACTTCTTCCAAGACAGATTTATTCGTTTTTCTGGAAGTCCATGGTATATTCAATATTCTTCATCAACACCATAATTCAAAGCCATCAATTCTTCTTTCAGCTTGAGAAATGCTGAGTGTGTTCTTCCCTTTTGGCTTTCTAACTCCAGGTCTTTGCACATTTCATTATAGTTCTTCACTTTGTCTTTTTCAGCTGCCCTTTAAAGTCTTCTATTCAGCTCTTTCACTTCATCATTTCTTCCTTTCACTTTAGCTGCTCTACATTCAAGAGCAAGTTTCAGAGTCTCTTCTGACATCCATTTTGCTCTTTTCTTTCTTTTCTGTCTTTTTAATGACCTTTTGCTTTCTTCATGTATGAGGTCCTTGATGTCATCCCACAACTAGTCTGGTGTTTGGTCACTAGTGTATTCAGTGTGTCAAATCTGTTCTTTCTATGGTCTCTAAATTTAGGTGGCATATACTCAAGGTTGTACTTTGGCTCTTGAAGGCTTGTTTTAATTTTCTTCAGCTTCAACTTTAACTTGCATATGAGCAATTGATAATCTGTTCTACAGTCAGCCCATGGCCTTGTTCTGCCTGATGATATTGAGCTTCTCCATTGTCTCTTTCCACATATGTATTCAATTTGATTCCTGTGTACTCCATCTGGTGAGGTCTATGTATATAGTTGCCATTTATGTTGTTGCAAAAAGGTATTTCCAATGAATAGGTCGTTGGTCTTGCAAAATTCTATCATATGATCTCTAGCATCATTTCTATCACCAAGGTCATATTTTCCAACTACTGATCCTTCTTTGTTTCCAACTTTTGCATTCCAATAATTATCAATGCACCTGATTGCATGTTTGATGAATTTCAAACTGTTTGATCACTTTCAATCTGGATACTGGTGAAATAAAATTCACCAGCAATTATTAATACATCTTGATTGCATGTTTGATCAATTTCAGACTGCAGAAGTTAGTAAAAGTCTTCAATTTCTTCATCTTTGATATTAGTGACTTTTGTGTAAATTTGAATAGTAGTTGCATTAAGTGGTCCTCCTTGTAGGCTCATGGATATTATCCTATCACTGACAGTGTTGTACTTCAGGATAGACCTTGAAATGTTCTTTTGATGATGAATGTGATTCTGTTCCTCTTTAATTTGTCATTCCCAGCATAGTAGACCATATGAATGACCAGTGCAAAATGGCCAATACCAGTCCATTTCAGCTCACTAATGCCTAGGATATTGATGTTTATGCGTTCCATTTCATTTTTGATGACTTACAATTTTCCTGGATTCATACTTTGTACATTCCATGTTCTGATTACAAATGGATGTTTACGGTTGTTTCTTATCATTGTGAGCTGTGCCACATTAGCAAATGAAGGTTCTCAAAGCTTTACTCCATCCATGTCTTTAAGATCGACTCTACTTTGTGGAAGCGGTTCTTCCCCAGTTTTATTTTGAGTGCCTTCTAATCTGAGGGGCTCAACTTCTGGCACTATTTTCGACAGTGTTCCAATGCTATTCATAAGGTTTTCACTGGCCAATTTTTTCAGAAGTAGACCACCAGGTCCTTCTTCCTAGTCTATCTTAGTCTGGAAGCTTTACTGAAACCCGCCCACTGTGGGTGACCCTGTTGGTATTTGAAATACCAGTGTCATAGCTTACAGAATCACAACCACAGTATGACAAACTGACAGATGAGTGGTGGTCCAGGAAATAGGTATAGCAATTTCTGTTGGCTCAAACCCAAACCTTGGGAATCATTTTATTCCTCTCCCTCACCCTCATCTCCTCCTGTTGATGCCACACTCTAAATATCTCTCAAATCTTTCCCCTTCCCCTCTACAAGTGTTTTCCATACCTACTATTCATTCCTCCTTTTGGAATTCTACTTGGCAACATGATGACACTTGTCTATGGCTCATTCCAGCCCCTTCCCACCACCATTCAAAGGACTATTTTATACCAAGAGTGAAATAAATATGTTTGCATGGAGAACTTTAGAATGTGCTTGCTGTTAGAGGCACATGATATATGACTATATGTTAAAATTATCTGAGATGTTAGGGATGTTAATAAATAAATTGGAAAGAGGTGTGCATGTGGGCCTCTTATCATTCATGATAACATCTTCTGCTCAAAAGCAGATTCCTCTGTGTAACTGAGGCGGACATTTTACAAGATTAAAATGTTCTGAGCACTGTCAGCTCTGACGGTGGCATCAAACAATTTTCCACGAGGGGTAGAAATAAAACCAGATCTAATAACAAGGACTCTCATGTGATTGCACGATGAGAAGGCAAAAGATGCAACCACTGCAGAACAGATGACACTGACATGCGAACGTGCCCGGCAATTCACAAACTCCTGCACGGGTGTAAGTTTCTGCCCAACACTTTAATAACACCGATATCTCATTTTAACTGGTTTTAGCTTATTTTCCCCTCTGGCCTTCCTGCTTCTATTTCTTAGTGGAAGCTAATAACCTATTATCAACTCTTGATAATATGTGGTGGTTTTAACTTGAGCTTGTGAAGCTGAGCTGTGGGAACTGGTGAATAAGACAACATTTTTCTTCACATTCTATTGTGAAAACAGTCTTGATGTTCTCTTATATCCTATGCCTTAGAGATCTCAGTAGGGTGCTGAATTTCTGTACAGATACAAATGTACTTGTGAATTTGGCGTTGATTAATCTTGATATTTCCAGGAAGGGGAAAATAGAGATTGTTTTTGCAGTGCAGACTTTTCTAGGAGAGTTTGTCTTCTAATACCTCTTATGGGTGGTCTAATTGGGTTTAAATGAGTGTATAAACTCCTCTGGAAAGAATGAAAGCAGCCCAGAGGCCTTAAGGCAGTGCCATTGATTTATTTATAGCACACTTTATGTCAAAAAGGTCTTAAGCCAATGTCAGCTTCTTCGTCTACATCAATACTTTTGATATATAAATGGAAACATTATCAATCACTAATCTGATCCTTTCTCAGTAAGTTTTCCTAACAGTAGATTCAATGGTCTCATATTTTCTTTTAAATTAAACTACTTCAGTTTAATTAAGTTCTCTTTTTATCTTTGCTAATCCTTCTCACCAGTGCACCTGATTGTTTTAATATCAGTTTATATTTTTCAAGAAATGGAGGCTACCTGAGAATCATTAGGAAGCAAATGGTGGATTGGATGGAGCTGTTGTCCACAGCCGTGATAAGTACACTATGGCTCACACAGAAATCCCCAAATATCAAGGCATAGAAGAAGAAATGAAAGCTATCTTCAGTCCATCTTCTATAATAAATAGATCTCATGGAATACTCACCAGAATGCACCACTGGAAAGTGAAGAATTTGAACAGTGTAGAATAGATGGCAAAAAAACAACTTTTTAACTTATTAAATTGACCAAATGTAATGCAGTATTGATATCCTTCTACTGAGAAGCCATAGATATAGCCAGCTATTATTGTATTCCAGTCTAAGGAATTATTCTAAAAGACACACATATAGAAAGCCTGAGTGTAAATATACAGGCATGATAAAACCAAATCAAATCTGTTGCCATCAAGTCGATTCTGGCTCATAGAAACCCTAAAGGACAGAGTAGAACTGCCCCAGAGGGTGTCCAAGGAGCAGCTGGTGGATTCAAACTGCTGACCTTTTGGTTGGTAGCCGCAGCTCTTAACCACTGCACCACCAGAGCTCCATGAATGATACTTAGAGATAATGTCAACATTTTTGTTTTCTTCTTGAAGTTGCTGTATTACCAATATTCATCAACATTTTCCTTTCTCTAAATGGAAGTGGAACTGTGATTTCAGAAAGAAACATCTCACCTGGTACATTATATTTGCAACCAGGAAGAAGAGAAATATAATACTACTCACTCAGTAACAGGGCATCTTTATTTTACCCTTCCAGCTGGAGGGTACAGATAGAGCCCGGTGGAAAAATTGCTATTGCCGAATCTTTAGTAACAGTATTCCTTGATTCTGAGCCACCTAGGGCTGGTGCCAGGGACCACAGCGCCTACCTTGTGTGCATGCTTTATTTGACCTGCTCTGTATTAATTAATTTAATCAACAGTCTCCCCCTTCTCCCCAATGGCACCAACCTATTAAAAGGGATGTTGGAGGAAGGGGTAACTCTGGTTACACACAAACCTTTTGGAAAGGCCCCAGTTTTCTAAAATTGAAGGAAACGTTTATTTGTTTATTTTAGTCTTACCAGAAGACACTGAAATCTGCATTTGTTAACCAGTTTATGTAACTGAGAAATCAATAAAGAGCACAGGAGACTTGTGTTTCAAATAGCTTCCACTCATCGAACCACATGGGGAGATGCCATAATCCAAGACCAAGAGTGAGAGCTGCCTTCTAACGCCTTCACCCCTGAAAACTGTGATATGAATCCGTGAGCCACAGCCCCAGGGGCATTCGACCGCTGCCACTACTGATAAACCCAGATGTCACACCAAGAAAGATCATTTCCCAGAGTGACAACAAAGACCTTGGTGGCATCTACTTGCAGAGGGTGGCAAGAGACGCAGCGAGGGCCAGGTGTCCACGGCCTATCTCCTCCACCATAAACAACGCAGAATGGTTTATGCTAGCAGCAGAGTAATGATGCTAAGAGACTGAATGATTAAATGCCACTCTGCTAGCCAGAGTACATTTGTTTTCTGCTTGAAAAAGCCGCTTTCATTTTGTATGACAGCTTTCTTAACTGCAACATAGCTCGGAAAATGACAGAGAGCAAATGAGAATAGGTGATTGTAAACTGGCAAACAGCTATTTGCTACTATCTGAACTACCATTAAACTGTTCATTCAATTTCTAGTCAGCAGCCATCACTCAGCTGTGGAACTAGAATGTAAGCATTATTTATCTGGTGGCATTACAATGCCAGCTTATCTTGGGGAAAATCTTTCAGACAGAAATCAGAATATTCAAAAATTGCCTTGACATTTAGTGGCGAATACAATGCTTAACCACAGCTTCGTATTTCTCTGTATCCTTATTTCATTGTTGTTAGTGAAACGCTTGAATTTCAGGCCCATTCCGGTGTTATGCCCTCAATAATATGATTTTTCCCACTAGCTGGCAAGCTATGGCAGGAATTGTTATCACTGGAAAAGTTGAGATATTTCACGTTGCACATTGACTAGGCCTGGCTTTCATTTAGTGCTACTGATTTTCTTTGGGAATATGCCTTTTTACAGCCTGCACATCCCCGAAGACAGGTGCTGTGCTGAAGAACTAGGTATTAACAAAGATAATGAGGTCAGCTCCTAGGTTCTCTGCATATTTTATCTATTTAAATCTCCTAGAAATCTTAATGAAATAAGTCTGCCCCTTTTATAAAGGAAGAAGTTGCGGCTTAGCTAGGTTAAGTGATTTATCAAGGAGATAGAATTTGACGCCAAGTCTGACTGACCCTAAGACAGTGCTTCTCAAAGGAAGCAGCTAGTGTGGGATTGCCTACTCCCCCAAAAGAAAAGAAATTAAAATATTCCAAGTGAATCTGCTAGTATTTATTGCGCATGCAAATGTGAATATGAAGTAATGGGACAGATAATTTTTACGCAAATGTTCCAGAATATTAGTTCCACCAAGAGTTGACCTTTGGCTTTTGAAACTGGAAAAGTATATACTTAGTCCAACCATAGTTACCTCATTGAAAACACCTTTAGAATATCTCTAAAGACTTTTCTTTGTATCTGGAGTCATAGTTTGTTCTTTTTTTAATTGTTGTTGCTTTGCTGGTTTTTAATGTTCACTATTTTTTTATCATCTGGCTTTTTATCCTCAAAAAGTGTATTTGATGTTTGGTAAGAGGATAACGTCATTTGGAATCAAGTGTAGTGTTAGTGAATAGAGTTTTTTAATATCATTTTATGTAAAAAAAGGCTTGTTCCTACAATTATTGTGTGTGAGTCAGTATGCCTCATAAAATGAAATGTTTAAACATTTATAACAAAATAGCTTCCAAAAAGTATTAGTTAAAAGGAAAATAAACTTTCTGGAAGATATTTTGGCAATATATCTCAAGAGCTCTATATTTTTCTGTAAGTTTTGGCACAACAATTCCACTTCTAGACACATATGCTAAAGAAATAAGGAAAGGTGTTTGCTAAGAATTTTTTTTTTTTCCTAGAGCACTCATCAATGCATTATCTATAATGGTAAAATGTAAGAATCAATCAACATGTATAGCATGAGGAATTCATCGACCAAGTTACTATACAACTATTAGAATACTATGCTGTTAATTAAAACAAAGTTACAGAATAATATGTAATGTTTCAGTGAATAGTTGGACTATTTATTGGACTATTTACTGGAACATTACATATTATTCTATAAGATTGTTTTAATTAATGGCATAGTATTCTATGCGATTAAAAAGTTTCAATAAATATATTGATACGTTATTTAAAAATATATATTATAACACACTTCTATTTTTGTGATACATATACATACACGTATTATTCTTCATATGCATGATGAAAAGTATATATACCAAATGGTAACAATGATTCTTGTTTTTTGTGTTTTTCTCTCCAAATTTCCTGCAGTACATATGGATTAATTTTATAATAAAAACATTTTTAAAACTTTTAAAGCACTTGATTTAGTCTGTAGTCATACTTGATAAATTATGTAGACTAATCACTTAGTGTAAGTAATAAAAAATCAACATAACCTCTTTCAAAAATACAGCTTGACACCTATTATCTACAGGAATTTGCAATAACTACAGAAAAGGAGCCCTGGTGGCACAATGGTTAAGGACTCAGCTGCTAATAGATACGTCAGTGGTTTGAACCCAGTAGCTGCTCCACAGGAGAAAAGACCTGGCAATCTGTTCCAGAAAAGATTTACAGTCTAGGAAACCCGATCGGGCAGTTCTAGTCTATCCTACGGGTTGCTATGAGTCAGAATTGACACGACTGCACACAAGAACAGTAACAGCAAAGTAAAGGAGATCCTGCTGATACATTGGAGAATTCTCTGAACAAATCTCTGAAAGCCTTCTTAAGGGCTTGGGGTAAATCTATGAGTTTAAAGCAGGGATCGGCAAACTATTTCTGTAAAGGGCCACATAGTAAATATTTCCAAATTTGCAGGCCACATGATCCCTGTCACAACTACTCAACCCTGTAGTATGAAAGCAGCCATAGACAATATGTAAACAAATGGGTATTTTTGTGTTTCTGTAACAGTTTATTTACCTAAACAGGTATATTGTCAACTCCTGACTTAAAGTGTGGAATTGGGATGTGGTCAGGAAAGCATGGGGTCACTTTGTACAAAAAATCTGAAAGGGGTGAGAGGAGCTCTGCTAACTGTGAGATTGACAGGGAGCCAGTAGGAACACCGGAAAAGGAAGTCCTGTCTGGCACAGAAATTGCACAGCACTTCTCCATAGTCTCTCAGGTCTCAGAAAAGTTCTGTTAGATTCTAGGAAATTTAAAAAAGAAACTTAGTTCTCTCTAAGAGTACAAGCAGAAGTACAATTTGTTTTCTGGGAACTAGCTAATCCCTCAAAGAAAAAAGGGAGTTGAAAAATGGTAACGGGGCAACTTAAAACCATTCTTTCACTCTCACAGGGTCTTCTCAGAAGGCAACTTGGAATGAGAACAACAAAGAAAATATCTACTCAGTCACTGATTTCCCAAAATTCATTTACTTGTACTTCTTTCACAGGAAGGATGCATCTAAACTAGAATCTCCTATCTGTCTTGAAAAATCAACACCTAAATCAAAGCATTTTCTTTTATCAGGAAGTTAGAAGAGATGGGTCAGTGTCATGTTGAAGTAAGTGAACATAATTAAAATGAAAATTGAGACGTATTATGTAGCAGAATTATATAAGCTTTGCTGATATTGGATTGAAGTTGACCTAATAGTACCTTTCTGGTTTCCATTTTCCCAACTCCTTATCATGCTGTGAAGATGATCTGATAGGAAATCCCTATTATTACATTAGGTGAGACTTTAGTTTTGTTAAACCTAAAAAGAAATGTGCAACTAAACAACTTTGGAAGGAATTCAGAGTGTATGAGCATGGTAACCTTTGCCTGGATTCCTTTAGAAGTAGCCGTGAAAATGAAGTATACTCTCAATTTTGTGTTTGAGATGTACTTGTTCCAGCTGGCTTATAAACCCAAAATATAAAACTAAAAAGATAAGAATTGGAACTACAAAAATGTAAAACAGAAAAATTCATACGTGCTATGTTATACATAAATAAATGTCCAAATGAAAAGTGAAATTCAATTATTAAATATAATTCTAAGTATCCAAATTGTGTTTACTGCAGCCAGAACTGGAAAAACAACCAGAGATAAAGTTTTTTTTTAAATTATTTATGTATCTCCAAATATTCTCATGTTGTTGTGTATGATGGCTCTTCCACATTAACAAGAAATGAAAAGTATGTAGACCAACTTCATAAAGCTGGACCAGGTTATGTGTCCCTAATCATGGACTTTGTCATAGCAGCAATGTGTGGATGAGCTCCGTTTTGTTCATGTCCTAGAATAGACTTTTCAGTGAGATCATTTTATTTCAGCATCAGTGGACTATAACCATTCAGTTCTATTCCCAAAGTTCTGCCTGACTAGCTGTGATCTGTACAATTAAGAGAGAAAAATCACTATGCGTAAGAATCAACTTGCCCTTTTGGATTTCAAGAGTATGACAAATATGGAAAATTTAGTTAGTATTTTGAAAAAGTTATCAACAATTCTATCTCATAATTAATATAGACTTATGGCATCCCCAAGGAACCCCTGGGTGGTGCAGATATTTAAGTACTGAGCTACTAATTGAAAGGTTGGCAGTTCAAACCCACTCACAGGTACCTTGGAAGAAAGGCCAGGCTATCTGCTTCCCAAAGTCACAGCCATGAAAACCCTGTTGAATGCAGTTCTACTATGATGCACATAGGTTCACATTGAGTTGGGATCGACTTCATGGCAACTGGGAAAATGGCCTCCCC
>NW_004443999.1:2318507-2328007 GCF_000243295.1 Trichechus manatus latirostris
ACCTGTGAGCAATTAATCTACCGTTCTTTGGGTATCTATAGACCTGTGATGGTTAATATTACATGTCAACTTGGCTAGGCTATGATTCTCAGTGCTTTGACAGACATTACATAATTACATCTCATTTTGTGATCTGATGTGAGCAGCCGATCAGTTAGAAAAGGCATTTCAGTGGGGGTGTGGCCTGCATCCATGATATAAACAGACATTCTGACAAAGTTTTCTCTCTCTAGACCCTGAGTCTGACCTCTGATTCTTCAGATGTAAGCCAGTAGAAGTCTCTAGCCTGTCACCTAATCTGCAGATTTTGGATTCACCAGTCCCTGCAGTCCTGTAAGCCAGGGGACGCCTCCAGCCTGTCTCCTGAACTGCAAGTTTCTAGTTCTTCAGCCCCTGCAACTGGGTGAGGCAGCAGAAGTTGTCAGCTTGTCATCTGACCCATGAATTTGGGACTTGCCAGCCCCCACAATTGCATAAGCCATTTCTTCGCAATTTCATGAGCCATTTTCTTGAAGTAACTTTCTCTCTATACGTCTATATACACTTCACTGGTTTTGCTCCTCTAGAGAACCCAGACTAAAACAAGACCCTTCTCTTTAATGTAGATAGATTTTGTAATTTCTTTGACTGGTAGAATATGACAGAAGTGACATTACACCACTTTCAGGGCTCAGGCCATAAAGGACTGGAAACTTCCATTTTGTGTCTCTTGAAATACACACTTTTGGATCCCTGGGCTTCCATGTAAGAAGACTGATAATCCTACTGAAGAGACCATATGGAAAAACTCTAAGACAACATAGAGAGGAAGAGGGATTCAGCTGAGCCCAGCCTACCCAAAGTCCCTGCTAAGGTCCCATAAATGTGACTGAAGCTCTCTTGGACCTGCCAGACTAACCCATCTGCCAGCAGTGAACCTAGAGGTAGAATACAATGTAGTACTGAAATGGTTTTACAGGACGATAAATAACCAGGATACAGGAAAAAAAAAAATTTCAATCTTACTATCTGCTTGCTAATTTTTATTTTTATTTTTTAATATAAGGATAGGGTGGAATAGAGATGAAGCCCACGATTTAAAAATAAAATGAAGGACACAACCCCATTTATTTATATTTATATATATGTATACACATACACATAAACACACACATACATGTAAATATAATATAGATTAATACTTTATATATAGAAGAATTCAAATATATGTAAATATCAATATAAAACCAAAAAATAAAAACTGAACCCATTGCAGTCGAGTTGATTCTGACTCATACAGACCCAACAGGACAGAGTAGAACTGCCTCATAGTGTTTCCAAGGCTATAAATCCTTATCGAAGCAGACTGCTGCAACTTTCTCCCATGGAGTGGCTGATAGGTTCAAACCACTGACCTTTCTGTTAGTTGCCGAGTTCTTAACGTCTGTGTCACCACGGTTCCTTGCTTTATATGTAAGAAGAGTAAAATTTTTTTCACTCCCCCCTCAAAGAGCTAATTTTTTCCCCCATTGAGAATGTATGCTATATAGTAACCAAGGGACTGCATACCTTTACTTTAACATTTCTTCTGTCTTAACTCACAATTCTATCTACTTTTCCCTGGTTCTGTATAAGTGTATCTGTATACAGGAATACGCACACATATGTATAATCAAGTATGTTTTTTGAATGCATTCTTGTAAACAACCTCAAATCCAGATAATTTGATATGTCATTAAATGCAAAATGAGAGACTATAGCCAGAGCTATTCCTTACTGTAGACTAACTTCACACTGGAAACAAAGAGTTTCTTATGGGACTAAATGTTGATCATGATTATCGAAGTAGAACTCTCTTGCAGTGTGCTGAAGTGACCAAGGGAAAGAAAACATAAGGATAATTAATCATCAGTATGTTTTTGCATTGGAAAATATCTATCAAAGATGAATGTGGCATATAAGAAAACATCATAGACCAGAATATCATAAGCAGATAGTTCTGCCACAGGTCATTGTTTTTTCTAATGTATCTATTTCCTCTAGTATATGTTCTTTTACCAAAGCCCTCATATGTTTTTGAGACTCCCTTCTATTCCCCATCATCTCTCACAATTTTCATTACTCTTTTCTGGACATTTTGATCTCATCTATCTTGAAGGGACACAACCTAAAGTACAAACAGTCTCACAAATAAAAAGGAATGCTATGCTACAAAACATATTTCCTATTTTAATGCACCTGGACACACCGAGTACTAAACAGTCCTCAGGACTGATGTTCACATTCATTTCAAGGTACAAGTGAGCACTGACAGGCTGGCGGAAATTATTTAAAGCCTAAGTTTTTGGTGTGGATTGATTTGCAGCCATGTCTCCAAAGTACAATAATAGATGGATTCTAGATACATGGACAGGGCCAGATGGCTCTCCCAAGCAGGAACAATACTGCCCTATTCTGGCAAATGAACTCAAAAAAATAAAATAAATGAATGATGAACCTCCTAGGAGAATCAGCCATATTCAAATCTTTGTGACAGAAAAAGAGAAATATAAATATAAAATTTGGACCTGATAAATAATTTTTCAAATTTCATGAAATATCTGTGTACTGGTTGAAAAAAGTCAGGCTAATTGAGAGGAAAGAAAAACAAAAGAGCAGCAAGTTGCACAGGAATTGGTGCAGTAGTGGCTTCATTTCCTGATTAGAAAGGAAAAATTGAGCAATTTTAACCTATCATACAGCCATATAACTTCATACCAGTATGTAAAATGTTTCTGAGAATAAGTAAGGGAATTGGAGAGCAAAATTATAGGAGAGGGAAGTACTTGTATGTACTTTTAAAGATTATAATGTTGTTCCATATAAATTAGGATCATATAGGCTAAAAGTAAAAAAAAAAAAAAAAAAATCATTCATTTATTTAATCCAGCAATCATTTACTGAGTTTGTTCTAAAGGCTAAGCACTATTCTAAGCACTTGGGAGACATCAGTTTTCCATACAAAGATTCCTGTCCTCACAGAGTTTATATTCTAGTAGTGGAAGAGGCAGACGATAAATAATATGCAAAATAAAGTAATTATAGACTATGTTAGAGGGTTACAAGTGCTATGGACAAAAAGGAGAAGTAGACTGGGGAGAGGAACATAGGTCGTGCTGGTGGGATGAGGGTGATTTGCTATTTTCAACAGAGTAGCCAAAGTATTCATAAGGTTTTCACTGGCTAATTTTTTCAGAAGCAAACCTCTAGGTCCTTCTTCCTAGTCTGTCTTAGCCTGGAAGCTCAGCTGAAACTTTTCCACCATGGGTGACCCTGCTGGTATTTGAAATATTGGTGGCATAGCTTCCAGCATCATAACAACACACAAGCCACCACAATACAACAAACTGACAGATGCGTGGGGTCTGATTTTATCCAGAGCAGGTAGAGAAATGATGATTCAGTGGAAGAATTCTCGCTTTCCATGAGGGAGACCTGGGTTTGATTCCCAGCCTATGCACCTCAGATACAGCTACTACCCATCTGTCTGTGGAAACTTGTGTGTTGCTATGATGCCGAACAGGTTTCAGTGGAGCTGACAGACAAGGAAGAAAGGCCTGATGATTTACTTCTGAAAATCAGCCAATGAAAACCCTGTGGATCACAATGGTCCAATAGCAACTGATCAAGGGGATGGCGTAGGACCAGGCAGCGTTTTATTCCATTATGCATGAGGTCGCCATGAATTGTGGGTGGACTTGAATGTAGCTAACAACAACAAGTATGTGTCATTGCGAAGGGACATTTGAGCAAGTCTTTAAAGTAGATGAGTAAATAGACTATGCAGATATTTGGGAAAGTTAGATTTCAGGTAGAGAAAAAACCAGTACAAGAACTCCTAAGGTAGAGATGCTCTTCAAGTGTTCGAAGAACAGCCAGGGAGCCAGTGCAGCTTAAGAAGAGGGAAGCATGAGAAGTCGAGAAGGCTACCTGGGGCCAGATCATGACAGCCCATCAGCCAGTGAAAGGACCTTGGACTTTTAGTATGACCAAGGTGAAGGGCCATTATTGGGCTTTGAGCAAGGAGTATCACAATTTGACCTGGCTTCTGTGTGCTGGGAATAGACTATGAGGAGGTCAAGTGGCTAAAGCATTAAAGTAGTATATTATTTCACATAACAGTATTAAGCCCAGAAGAAGAGTGACTCCAGGCTTGGTTAGGTCATCTAGGACTCAGTTTCTTTTCATTGTTTTCTTACTGCTATCCTTGGTGTGCTGGTTTTGCCCTATTCTATCTTCATAGCCTCAAGATGGCTTCAGCTGTTGTGGAGTCAGATCCAGCCACATCACTGTCTACAAGAAAAGGAGACATGAGGGCAGGGTTTTGCTTGTCCATTTTATTCACTGCAGTCTCCCCAGCGCCTAGAGCAGGGGATGGTACATTGTTGTAGTTAGTTGCCATGGAGCTGGCTCTGACTCATGGAGACCCTATGTATAACAGAATGAAATATTGTCCAGTTCTCAGTGCTAAGAGGAAATTTGAGCAAAGACTTCAAAGGAGATGAGTAAATAAACTATCCAGATATTTAGGGAAGTTAGATTTTAGGTGGAGAAAAAGACAGTACAAAAACTGCCTGTACGGTAAATATTGGTTGAATGGCTTGTTTGGCCAGGATTCTCTCTCGTGCTTATTCTTGCATCAAAGCAAATTTTATAGACCCAGTTACGGGGGCTTTGAACAATCAGCACCCTTAAGGCCTGGGATGGCTAAGCACCAATGGGGTGAAAAATTTGTAATGGGGGCAAAAATTAGTCCAGTTAGAAAGGAGAGAGGGCATTGGAAATGATTATATGGTAAGTTATTTCAATGTTTTTTTAAAAGACGTGTCAAATAAGTTTTGGTATATGCTGAAGTGAGTATTTTTCAGGTCTCTAATATATAAGTAAGTAATATATAACTGGTGGAACAACAGTTAAGTGCTCTACAGCTAACTGAAAGGTTAGCAGTTTGAACCCCCCCAGAGGCTCTTCGGGAAAAAAAGCTGGTGATCTGCTTCCGTAAAGATTACAGCCAAGGAAACCCTATGGGGCAGTTCTACTCTGTCACATGAGGTGGCTATGAGTTGGAATAGACTCAGCAGCACCCAACAACAACAAATAATAATAGATGAGTCAACAACACTGAAAAAGAGCACTTAGTCTTATATATGGGTACCATTTCTTCTAGAACTTCAGGACTCTTGACTGCCTACACAGCAGCCTGGACTGTAATTCTTTTTGCAATCTTATTTCTCATGACATGCTTGCACAAATCCTTGTCATGCCACTAACTCACACTGTACTTTACATGCAAACCATTTTCATAAGGGAATAAAGTATCAATTTAATAAACAAGCAATAAACGATTAAATGATTTAAATGTTTATTTTAGAAGAGAAGAGACAGGCCAGTTCTGTCAAAACCATGGTATCAGCTTTGCTGAACAGACAACAGCTGAGGCCAAAGTGACTACTTTCTGGGATATTTTGGAGGAAAAAAAACAACCTCTCAATTCTTTCTAGGTTTTCTCCTACCATATCAAAGATTATGTAACATATTATTGTGGCATCAGAACACGTACTTTCCAAATTAGTAACTTTGGAGTCCATCCTGTTTTTTTAAATGTTCATGTCAAGGTAACTGAATTAAAAATAACTGCTAAGAAAAAGCTCTCAATACGTGCATACATGCCCATACGCGAATACAATCATAACATTTATTTTATGTTATGTATTATGTATCTAAGGAGCCCTGCTGGCACAATGGTTAAAGCGCTTGACCACTAACCAAAATGTTGGCAGTTGGAACCCACCAGCCACTCTGTGGGAGAAAGATATGGCAATCTGCTTCCATAAAACTTACAGCCTTGGAAACCCTACGGGGCAGTTCTACTCTGTCCTATAGAGTCTCTATGAGTGGGAATCGACTTGTCCACAACAGATTTGGTTTTTTGGTTTATTATGTGTCTAGATGAATTTATTCAGAATCTTGAAAACTTAACAGCAACAGCAACAAAATAACTAACCATAATCTCCATTGTTTCAAAGGACCAAAGAAGGAAATGGGTTGTAAAATAATATCTCTATGCAGTTAGCAGGTCACCCTTTTAGGATTACTGATTGTCCCACTAAGTGGGCAATTAAATAAAAACTGGATAGTTAAATATCCAGATACAAACAGACACTTTTCTGAAACTTTACAAAGCAAAAACATGAGAACACTCTCAATTCTCCAGCATTTCCTTGAAAGTCAAATGGAATTCTATAACTTGCTATCTTTGGCTCATCAGAATTTATGGACAAATACTCACCACACTGGGAGAGGAGAGTAACCGGGCAGGAGGAAGTAAGACAAATGTGTACAGATCGGTAGAGTCTGATGGCTTGCATCCCAGAGTTAGTGATTGCTTTGTTATTTTGTTGCAACTATCACAGTTGAAGAATTTGTGTTGGAATTATGCAGTTCTTAAAGGCTGACAAAAATAAAAGTTTCTTAATTTCAAAATGGGGCATGGGGTTGGGGGCTAATAAATTTGGAATAAGAAATGATAGCCATAGGCGAGATATACTGAGAATATCTGGAGAAGTTGAGAGGGCCAAACAGAGTCCTCTAAATTTCTAAAGATTATATGTACCTGGAATTAACTCACACTGTTTTGTAAAGAACAGATGTTTCCAAAGAATCTGTGACAAGCTGGGAAAAACAGATTTAAAAAAAGAGTTTTCATTCTGTTTTCTATGACAAAGTCTCAGAACCAGACCTTTGTGGAATGGATGATGCCATGATTAAATGTGTGTAGAGTTGGGTGTCAGGACATATCCATCAGAGCACATTCAGAGAGCAATTCTTCCTGACAGTGGCCATGCCCGTGGAAGAATCTGGCTGGACTGAAAAATACCATCAGTTATACTGCTTTTGTCCCACCTGAATCACTAAGTATGGCTTCTTATTTTTTATTTTTTTGAAGCATTAGTTCAATTGTTTGGATGACAATGAGTCACCTAATTCGAACAAAAATTACTGAACACCTGCCATATGGAAACTCTGTGATAATGTCGGGAGGGATGAAGAAATAGACCAACATTCCTCATATATTGACTGGGCTCTTGCTATGAACAAGGCTCTATACTATAAGCTGTGAGGAAGGGGTGGGTTGGAATTATGAAAAAGATGTGGCCTCAAGGAACTTACAGTTTAGAAGCCAACATAATTATCGAGGTTTTTTTTTCTTTTGCAAATAATTTTGAGCATCTACTGTATGTCCCAAGGAATTCATGATCTGGCAATATGATTTCTAATTATGGACAGAGAAATGACTAGGAGATATCAAGGAAAATCTTCAGGAAAAAGGTAGCATTTCAGTGGGTCATGAAAGGAGGGTAGGATTTCAGCAGCAGGGGATGAATGGCAAGAGTATTTCAGGCAGTGGGAAAAATATGAACAATGACATTGAAGTGGTAATGAGTCGGATACATTCAGGCAATGGACTTTGGCTGAGGAGCAAGGACTATGAAGAAGAATAAAATCAGATAACAGGAAACTTAGAGGTGATACCATAAGTAATTTGGACTTAATTATGATGGCGATAAATGTTAAAAGATTTTGCGAATGAGAAACATGATTATTGATGGACATTTGAAATACTAATCTGGTTTCTGTATGTAAAGTCGATTGAAAAAGAGGACATTTTAGCAGTGAGGATACAGTTTTAGGAAACCATTGGTTTATGCTGGAGATAAGGAAGGGCCTTTGGTGGTACATGGGGTTGGGGTGGGACAAAGCCATAGATGGCAGTGACTTGTGAGAGTAATAATCAATAAAGAAGGTCTTACTACTAAATTATTTGAAATTACTGCAAGTGCAATAAGATTTCAGAACGCAAAAAGTTCAGTATAACCGATCTCATTTTTTTTTAAGCCTTTTCTCTCTGTACTATGGTTGTAGCTCTTAAAGTTAAGAGTTTTGCCATGTAATATTACTGTAGTGGCAATGAGCACTCTTCATTGACCCAGCCCTGGTCCAATCAGTTCAGTTCCCTAAATTAGTTTCTCCACTGTACCATTTTTCTAAATGGCCAACATTCACTTTGGTTTCACCAGTGTCCCATAGAGCACTTGAGGCCAGTGTTCTCATTGTTGCCAAATAAGAGGAGCGTGAAGACCTGTCAGGTTCTGGGCATTTCTCTCATTGGACAACAGCTAATTAGGACTCTAGGCATGAACCACGAAAAAAGCCATTCACAGAAGAGCGCAGATCTTGGTTATAGACTAGGAGCAGCTTCTAACTACATAAAGACAAGGAAGTCAGCTAGTGAGATCTCTCATGGGGAGGCTTCTCTGAGTCAGCGCATTTACTTGGCACCCTTCAGGGCTGGCCCACTCCCAGACCACTGTCTCCACTGGGACATGTGAAATTCAGTCTCCTACATCCTTCTCCCATGCTCCCTACTCTCCCACTGTTCCTGTTTCCATACCCTATATTCCTTGTATCAAAAGCCCGGAGTTCTGTGTTTCAAAATCATTACTCCTAGTATGCAAGAATAGGTCTCAGCTACTGGTTGTAGGCCAAATCATTAGCAATGAGAAAAAATATTTCTCCTTTTTCTGAAGGACAGAGGAGACTCAGTTTTTAAAACCCAGTAGCATTTATTCTGTCCTAGTAATGAGAGGAGTTCCTTTCCTGCACCAGAATGTATTGATTTCTAACGTTAACAACAGAAAGGCAAAACAATTTGAGTTTCAGATTAAAATAGATTTAACTCTCTTATCCTGTTACATTAGTGGAACCTTTTCATAGATTTATACATTCTAGAATGTTTCACATACATTACCGTATTTGATACTCATGACAACCCTTTAGGTCATAATCCCTTTTTACTGATTCGGAATATGAGGCAGTGGGGCTGATTTGCTGGATATCACTGAAAGTGATGACATTGGCATGAAAATGTAAGGCTGATTCTCTGATGCTACATGCTTAACAAATTGGCTATTGACCAAAGCACTGACGAACATCCATATGTGCTTTTGCTCACCTTTAATTTTATCATTCTTTTTTCCTCATTAACCAACAAAAGCAACGGGTGAAACTTTTGGGGAACAATTATTAGAAGGAATAAGTTCAAACAATCATGAAAGTATGACTTTCTTGTGTTTTAGATTCAACATTAACAGTCATATATTTATGGTATTCCAGGCATTATTTTTGGTTCTAAGGATACAAAGATGGATAAGTTATTATTCCTTCCCTGATGGTATTCAGTATCCAGAGAGGAAAACCGTCCACATCAATAATGAATTGTACTGCAATGTAAGTATTTAGTATCAGCTATTTAGGATAATGGTGGATATTAAAACCTTTCTTTATACCTCTTTCTACATCCTTCACAAATCTTGGTTCACATGGATGTTTTCTATCTGTTTAGTCTACTCCTGTCAACATACTAGTTTTCATTATTGGACTTGTCCACTATTTTACAACAAAACAAAACACAGCCCAGTCCT
>NW_004443999.1:2329314-2330910 GCF_000243295.1 Trichechus manatus latirostris
AAGATGCTGTGCTATCTTTCTATGCCTCTCTCAAAAATGCGGAAAATAATGCTTTTAGGGGAAATTGGGATATTGGAAGGATAAATGAGCTCTTGCAGGCGTATTCATTGTGTGCAATAGATGAGCTCCTGAGAAGTCGAGTATACATCGAATTTTTGTAAATTGAATCCATTTTAAATGCACTAGGGGAGCTTGGTACATTGTAGTGGATCTGTGTTGCAAGGACTCCATTTGAAATGCAAATAATCAGCGCCATGTTCAATAGTTTTGTAAACTTGCATTTTTTCATGTAGGGCTGTTCTTAAGTTGGTTATGTGGTGAACACTTTTACAGGGAAATGTCGTTATCAATCCAAGAGAGTTTTTTATTAATGTGAACATAATAACATCTAGTTTTTTACATCGCTATCTTAGAGAATTATCTTTATTTTCATTATTACTCATGCTTTCAGACAGATTTTATTTTGGATTAACCATTTTAGAAAATTCAAATGAATAATAAAATCTCAAACATGGAAAATGTTCAGAAATCACATATCTACTGGTTTTCAAAAATATAGATCAACAGATTATTTATGCTAAACACACACACGCATACACACACAGACACTAATGTGGAACCTCGGGAAAACATGAAGAGATTAAAACAGTCCTGTGCTGTTCTGGACTCAGCGAGGTGAGGGGCTCTTCTTGTGCCAGCTTGACCCCTTCTTGGTCTCCCCTCTCCTGAGAGGGAGTGTTCACATCACAGTTACTTATGCCCATTCTGGAATCAAGCTGCCAGACTGTAAATTCTGACTCTGCCCTGTAGGAGGTGGGCAAATTTGGCTTAAGATTGGCTTTTAATATTATCCTCTACAGAGGCACCTTTGCTAAGTACTATGGCTGGGAAGTTCATCTTTTGAAATTCACTCATTCAACCCAAGGCCCTGAGGGGTGAAGAGGCCTGTCTGATGTCAGGCAGGGATTGGTGGCAGGGAGAATGCATAGTTTGGGGCTCTCAAGGCCTACCAAGAGATCTTCCCCTGGAGCCTGTCTTAACTAAAATGTAGAGGCCATCCACACTTTATTTCAGTGACCCAAAGGCACGACACCCTGACGACCCATTTAAAGCCAGGTTTCTCAACACTATTGACATTTATAGCTGGATAATTCTTTTTTGTCAGGAGCTGTCCTATGCATTGGACCCCTGGTGGCGCAGTGGTTAAGAGCTCAGCTGTTAACCAAAAGGTTGGCAGTCTGAATCCACCAGTCGCTCCTTGCGAACCCTATGGGGCAGTTCTCCTCTGTCTTTTAGGGTCGCTATGAGTCAGACTCTATTCTATGGCCATGGGTTTTTGGTTTTGGTCCTGTGTATTGTAGGATATTTAGCAGCATCCCTGGCCTCTTCCCTGCTAGATGCCAGAAGCACAAAAATGCCTCCAGACATTGCTGTACGTCCCCTGGAAAGCAAAATCACCTGCATTTGAGAACCACAGCATTAGCCTAGGAGAGCCACAGGAGTACTACCTGAAGCACTCATGAAGGGCGACATAGCCCCATGAGGAGGCTGAGACCCCACACAGTGGCCCGTGGGAACCCTGCCCAAGGCCCATAC
>NW_004443999.1:2332108-2333011 GCF_000243295.1 Trichechus manatus latirostris
CAACTGATTTTCTTGAATAGTTTTTAACTTGGCTCTGAAGGAAGGGCTAAATAACAATAATAGTAAATTCCAAATATGTTTAATAACATTTAGAACAGTAATTTCAAAAACATTTTAGTAGTATAGTGGCATTTTACCTAAATTAAATATTTTAAGAAACACTAATATGAAGACAGGAGTCCCCGGGTGGTGCAAAGGGTTAACACACTCAGCTGCTAACAGAGAAGTTAGAGGTTTGAGTCAACCCAGAGGTGCCTCGGCAGAAAGCCCTGGCAATCTACTTCCCAAAAATCAGCCATTGAAAATCTTATGGAGGAAAATTCAGCTCTCACACACATGTGGTCACTATGAGTTGGAATCCACTCCATGGCAACTGGTTTAACATGAAGAGAAGGAGGCCTCAGATTTGTGGGGTGATCCAAGATCAGGGACTATCCTGTATCTGCAGATAGAGCCCCAGTGATATGGAAAGATCCCAGAGTGGACACACCCATCTGGCAACTGGTCCCAAAGCACCTAGTTGTTCACTGCTAGGTTGGGCAGTTACGCGCTTTGGCAAACGCACTGCGGCACTGTGATGTGCGCACGTTCCGAGTCTCACTTGGCACTTCATTGAGCAGAACACCCTGTGCTATAGCAGCATCCTAGACTGTATAATTTTAGCCAGTTGAATACGTGAACTTTAATTGAATGTGCTCATAAGCTCATAATAGAAATACATTGAGAAGTTCTAATACATACCAAGTAAACGCACAATCATGGTAGTACTAAGCTAATGTGTTGGTTGTTACCAGTACTAACATGTGGTAAGTAGTATGTGTGAGTGTTGTGTTGTATAATATTCACATTAGTGAAAATATTTATCCCACTCTTTTGTATCCTATGTTTGTAGAACCTGTAGAT
>NW_004443999.1:2343985-2383261 GCF_000243295.1 Trichechus manatus latirostris
GCTCCTTCTGCAGAAGTTAAAGGGCCTGTATTTTCATATGCTAGTTAAAAAAATAAATAAATAAAAAGTGAGCAAATGTTCTTGCCTCAGCCTCTGGAACATGAGATCGTAATGTTTTCATTGGTTTGTGATGATTTTGTATAGGTCTCACTTCTCCTTGATTTTTATACCATCTTGGAGGTATAACTTCCCCCTGGTATTTTAGCTATTACTTTTCCTGTCCTATATAGAACTCAGCTTTTCTGCCTAGGCTGTTTCAAGTTTTCCTTGCCTCTTTAGCATTACACTGCAAAAAAAAAGAACACGTCTCCTTTTCTTAAGAGCTCTTAGTGATGTGGACTTAAGAGAGCCCATGTGCCCATGTTATATAAGAAAAAACGTTCTAAGTTTTCTCATGGATCAAGGCCAGCAGTTGGGCATTCTGCAATGCTTCGTATGGTGGAACGAGAAACAGGAAATTATGCAATTAAGCTCTTGTAGTTCACCACTGCAGCAACAAGTAGGCTATTTCCGCAGCAGTTTTACCAGCCTCAGGAGGAGAATTCCCTCCGTAACCGGGAATAGAGTTGTGCCAAAGTGCCAATTTTCAAGAGTATCCAACTGCAAAAATGACACTTTTCTACTTGCAAAAGAAATTGCTTTTGCTATTTTCTGAGATGGAAGGCTCCGTTCCCATTTTGGAAATCAGTTAAGGTTTTACCCTCCATTGCCATTGGTTATTATAGAAGAAACTACCCATGTTCCTGAAGATAAATGGTAGAAGACGGTTATTGAGGTGGGGCTAGCTCTGCTCTCCCTCTGGGCAGCCATCTGGATGCTGGGGACTATTGGTGGAAAGAATGTGAGGAATACTCAGTCAGGTTGCTAACGCTCAGATTTCCCAGGTATTTCAACAAGTTTGCAGGAGAGCATTTTGAGCCAACACCTCCTAGAGCCCAAGGTACCATAATGCAGATAACGGGCACCTTCTGTGTTCGTCTGCCAACTGCTCCCTCTTCCCACGAGGTAATTTCATAAGTGCCACTATGTAAATTTTTTTACATGTTGCTGTAAAAAAAATTAGAGTCGTGCGCTTAGACGAAAATACCTCGTAAGGGAAAGGAGCGGTTGGCAAACAAACATAGAAGGCTCCTGTTATTTCCCTCATCACTTCTCATAGCCAGTCATTACCAGCACAAGTTCAGGTCGCTGTTCTTGAGTTGAATAGATGTGATTTTACTATAGTATATGTCAGTTTGTCATACTGTGGTTGCTTGCATGTTGCCGTGATGCTGGGAACTATGCCACTGGTATATCAAATATCAGCAGAGTCACTCATGGTGAACAGGTTTCAGAGGAGCTTCCAGACTAAGACAGACTAGGAGGAAAGGCCTGGTGATCTCCTGAAAATTAGCAATAAAGACTGTATGATCACAACAGAATATTGTCCAATACAGTACAGGAAGATGGGCCCCCTAGGTTAGAAGGCACTCAAAATATGCAGTGGGCTCCAACAACGGACTTGAGCATACCAACGATCATAAAGATGGCCCAGGACTGGGCAACATGTCATTCTGTTGTACATGGGGTTGCCATGAGTTGGAGCCAACTCGAGGGCAACTTACAACAACAACAGGAGATAACTGAAGACACAGCTCCTATCCAAGGAAGCCATTCCTAGCTCCAGAGAAGAGATGAGGCCTCTCTGAGGAGCTAGTTCTCATGACTGTCTTCTGCTTATATAGCTGGGAGATAGCATGTGCAGTGGCAGGCACGTGGGCATCTGTGGAGTTGAATCTATTCAAGTTTGAGCTCCTTCAATTATTAACTGTGAGACATTGGACTGAAAACTTAACCTCTCTTAGTTTCAGGCTCCTCATCTTCAAGTGGGAAGAGCAATACTTCACAAGGCTGTTATGAGGATTAAATAAGATAACATATGTAAAATGGCTGGCATAAAGCCTGGCACATAATAGGCATATAAACAGCTAAATGGCTCCTCTTCCATTGCATATGAAATCCAGTCTACTCTCAGAGTGGTAAGTAGATGTACATTCTCATCCCTTCTCTTCCTATTGACATGACCATAAAAGCCATTTTCTTCATTTCTCTATTCAGGCCTATTTCCTCACAAGGTTTATTTGGACTTTAACCAGTTGTAATAGTTTCTAATTATTATATGTACATATATTACTGGGACTCATACCAATTTTAATTCTAAACTCAACGGGAGGCACCCACATTTATAGGATGATAAAGGAAGAAGAGGTAATTTTAAAAAAACAAACAGGGAGGGTGTACAATTTTGTAATTAAAGTTCTCTCTGAGCAGGGAAGCCCATGGTGAACTGTTGAGGGCAGAGGAGCACAATCTTTACAATGTCAGCTCAGAAACCGCATCACCTCTAATGTGGCCTGACATGGCATTGACTTTTTTAATGATGCATCATACAGTTTTCTCCTGTCCAGCTTAAAGTCAATTAAAGTGCTCATTTTTTATTCTCTCAATTGAAGTCAAATTCCTTTTTTCTGATCTTTTACTTGCAGAATTGAAGCTTTTTGTTTTTTCTTTTTTAGGGGGGAGGGTGTGGGAGGAAGCAGGGGTACTAAATGCAGTACTTTACAAGTATGTTTTTGTTCATTTTAATTTTTTAGATTGATTTAATTGTGCCATGCTGCTTAGATCTTCTTCAATTTTAAATTTGTCAACAAATGCATTAGTTATTCCTTCTAGTTTTATGTGTCAAACTAATTTGTTGAGCAAGTTAATATCTCTATCCCAGGCATCAATTAAAAAACATTGACTATGGGAATGGAGAGGAAGTAGAACCCTATGGTAAGCCTTGTGGTAACACTCTTCCCAGTGGACGTTGACCAATTAATACACATTAGAATAATAGTTGAGAGTCCCTGGGTGGTACAAATGGTTAATGTGCTTGGCTGCTAACCAAAAGGCTAGAGGTTCACATTGACCCAGACGGGCCATGGAAGAAAGGCCTGGTGATCTACGTCCAAAAAATCAGTCACTGAAAACCCTATGGAACACAGTTCTACTCCGACATACATGGGGTTGCCATGAGTCAGAATCAACTCAATGGCAACTGGTTTTGGTACAGTAATAGTTACTATGGATTCACAGTACTATATTATTATTTAGGTCATATTTTAACTTAAGTAAACATGAGTAGGAGCTCTGGTGGTGCAGTGGTTAAGAGCTCGGCTGCTAATCAAAAGGTAGGAAGTTCAAATCCACCAGCCACTCCTTGGAAACCCTATGAGGAAGTTCTACTCTGTCCTATAGGGTCACTACGAGTCAGAATCGACTTGATGGCAACAGGTTTAGTTTTTCAGTTTGGATTTATGAGTACATTGCAAAAGCCTAGCTAAAATACAGATGTGATTTGTCTGTTTCCCTGTGCAATAATATATTCTGTGTGAACCCACGCTGGCTCCTGGCAGCCATACATCCTTTCCCTAAATCTTTAATAATTAATTAATTTCTTTTTTGTCTTTAATAGTCTGGGACTGGTTTCTAACTTGCCTGTAGTTAGAAATAACTATAATCCTTCCATTTTTTTCTTTAGATCAAGGAAACTTGCCCATTTCCCACATAAATGCCTCTCCTGTTCTTCAAAAATTACCAAGAGTGATTCAGTCATTTCTTTTGCAGGTAATATTTGAACATTAGAAAATATATGAAGCTAGAAAGACTGGGAAATTTTGAAGGACAAGCACGCTAGGGCCCTCTCACTATTGGGGACTTTCCACCTACTATGTTCCTACTGAGGAGCCCTCATGGGACGTTGGTTAAGCGCTTGGCTGTTAACCGAAAGGTCAGCAGTTCAAACTCACCAGCCACTCTTTGGGAGAAAGATGTGGTTGTCTGTTTCCGTAAAGATTTGTGGCCTTGGAAACTCTATGGGGCAGTTTTACTCTGTCATGTTGGGGTTGGTTTGAGTTGAAATTAACACAATGAGTTTTATGCCCCTACTCAAGGAGCCTTGGTGGCACAAATGGTTAAGCGCTAGTCTGCTTACCTAAAGGTCAGAAATTTGAGCTCACCAGCCACTCTGCAGTTGAAAAGTAGCCTAGGAAACCCTATGGGAGAAGTTCTACTCTGTCCTGTAGGGTCACTATGAGTTGGAATCTACTGGAGGGCACACCCAACAAAAAACATGCCCCTACTCAAATTACCCTCTCCCTTCAGGGTGACTCAGTCTCAGATTCCAGAACTTCACATACCCATTTTCACTTCTTAACAGTCCCATTGGAGTCCTCTTTCCTCCAAGAAGTCATCCCTGACCACCTTAATTCTTTACTTGCTTTGGGTTACTGTAGCTTTTTTTTTTTTTTTTTCTATTTCATGTACAGGTATGTGTCGTATGGTTCACTTAACATCTACAATACTTCTGTGAAATAGGACGTGCGATTTGGCTGTTGTGCGAATACCACATTATGTACAGGAGAGACGCGGGTGGGACCGTCATTGGACAGGCCTGGGACCCCTGCCCGAGGACGGACTGCATGAAAACTTTGGCTATGCCACTGGTCCTGTGTGATCACTGCACGGTCTCTGAGAGCCCCTCCCGGCCCATGCCCATCCGCCCACTGGGGTGCTTACTGGACATCCAGCCCCCACGCGTCCCTGGCTCCCTTTCCTTCCTTCCTGCCTGCCTTCCCCACGCCCCTAGTGGGCTTTAAACCCTTTCATCCTGCCCACCACTCCTCTGCCGCCTCTTCCTCCCCTTCTTCCCTGGTCTGCTTTTCCTGCTTCTCCACCCGCCATTGCGGCAGCCCTAGGCTGCCGTCACTTCGGGAGGTGTTCGGCCTCAGCTCCGGGCATCACGCAGTGCACACTGGCCGACTGGGGCAGCAGCCTTGGTGGGGCATCCCCCGCCACCCCCGGGCCGAGGCATCCCTCTCGGTAGTTCTGGTGGTATCTGTACGGTCCTGCCTGAGGTGAGCGCAGTGGAGCAGGCAGCAGCGGATGGGTGCCAGGACCCCCTCTCCCCGCCTACCCAGGGCTGGGACTGACGTGACACCCGGAAAGCTAGTGAGAGATCCGATCTCTTACTTAGCAAAGTACGTCACTATGTCCGGTTCTCTGATCTAGATTTCTTAACACTATTACCTTATGGGACCAAGCATGTATTTGCAGTCGGCCGTTGCCCGAACTGACTTTACGGGGTACATGACTGTATAAACGTTTTAAATTTTAGACCATCTTCTTTATCTCTTCAACTAGGTTGGAGGCTGCTTGAAAGCAAGAACTCTTACATATATATGACACCGAGAAAAGTTTTCTGACTAATAATAACAAAGCCTTTCATTCATAGTCATATGAGCAGACCCCTGGAGTTAGACTTCTAACAACCTCTGCCATTCAGAAATCAGTCACAAATCTGGAATTGAATAAAAGCCATAATTTCCACAGTGGGCCAAACACACCTAATAAAAATCATCTTTGTTTTTATTTGGTTTATTTAGGATGCTTTGTATTATAAGACATAGGAACCCCAATGGATTAAATAATAAAGGATTTAATAAATCCCTGTAACTGAGAAATTCAAAGGAAGGGCTGAGCTGACTTCAAATATGGTGGCTTATTCCAATGATCCAAACAACGTTACAAAGGGCCCAGTTTCTTTTTCCTCACTGTGTTTCCACAGCTTCAACTTTATTCTTGGGTTCTTGATTATGTTTCTATTGCTGCTGTAACAGATTGTCACAAGTTTAGTGGTTTAAAGCAACACAACTTTATTATCTTAACATTTCTGGGGCTAAGAAATCCAAAAATGGGTCTTATAAGGCTAAAATCAAGCTGGTGACAGGACTGAATTCCTTCTGAAGGATCTAAGGGAGAATCTGTCCCTTGCCATTTCCAGCTTCCAGAGGCCTCCTGCGTTCCTTGGCTTGTGACCCCTTCCAGCAATGGCATCGCTCTGACCTCTGCTTCTATCATCACATCTTCTCTGACTCTGACTACTCTGCCCCCTTTTTGCTTCTTTAAGGACCTGATTACATTGAGTACACCACATAATCCTGGATAATCTTCTCCTTTGCAGTCCTTAGCTTTATTACATCTGTAAATGCACTCACTGTGTCATGTAAAGTAACATAGTCACAGGTTCCTGGGATTAGGAAGTGGACATCTTTAGTGGGACCATTATTCTGTTCACCATAGGTTCCTTGTAGCATCTGCTTGAGGCCCCATGATTTCTCCTAAATTAGCACCTCATTGAATCTCATATTGTTATACAACTCAGGAAGGAAAGGGGCTTCTTCTCTCAGTGCCCTCATTAGAGACAGAAAGCCTGTCTTTCCTAAAAGTCCTAGAAAATGTCTCCTTTATTCAGATCAGCTGATAGGACCAGCTCTGACTCTACCACCATAGTCAGAAAGATGGGCTACTCTGCATTTCCAAAGGGACTCAGGATCTACTCCTTGAACTTTGTGGTTGAGAATGTGGAGAGGTAGAACCCTCAGAGCAAAATATGAGACCTTTTAACAAAGTAAGAGAGAACTGATTCTGAGCAATAAAACAAAACAAAACCTCAACTAAACTACATCCCTCATTCCATGACTGCTAAATAGTGAAGGGGGAAGAATATATCTTATTTATACTTGTACGTTCTATATAGACAGCACATATCCCTAATGCCTAGTACAGGCAGTCCTTGGGTTGTGCATGAGATCCATTCCTAAGTGCGTCCTTAAGAATTTGTAGGTAAGTTGGAACAGGTGCATAAGGTTCTTATTTAGCCTTACTTTAGTGCCAGAAAAGGCTGGAAGCCTTTTCAGTGGTTTAAAAGCTGCACATGCAGCAAGTGAAGGTGATATGGTGAAGAATGTGTTGCTAGTAGGGGTTGGTTCAATCTTTTCAAAGTGAGAGCAAATTTACATAACATTAAAGGGCAAGTAGAAGTTGTCCCTAAATCAGACGTTTGTAACCCAAGACTTACTGCATAATAATCGGCTTTCTTAAGTAAATAGTGGATTCTTACATTTTCAAGTTTGCATGATTTGATCGGCAGGGTAGTCAAATCCGTAGGGTAATGTGCCATTTCACTCAATGTTTTATATTTGTAAATAAATGTGTGAAATATGTTTTAAAGGCAGATTATGACATTGGGAGGGACCATAAATAGATAGTTAATTTTCTGAATTAAGGTAGGACAAGAAATACAGTTCCAGAATGTGGCTCCTGAAAGGAATTATACACTATTAATTTGCCTAATCTCCTTGAGATAATCTCAGAAAATCAGTGTTTCTGAAGCCCTCCTTTTCCGGCCACACACACACACACACACACACACACACACTTTAGGGTGTACGTGTTTTAAAGCAATGAAAGTACAGATTAATTTTCCCTCAGGATTCAAAAGTAGGTCTGGGTGTCTGTATGTTTTATTACCATATTAAATCCAGAAGGGGACTCTCAGCATCAAATGTCTTAAAGACTACCTGAAGAGTATTAATGACACTGAACTATTTTCTGTGGCTTAGTTTCTCTCCTTTCCCTATCTGCACTTTGGTTTCCTCTTTTCCTGATAAGGAAGCTGGGTGAAAAGTGGGCCTGTTACCTGTGAGGGGAGGTATGAGGAGCGGCTGTGTCTCCCAGTATAAATCGCCATGCTGTGAGTCAGAAACATTAAAGCTGTTTCCAAGAGAAGCCTCCAAAGTCAAGGTGGAGCCATCAGTCTAAGATAAAGGAAGGAATACTGTGGAAGTGAGTACAAGTGACTATTAGGAGCTGGTTGTGGAACCGAATGAAGATCTGAGAAGAGAAGTTGAGGATCTATTATAGAAGGTCATTTAGTCAGTGGGTGCATGGCCTGGACTTATCTGGATACAGGAGCCAAAGATCAGAATGAAGAGCAAGCTGATCACTGTGCCTATTGTGTAAGGCTGTGCAGGGTCCGTTTAAAGGGGTCAGAACACCATAGACCATTTTGGGTCCTACCCTTCCACTCTTTGTGCTGATGTGGGAATAGAGGTGAAACCAGGAAGAGACAGTAACTCTTTCCTTATTCTCTACTCTTAATCCAGTGGTCCTTTGCATCGTTTTGGCAGGGGATAGACATGAACCCATTCTGCGTAGCTATGAAACCTGAAGATTCTCTACCCAGAGAAAAGAGCATGTGCACAGAAGTCAAACATTTTTCATACCATTTTCAGGGTATCCATGAACTCGCTGAAGCTTATCTACAGAGACCTCTCAGGAACATCCACAGACCCAGTTAAGAACCCATCCTTCAGACCCTGACACTGCACCTCAGAGGCCTCATGCTTAACTCATAGAAGCTTTGTATGTTTTGAAAGCCTTAGGAGTCCCCAAAGAGTTTGATCCCACTTTAAAGGAAGCATCTATCCAAATACCTTCAGAAGGTTTTGATGTCGAGATCAAAGCTACTTGTACTTCTAACTTTTCCTGGACAGAAAGGGATTCAGTAATTATCTAGAAATTCTGTTGTCCAATTTGAGCATCATGCCAACTTCCCTGATGATGGTTTTACCCTGGATTTTTCATGACTTTTTTTTTTTTTTCTTCTTCTTTTTAAATAAATACTTGCATTCTCTCTTCTTGGGACTTGATGAGCTTGGAAGAGTGAGAGAAAGTGCGGGAAAGAGAAAGAAAGAATGAATAGACAATGTGATCAAGTGAGGAATAGAGAGCTCCTGCAGCTGAACAGCTCCTTGAAAGGTAGAACTTTTCCTCGAGGGGCAGTTCTGTTCATCATCTTTGCTGGTCAGATTCATCCATTTGTAAGTTCACTACACAGCAAAAATGTATTGGCATGAGCGGTGTTCTATGCCCTGAGCTAGCATTTGTGAGGGGTGCAAAGATGAATGGCGTATAACCTCCTCTTTCAAAGATGCTTGAGGTCTCCCAGTGGAGAAAAGATTATTGTTTTGGGGTGCCATCGGGTTGTTTTCAGCTCATTGGTACCCCATATGTCAGAGTTGAACTGCCCCATAGGGTTTTCCTGAATGTAATCTTTAAGGAGCAGATTGCCAGGTCTCTCATGGGACCCCTGGGTGGGTTCAAACCTCCAGCCTTTCAGCTAGCAGCTGAGAACTTAACTATTTGTGCCACCAGGGCTCCTTAAGTTAAGATTAGCACAAAGAAATTCCATTTAGAGCATTTTCCAGAAAGGGTTTCATTCTTCACCTTTCCTGAGTTTTGTGACGTGTGTGTGTGTGTGTGTGTGTGTGTGTGTGTGTGTGTGTGTGTGTGGTTGCTTCACTTTGTGTCCCCAGGCACCTCCTCATTACATGGATCATCATATTTATCATGATATTTTATAATTATCGATCTATGTTTCTCTCCCAGCAGAGAGTTTACAAACCCCTTGAGGATGGAGGCTGAAGGCTGAATATTTTTAAACTTACATTTCTTGAGAGCTAGCAGGGAACCAAGAACATGGTAAATGCTCAAAAATTGCTGAGTAAAGCCTTGGATCATGTTGATGAGAGAGAGAATACAGAAGAATTAGAATGTCCTACACAAAGAGGCCCTTAGCTGAAATGTCAGGACATAGTGATCTGGCCTTTGCAGGCTGTGTGTTTCCGGGCCTCAGTTTCCTACTTGTCCTAGAAAGGAGTTGGACTAGGTGATTTTTTCCAGATGAAAATCTCTCTTTTAAATACTCCTGAGGGCAGAGAAGGCAGTAAACACCCGCCTCGGTTTTGCAGTCAAATAAAAATAATTTCCCGAAGGCGGGCATCAGAAATGCTAGCCGCAAAACCCCCAGACGCGCACGAATTCGCTGGCTTCATTGAGAAAAGTGACTTCCCACGCTTTGCCCACAGAGGGCATCCCTGCTCGTGGAGATGTAGACCAGGCGAATGCAGCTGCTGCGAGCCTCCTCGGTCCGCTCTTTTTTCCCTTCGCCTTCGTCTCTCCCCCCACCCCCATTCCCGTGGAATCTTTGCCTGATCCAGTTCATTTCCCTCCGGTCTCCACATTTTCCCTTCCAGCCCTCCACTTCTCCGGATCAATGGATAGTATGGCTCCAACTCCCTGCTCACACATCGCTGGCGGACACCCCAGTAACAAGTGAGAGCGCACCGCTCCGCAGCCCCCCGCCTCTCCTCCCGCGGCCCCCTCGGCTCCTGGAGGAAAACCAACTGCATCACCAGCTCTCGCGCGGATTTTCTTCTTCAACTTTACCAGCCTCAACCTTTGAATGCACAGCCCAACCCCAGGATTGCTTGCGGTCCTCTCTTGGTCCCCACTGGATGTTCTGTTTATTGACGACTCGCACGCTCCGCGGAGAGCTGGCGTTCCTCCTTTTCCTGCTCCCTCCGTTTCCTTGAGTTAGTTTTCCAAGGTTTTACCGGGGCTCGGGATCCCTTGGACCGAATGGAACTTTTTGCTGCCTCTTTTTGCTGATTCTGGCAGTGGACGAAGAACAAGGCTTCGAAGGCAGAAGAGGCGCAGGGGGAGGTGGAGAAAGAGGTGGAGGAAGAGGACGAGGAGGAGGAGGAAGAGGAAGGCGAAGGGGCTCTGCGCGGGTGTGTGCATGTGTGCAGGCGTGTGTGAGTGCATGTGTGTGAGCGCCTCCTCGGCCCAGGACCCCCGGCCCCGAAGGTGTTGGCTGAAATATGGAGAATAGTCTTGGATGTGTTTGGGTACCCAAGCTGGCTTTTGTACTCTTCGGAGCTTCCCTGTTGAGCGCGCATCTTCAAGTCACTGGTAAGAGATTCTTTCCTTTCTTCTCGTCGCACCCCCGTTCTCTAATCCCTTTTGCTTACAACTTCTCAATGCGTTTGGCGAGTAATAAAATTGCGGTAGGGGGAGAAATAGCAAGATATTTGGCGCTCGGTCTGCCCCCCAATTTCTCACGGATGATGAAAGACTGAACACTCCCCCCCACTGGGGGCGGATGATGTGAGTGGCGGGGGTGTGGGGCGCCCCTTCGCTCTTTTTTAATTTGGTGCTTCTTTGCTTTTGCAAATACTTGCTTTGGCTTGGAGAGCTGGCGGGCTGGGGCAGGGAGGAGGCAGGTGACTAGGGTGTCTTTGAGAGGAACTGGGTTGGATCCTTAAAGCTTCGGAAGCTTACGACCAGTGCGGGGGAGGGTGTTGGGGCAACAAGGGCAGCCGGGGAGGACACCAAAGTGGCTTTGAGGAAGTCTGTGCGGAACGGAGATGGTGCGGCTGAGTCGTTTGTGAACATAAACGCCTTGCGGTGTGGATTTTTCGGCTTGTTGATTGAGAATCGGAAAAGGGACAGCTAATGTGTTTTGGTACTTCGGAGGAGGGGACATCAGTGCCGGAAGAGGTGCGGAGTTGCCAGGAGGAGGAGGAGGAGGACGTATTGCATTCTATTTTTTAATAGTTAACGTAGTTCGCAAACTAAGCCTCCAAATATCTCCAGGACACCTCCAAACTCCAAATGATTGATATTCGGCGCAACCGGCCGCCTGGCCATGGAGCTTGGCAAGCGCAGTTTCTAATTAAAAATGGCAAAACTGCTTGAGGATTGGATCGGGCTAGATCAGGAGAAAGAGGGAATTAAGGGATGTTGAGGGCTGCTGCAGTCTCCGGATACGGAACTAGGGGCTCCGACAGCCAAAGCAGAAAAAAAGACCGAAACGCATCATTATAACATCCACTCGTTTTGCCGGGTCCCACCACCAGTGTAGATGGGCACTGAGGGAGAGGGAGCGGGCCTGCCCGGGAAGGAGGGGAGAGCAGCGGGTCAAACATTAGAATCCCTTAGGAATCGACCTTTTCCCAAATACCAAAGAAAAGGAGCGGCGGACAGGGGCCAGGCGGGGGGTCAGAGCGCCCTAACCCTAGCCTTGGAAATTAACAAGAAACCGATTGTAAATCGAGGCCAGGCCCGCGCCTCCGGGAGCCAAGCGCCGGTTTGCTAGTCTGCGCTAAGTGCTGCATGGCCACGGGTTGCGAAGGCAAGCGGACAAGGCGCCTCTCCCGGACGCAAGGGATTCAGACAGTCAAGCGCCACGGCAGCCCGAGGCTCCCCAAGCTCCGCGCGGCCACCCGCGAGAGAAATCTGTGTGTCCACACGGACCCGACACCTCCGTCTGGAACGTTGGCGAGAGGGAGAGAGGGAGGTGTGTGTGTGTGTTTGTGTGTGCGTGCGTGCGTGTGTGTGTGTGTGTGTGTGTGTGTGTGTGTGTGTGTGTGTGTGTGTGTGTGTGTGTGTATGTGTGTGTGTATGTCCGCGCGCGCGCGAGCGCGCGTACCCGCATCAGCGCGCCCCGCCGCCCGCGCTGCCTCCCTCCCTCCCCTCGGGCCGGTCCCCTCCTCTCTGGGCTGCTCTCTCCCGGAGCTTTGTCCTCGGCAATTACTCCCGCGGAAGGTGGGCGGTGGGCTATCCCTGCAGTACAGAATAGGTGTCTTTAAAATTTCCTGTTCGCTGCCGGCGGACCCTGGGACTCTGCGGTGAGGAGGGCCCTCCTTCCGCACGGAAGATTGAATTTGGCTCTCTCCTGCAGTTTGGGAGACCACCCCAGGGGGGAGAGAGGAAGTTCAGAGGGGCGTCTTTTCCTGAGAGGAAAGCCTGCCGGGTTAAGAGACTGATGGTGTGAACTGCGCTGCGTTAGGCACAATGTTTCCAGTGTGCAAAACTGGACAGTGATGTTTTGTCAAAGGCGTTAAAATATTTTAAAGCCATTTCCCAAGTGACTGTTTTTGGCGCAGGGTGGGTGTAGATGAATGGAGAAAGATTTATTTATGTTTTGTTAATACCTAAATTAATTAAAGACCCCCTTTCCCACTTATTTAACTTGCTTGCCTAGAGAGTAGGATCATTATATTACTGCTTTATTTTAATTTCCTCCTCAACAGACAAGTCTCTGCTTGAAAAGGCAGACAAAAATATACATATATAAGGCTTATGTGCCCGTGGATAGGTTTGTGGTGGCTCTAAATCCTTAAACTTCTCTGCACTGCTAAATCCATTCCTGTTAGTTGCAAATAAATTGTGCAGTTTTCCCAGGTCCCAGGAAAGTGGATGATGCGCTTTTAAGATATCGCTAACTTGAATCACTCTGGTCTTTGCTCATTGATCTGAGTTTCTCCTCTTCCTCTTAGTAGTGATTTCTCCTCTTTAGGAACTGGCAGGGAATTGATGATGAAGAAAGCAGAGTTCACTCTATGAAAAGACCAGTAGGAGGTGCCCTTAATAAGGCCAAGTGTCTAGTTTACTGGCAGTGAAATTCCCATTCATAGGGTGTTTTAAAGACTTTGTTGATTGGTAACAAAGGATTATGGAGGCTAACACAATAGCATTGGGTCCTTCCCCACTCCCTAGATAAAGTCGGAAGCTGCTGTAGATTTGTAAGAAATGGTTATAACATAACAAAGGGCATCCCTGGACAGTGTCAACAGAGGGTAAGGACTTGATGCTGCAGGATGAGGATGGTGGCTTGTAGGCTGCCTTTGTTAACATGTCATCCTTTTATATATTTGACATGAGCTGCAGGCAAAGACACCAAGGGAAGTCCTAGGATCTCCAGTAAAGTGAACATTTTAGATTTTGTAATTAGTGTTAATGAATGAAGTAGGATGTATACACATTAATTAATTCTTCATGTAAGTTTGGGTTGCATTCTATTGAAATAAATCTATGACAATTTAGGTACTCCGGATATGGCAAATTGAGCTTGCTGCCTCCCCATCCCCCGCCCCCTTCCGCCCCAACCAAAGCAGATCAGATACCGCCCCTTGGCTTTGCTATTGAGTGGAGCATGTCGGGACCTGAGGGTGCCTGGGCAGCCTAGCCATCCACTCCTCTGTGAGTGGTACAGTATAAATCACCAGCGACCTGTCAGAGTATCCATTTCCCACACAGCAGCAGTTGCCCTCTGAGTTATGAAGCGTGTGAAACGGCCACCACATGTGTTATGTGTGAATATATTAGGCTTAGTGCATTTGCTTTAATGCTCTTAAAAGCTGGGCTGGCTTCAGCTGCTGATAGGCATTTTTCTGGGGAGAGATTTATAACTTCTCAGTGTGTAGGACTAACATTGATTCTCTGGCAAGTTAACCTCTCAGCAAACTTCCTTATTGTTTTCATTGAAGAGGAAGAATTTTAATCCTATCTAAGTTACTGAAAGAAGTCCTGCTGAAAGTTTCTCCTGGAGTACTTGCAGGCTATAGCATAGTTTTCCAAGACAATGGGACTCTTGCAGCAAGCTTGACAAGAGATTTGGAGAGGTGAGTTTTGGGAGGAAACGTATTTTTACTCGTTTCTAGAGAAGGAAGGGATGATACTGCATCTTCTAAGGAAATTCCAGTACCCCAGTTATCCGCAAAAGCGTCTTTTGTGAGGGGAAATGTGTCTCCCTCCCTGGCTTGCATTTCCTGTTTCATGAATCCAATAGTCTGGAATTCTTCAGATGCATGTGATGTACTTCTGGAACATTTTCAGCTTCACAGAGTGGGATCCCCTAGTAGGATCACAGTCCTTTGGACACAAGACCTGACTTAAATGTTGGCTTCCTGGCCAAAACACTTTATCTTTAGGTGGTGTACCATGTGTAAAGGCCACACTAACGTCTCTGAACAGAATATTCCTATCCCTGGAAGACTGTGCCCTAAGATTAAATTCTAGAGCAACTATTCTTACTGTGGAGCTCTGGTGGCACAGTGGTTAAGAGCTTGGCTGCTAACCAAAAGATCAGCAGTTTGAATCCATCAGCTGCTCCTTGGAAACTCTATGGGGCAATTCTACTCTGTCCTATAGGGTCACTATGAGTCGGAATAGACTCAGTGGCAGTGGGTTTGGTTTTTGGTTTATTCTCACCATTTCTTTGCATATGAAATTATTTATTCATGCTTCTGCCAGATAGGATCACCCTATTAGAATATAATGCAATTGTTTCCTGGCAGTTCTCTTAAGTTAAAACACACACGTACAGACACAGTGGAAAAGAAGCTGCCGGCAGGAACTGGGTGTTGGATAGGACCACGCCAACGCTCACCTAGGAAATTAACAAGACATGGATTTCCACCCTCTATGCTAAAAAAAAAATAAAAGAAAAATCAATCCTACTGCCATCAATTCAATTCTGACTCATAGTGACCCTGTAGGACAGAGTAGAACTGCCCCATGTGGTTTCCCAGGCTGTAATCTTTATGAAAGCAGACTGCCACATCTTTCTCCCACTGAGCGGCTGGTGAGTTCAAACCACCAACCTTTGGGTTGGCAGGCCAGCACTTAACCACTGCACCACCAGGGTTCCTTCCCCTCCATGCCTTTTGGGTGGATCAGGATAGCATTAATTACATATGGACACTTGTGGAAACCATTGTGATTGCACTGTGAGTGAACTTCTCGTTTACATGGCTCCGGTTCTCCCCTCTTTTTATAAATGTGGCTCCTATTGCCATCAGCAACTTGCCATCAGGCATCAGAAACACATTGTTTTGTTTTGGTATTTGTTACACAGCCAACGACTCAAATGATACTTTTCTTAAAAAAGCAATTTCTACATGTATAATTCAGTGACATCGATTGCATTCTTCAAAATTGTGCAACCATTCTCGCTATCACATATCACATGATACATTTTTAGTGGATTAATCTACCTCAGATGATAATCTCTTAGATGAACTGTATATGTAATTTTCTGAAAGCCTTAGCTTTGCTTGAGTAAAAAGAATAATGATATAACTCCACCGAGGATTATTTGATTAATTAACTAAAGATAAAAAGTCACTTGGTTCTGGAAAAATACTGTAATCCCTAAAGTGGAGTGGTAACTATTATGGATATTTACAATTCATAAAATGTAAACGTGGAGTCTTTTTTTTTTCCCCCTCATTTCTTCATAATGATGCTCCAGAGGAAGATTTAAGAGTTTCGTGAGTTGTCACAAGTTATACCTTAATCAATTGTAGCCTGGAATCTCACTAACTCATGACTGAAAAACACTGAATTAAACAGCAACACGAGACCAGGTGAATTGCTCTGCAGCCGGCTTGTGGGCTGCTTGCTGCTCTCTGGACTGTCCCTGCAGACACGCAGCTCTCATCTCTAAGCCCTGTAGCATCAGTACTGCCTCTCCGATACAGGCCAGGATAGCCTTTCTCACCACAAAACCAAGGCTCTGATCCACAGGCACTGTGTTTAACATGCTGTATCACACTTTGCAAGGTCACAGGGATTTGCCTTAAAAATAAATTTTTAAAGTTTCACCAGTGCTTCTTTTAGTGGAAAGGTAAGCTGTATTCTAAAGACAGCTCAGTGGTGTGTTACCGTAGGATACTCTAGCTTGCAGCCTCTCAGCCAACATGATTCAAGTTCTAGAGCTCACAAGCATTTAGAAGAGACAGGAGTGAGCCCTGGAGGACTATAGATCATACCAACCTAGGCATGCTGTTCTTCTCATAAGGGGGTTAGCAGGTTAGAAGAATAGGACTTTAATTTTCTTCAAAGTTACCGCTTTTCAGAGATCAAAGAATTTCTTAGTGGTCTTATAATATCGTAGCATGGCACTGGAGCCCTGGTGGTGCAGTGGTTAAAGTGCTCGGCTTCTAACCTACAGGTCAGCGGTTCAAACCCACCAGGTGTTCCCAGGAGAAGGATGTCGCAGTCTGCTTCCGTAAAGATTATAGCCTTAGAAACACTATGTGGGCAGTTCTACTCAGTCCTATAGGGTCGCTATCAGTTGGAATGATTCGATGGCAATGTTTTTGTAATTGGTTTAGTGTGGCACTGACCCATTGCATTTAAGATATTTTCCTTCAAAACAAGACCTCAGGTGAGGCAAATGCTAAACTTGTAAACAAGAATGAGCAACCAGATGATTTTCCCCATAGACCAAAAAAAAAAAAAAAGTGCAAGATAAAACTACGTGTTACATCTGACAAGTGGGTAATAGCAGACAATAAAATGCAAATTATTATGCACCTTTATAATTGCAGCACTCAGGGAGATTACAGCACAATTTAGGATCACACTTTTGATGTCTCCCGCATTAGAGTGTTGTTTTCTTATTTTATATTTCTCTGGTTTAGCACCGTACTAACACGCAGAAATAGAGGTTGGCTGATTGATGATCAAAATGACTATAGTGCTCTAAAATTCTTTGACAAATTTTAGCCTGAGGTTAAAAAACAAAGCCCCTTTACTCAGCTGTTAAATGAAAATGTTTTCCTTGGTAGTTTAGAAATGCCTGAACTCTGTCCAGTGGTATAGTTTAAAAATACATGATGCCTACGATTGAATCTTCTTTTACTGTTGATGATAATTTTCCCATAGCATTACAAATACACCTTGCCTTTTATGAATAGCTGCAAACACCTTAATCACAGCTTTCATTTCTTGGGGGAAAGTTCAACTGGGAAACGTACAAATCATTCCATATTTATTGATCCTATTTTTAGAGCCTACTGTTATGGCATGATTTGAGTTTCTCTTCTCTGCTAAATTCTGTGAGGCCAGTGCCTATCATCGACTTCTTGCTTTCATGATATGCTGTAGCATAATTTCACAACTGCAAATTCTGTGACCTCTTGCTTACTCAGTCATTTCAGTTTCCAGAGAGGAAGTCACTTTATACCACTTGTGATTGTTATGATGGAACTTAACAGGGGTATTTATTGCAATTTAGGGTTTTCTGTCTTGTACTTTGCTCATGCTTTAATGCTTGGTTCTTGCCAGAAGGCTACTCTTGAGAGTAAGACAAAAACGTTCCCCTGAATTAATTGAATCTTTATGATGTTATTTAATGAAAATACCAACTCATTAGTGTACTGAGACCTGATAAGAGGGTTTATAAATACAACACTATTCTGGACTATCAAAAATGGTCTTCAGTCTACTTTTACATTTTTTTATAAGAGAATGAAGGAGTTAAATGATAAATATAATTGTTACTAACACAAGTGAATTTTGTTAATAGCTGAAGTTTCTGTGTTAATCACTAACATATCTAGATGTTAGCAATTTTTCATAGTAATTTTAAAATATTTTATCTACTCACTTGGTTGCCTTTTAAATGACGTATGTGGAACATAAATTAATCTCTTTTTAATCAATCCAAGACATCACTATGACTCAATTATCATATTACACAATATTATAGGGTTAATTTTTGAAGATATTACATTATACAGGGATATTCATTTCTCCATCAAGTGGCCATAGTCTGCTACTTTCTAAAAAATTTTATTTCTGACTTATAAAATGCATTTTATCTACTTTTCTTGTGTCCAGCTATACTCTTCCCTGCTGTAAGACTCCTCAAAGCAGTCTTTCTCTTTCCTTCTTTTCATTTGCTAAGAAATAGGGAACTGAGTTTTGTTAGGATTGTGTCTAAAGTAAGAGAAGAGATCCTAAAATCAAGACCTGAGTCCCTCTCAAGAGGGAAATAAAGCGAATTGGTTTCAAATTATGGTTTTGTAGCATGTCTGAAATCTGATTTAATTTGGATGTCATTTGTTCTTTGTCCAACATATTTTTGCTTGTTAATAAATGAGGACATCAGACTAGATACCTTCTAGTTCTATGTCCAGTTTTAACATTATGTAATTTATTTAAATTGTGCACTGTACTATTCATATAAGAGAGTTTGGTGTAATTAATAATAATGATGCTAATGATCTTGATAACAATCACAATAATAATAATAATGAAACAAACATCCCTGTATTCAATAGCAATCTTTTGAATTTTGTGTTAATCGTTTCCTTGAATTTCTTTATAGTTTTGCCACATATGCATGCAGCTTTAACATATTGCTTGATTTCGCCTGACTCAACTTTTATAAAATAAATATGTGCTATGTATTCTTCTGTGATTTGCGTTTTTGCTAAACATTAAGTAATTGAGGTTCATCTGTTTGAATGCATACTCTGTTTCCATCACTTTCTCTGTATAATATTCCATGATATCAATTAACTACACTTTATCCGATCTAGTCTTTATGGATTTTTGGAAACAGCTTTTGGCTATTACCAACAATGCTGCTGTGAACATTCTTGTATCTGTCACTCAGTTCAGGTTTGCAACCATTTGTCTAGGGTACATATCTAGGAGTAGAATTTCGATTCAGAGAGAAGGTATCTGTCTTTACTTTTACGTGGTAATGACAAGTTAGTCCAAAGCTATTGCATCTATTGAAACTCCTGCCCAGAGTGTATGAGAATTTCCATTGCTTCATGTCTCCACCAACTCTTGATATTGCCGTCTGTTTAATTAGCCCTAATCTTGTGTGTGAGGATTACAGTCTCATTGTGGTTTTAATTTGCGTTTCTCTGACTGCTAATAAGGTTGAGTTTTTTTTTTTTTTCCTTAAATTTATTGGCCATTTCTGATTGCAGCAAGGCATTCTATGATTCTGTTTCTCCTACTAAGCAATCTTTTGCTTTTAGGCATATACGTTATCAGGAATCGAACTTTTAGGAAGTTGGCGCCTGATACTCTACCTTGTTTACTTTAGCGCAGGCTTTGCTTAAGCATCTTTCCAAAATGAACAATTATTTGAGCTAGGAAAGAGATCCTAAGGCACTGTCAGAAACTTACTGATTGCCTTGCCTTGTCTGTATCCTGCTGTATCCTGTTATTATGTCTTCGTAGCTGTGGCAAGTAAGTCACAGCGAAGCAGGATAATAGGGTGCCAGAGGTAATCTGAGGCATATTATGAATCCTCTAAATCTAATGGAAGTAAAAGATAACTAGATCAAAGAGTTATAATGATAGATACTATGTGTGAGATAAAAATAAAAATCTGACCATTTGCACTTGGGAATTTTTCCAATCGGGTGAAGTACTTAGGCTCAGAATTACTGTTACATATGTGGCACATGTGGCTTGTGGATTTCAAACAAACACCTGTGCTTGCACATGTCTACACACACACACACACACACACACACACACACACACACACACTCCCGATTTTTGTTTAGGTTCATAATTGTTTCACCTCCTCCCATGGCATAGGCAAATGAAGGCCCTTGGATAAAACAAAGCATGGGAAATGCTAGCAGTGTCTTCTCTAGCTTGTTGCCTCTGTCCTGACTCATTAGAGACGTGAGTCAAGGCTGAAACATCTAAGCAAACCCCCTGTGCCCAGAGTCCTCAATCCATTGTTCCCCACAACTTTGCTCAGCAAATATAAATTATATAAGAAGAAGAATATAAATTAGAAAGGAAATCTGCAAACCTCTCCCTTTCATGTCTAATGTCTGGGCAGGGCTGTTCCCTGCAGGACAATCTCTAGTTATTTTCTCTCTCTGGTTAGAGACATATTCAGGGATGGTTTGTTCACTGTTTCCCTTGGGAAACTTTTCAGCAGCATGTCAGTTCTTGCTGTTAATTTTTTTTTTTTTTTTGTAATTCATCTCAGAAAGTCCTTTTGTAAATGTTCTTCCCTTCACGCCTGTGATCTGGCTCCTAGTTCCTGTTTCCCATCTCAGTGATGCTCTGCCTCTTCTGTGCTGAAGCTGTTAGATAATTCTAGCCATAAATTATTCCTGCCACCCCCCCTAGTCTTTACTTAACCACACTATAAATATTTAGTTCATTTAATATTCCCTCATACCCCTCCAGAAGCTTAATCATGTTGATTTTTCTTACCTGAACTCCCTCTAGGTTGTTTATATCTTTCTGGTAATCAAGGGTCCCAAATTTAATGGGTTCTTCTAAGCCGGCTCTCTCAAGCCACATATTATAAAATACAGATTTACCATAACCTTTGACTTACTGTACAATTGTAGGTACAAGTTGTGACTCTCTCACAACTTGTATTCTCATTTTTCAGGTAGAAATGTTAATGCCTGACAAAATCATCAAGATATTATAAGGATCAAATGGGACCAAGTATTTGATTCAAGAAAATAGTTACTGAGCATTTGCCATGGATTTCAATGGGGATAGGTGGAAGGCTTAGATATGTTTCTGCCCTCCAGGGGCTTATCCTCTAGTGAAGGCAACAGGTACACACACAGCTAAATAGAAACAAAGGCAGAGCAAAGTACTCATTTAAAAAGATGCACAAACAAAATGGTACAGACTGAAAAAACTCAAGTACAATGTTTATACATCAAACCATTAATATATTAATAGCAGCCAGATGGGCTGACAAAGCCAATTCACTCATCTGTATATTCTTAGATTGATTGGATTAAGAATAACAAACAACCAAAAAAGTAAGGAGGCATAAGCAGTTGTCAGTCATGTCTAAAGGAAGCTATAGGTAAGAATGGAGTCCCTGAGTGGTCAAAAAGTGAATATGCTCGCAGCTAACTGAAAGATTGGTGGTTCGAGTCCACCCAGAGGTACTTGGAAGAAAGGCCTGGTGATCTACTTCTGAAAAATCAGCTCTTGAAAACCCTATGGAACACAGTTCTACTCTGACACACATGGGGTTGCCATGAGTTGGGATAGACTAGACAGCAACTGGTTTGTTTTTTTTGGTTTACAGGTAAGAATGAGGATATCAGAGCTTTGCCCGGCAGATCAACCTGTGGCTGTAAGCACACCCTCAGGCTTGTATGACCTTTTCTTCCCATATTTATTGAGGGTGTGCCATCCACTGTGCTAAGGTAGTGAGGGAGTTTAGAGCCTAATGGGATAGAAGTGCTAATCAAATTGAGACAGGATGCTAGGCACCAGAGAACTGGTGGGCATTAAACAGTCACAAAATGGAGTTGCTAGGAGTTGGAATTGACTCAGTGGCAATAGGTTTGGTTTTTGGTTTGGAAAGTCATAAAGAAGGCTTGGTTTCTCAGTGGTTAAGCGCTCGGCTGCTAAATATAAGGTCACCGGTTTGAACACATCAGCCACTCCATGGGAAAAAGATGTGGCAGTCTGCTTCCGTAAAGATCTATAGCCTTGGAAACCCTATGGGGCAGTTCTACTCTGTTCTGTAGGGTTCCTATGAGTTGGAATTGACTCAAAGGCAAAAATCAACTCCTGCTTCCCAACTCTAAATGGAAGATGAAGTCATTACAACAGCTGTTGTGACTCCTATAGGCAATATAAAAAATGTCTGTTCCAATGCCTGACATTTAACAGGTGTTCAAAAATGCTACTTATTATTAGCATTATCTTAGCAAGGGCTACATTTATACTGGGATAGTCCTTAAAAAAAAAAACCAAACCAGTTGCCCTCAAGTTGATGCTCACTAATGGCGAACCCATGTGTGTATAGTAAAACTGATTCCATAGAGTTTTCAAGACTATGACCTTTCAAAAGCAGATCGCCAGACCTTGCTTCCAAGGTGCCTCTGGGTGGGTTCGAATTGCCAACCTTTTGGTTAATAGTTGGTGCTTAACCATTTGTACCACCCAGGGCTCCAAGGATGGGCCTTACAAATAGAATATTTTACAGGTACACAGGCAGGCCACACTAGAACACTCCTTAATTTCATCGCTGTTGTTGATTTTAGAGACTTGTGAAAAAGATAAGGTAAACAGACTCCAACAGCAATTTTGAAATCAAATGGAAAATGTTTAAGTGAGCTCTGGTTCATACCTTCACTGGCTTTAGAGGCTAATAGGTCTACCTAAGTCAGACCTGACACAGTACAATACTGATCAAAACTTGCCACCATGTAATACTACATCGGAGGATTCCACTTCCAAACCAATCTCCCCCATTAACTTGTTAACCACATCCTTCGCCTACAGACCAATTAATTCCAGCATTCATCACGAACACCGGGGAGCTAGTGCTTGCTTGGTAGGTGCTAGTTTAATTTGTTCTGTGGAATCTTCTCTCTGGAGAAGTGACTCTCATTGTGACTGTGTACCAATGCCCAGCTATTCCTCGTACCAATTAAATCAGAATCTCTGAGGTGGGGCCAAGGCACAGGTAGTTATTAATCCCCCCTCTGGTGATTGCAATGTGCAGCCAAGTTTGGCAGTGTCCTAGCACCTTGCTATTCAAATAGCGGTCCATAGACCAGCAATATCCCCATCACCTGGGAGTTTGTTACAAATGCAGAAACAGGCCACACCCTGCTGTTATTGTTGTTAGGTGCCCTCCAGTTGATATTCAACTCATAGCCACCGAGTATGACAGACTAGAACTGCCCATAGGGTTTTCTAGGCTATAATCTTTACAGGAGCAGATTGCCAGATCTTTTCTCCCATGGAGTGGCTGGTAGGTTCAAAACAGCCAACCTTTCTGTTAGCAGCCAAGTGCTTAATCATTTAGCCACCAGGGCTCCTTAGGCCACGCCCAAGCTCTAATGAAGTAGAATCCCAGGTGACCAAGAAACACTGCAGTAGAGGGCTGAAAGCCCACTGAGGGAAGTGACCCTTGCCTCTGTTTCTTTGTAAAAATGCTTCACAATCGATGTAGTCCTCTAGCCCCTGGGGAAATGCCGTGTCCACACTGGTTTAGACTGAGTTAGCTTGAAGCCTCTTTGGAGGGCTTTGGCTTCAGGGGTTGTTCTTGGAATGGTAAATTATGCCAACATCAAAGCTTTCTGGTTTGTGGTTTATTGCCTGATGTCTTTCCGGGAGGCCACAGCACTTTTCATTTTCCTTGAGAATAAAAGCCCTTGAAAATGCTCCTTGGGTGTTCGTCTGCCTTTTCCCTTCTTTTCTCATCAGTGCTCAAGATGAGAAGGCACATTTTAAAAGGGTCTGCTAGTTTTCTTTCCATATTTTTCCCTTCCTCCACCCCGGTTCCTCCTCAAAAGGAAAAAGGGAGATACTTGAAAGCGGCACCAGGGCCTGGGTCCTTCTTCCCACCCTCCGCTGCCTCTCAGGCCTGATGCGGAAAGCAGATGCACTCTCAAAGGAAGGCCCTGGTGGGTGACCCTGTGCTGGACCTCGCCTTTTGATTGCCAACAGTCTCCAGGGCTTGAAACAGGCCAAGTGCTCATTTGCTTGCTCTGTGGCCGGGGAAAGGGGCGTGATGGGAGTTTCTGAAGCCAAGTAAAGCTTTCCAGGCTGAACGCTCAGTGGGGGGTTTAGAGGCTCCTGTTCTGCACTGCCTGGCAGAGAGGAGCTGTAACTGGTGTGCTGCATATCGGAGTCTTCACGAAGAGAACGTGGGGGTGCAGCTGTGCAGATTGGATCGCCCTGGATGAAAATTACTAGTGTTCCTCCTGGTGAGAGAAGTTTCTGCTTAGCTTCCGAACTATAAGGCCTTTTCTGGTCCTGATGGAAAATGAGTCGGGATTTTGTGGAATGTTATGTAAGCCTGCTGGTTTTTGTTAGTTACTTCTCTGTCTGAAGGTAAAGTTTTATTTATAGAGGGGTGAAACCACCTCTCAGGGATAAATGAATTTTATATACTCTATAGCTTAGGAGAGGAGGCCTGGTGGTGCAGTGGTTAAGCGCTTGGCTGCTAACGGAAAGGTCAGCGATTCAAACCCACCAGCTACTCCGTGAAAGAAAGATGTGGCAGGCTGCTACCTTAAAGATTTACAGTTTGGGAACCCTATGGGACAGTTCTTTTCTGACCTATAAGGTCACTATGAGCTGGAATCAACTCGACAGCAATGGGTTTATAGCTTAAGAGAGATGATTTAATCAATCTTTGAGAAAGAATTAAGGGAAGAGAAAACCTATTGTCCTCAAGTCGATTCCGACTCATAGCAACCCTATAGGACAGAGTAGAACTGCCCCATAGAGTTTCCAAGGCTGTAAATCTTTACTAGTGCAGACTGCCCCATCTTTCTCCCTAGGAATAGCTGGTGGATTCGAACCGCCAGCAGCTAGTGCTTAATCACTGCGTCACCAGGGCTCCTTTAAGAGAAGAGAAAAAACCTGTTGCCATTGAGTTGATTCTGACCCATAGTGACCCTAGAGGACAGAGTAGAACTGCCCCATGGTTTCCAAGGAGTGGCTGGTGGATTTGAACAGCTGACCTTTTAGTTAGCAGCCGTAGCTCTAACCACTGCCCCAGAGAAAGTGGCGCACACAGAAAGAAACAGGTGTGTGAGAGAGCGTCGTTGCTGCAGACCTTGTTGTTGGAGAATTTATAGGGCCGCCAACTGTCCCTTTTCTCCTGGGACTGTGGGGTTGCCTGAGAAGTGGGACTTGCAGTGCTAACACCAGGACAGTCCCAGGCAAACCAGAACAGTTGGTTTACGTACTTATAGTGGAGGTGGGTGGGTAGTGGCATTTCAGACTGTTAGCCATATGGGCAAGCAATTGGAAGGTGGAAGTCAAGACCTACAAAGAAGAAGGTGTTTCATCAGTCCCGAGAGGAGAGATGCCTAACTGGAGGTTTAGAAACAACTTGGTCATAATATCTGGGTCATTGAAGCCTTACCCTTTACTCCTGTGCTAAAGTCAAACTTGATGTCCAAACTATATGGATTTTTTTTTGGCAGACTACCTGGCCAAGACACTGCCAGGCAGATCATTTTCAATATCAAGACATCTTTAGACATGGTAGGACAATCTATTTTTTGGAGAAGTCCTGTCTAACATTTTTTATTTTGTGTTCCATTGTGCCTAGTACAGTACTGGATACATATAAATTATTCTGTACATATTCATTAGTTGACTTCAATATGATGATCATTCTCAGATTTGCATAGAATCTGGCTGTTCTCGTGTGTGAGCCATACAAAATTCAGTTAAGAATATATTACCTTTCAGAGTTACTCAGCTTTTTAACTATAGAGAAGTTTATTCAACTCTATTCTTCCCCCCATTCTCCTCTTTTTCTTTGTTTTTCCCCTGCATGCCAATATTAATAATTTTATTGCCAATATTCCAGAGTGGTTGTGAAACAATTCAAAATCAAGGACATCCTGCAAATTCTAAAAAGCTAATGTGTGGTCTATAGAATTTTCTATCTCTTTAAGCCGTGTTACAAATGCATCTAGGGCATTTGTCAATGCATAGGTATGAATATGGATCAAGATAGGATAGGTGAATAATTATTTCTTATATAATAGTCCCAGGGATAGAATCCATGTGTCCCTTAGGGGAATCATGCCAGGGACCTTGATGAACCAAAGAATTAAAATGTTATTTTTGTAGAAGTCAATGGAAGCCAAGACAAGACAATGGAGATAAGAGAGATAGCCAGAATGAAAGTGACAAAACTTCTCATGTTCAGATCATCAGTCAAGCAGGGAAGGACCTTAGCAGTGGTTTGATCTGACCCTCTCATTTTACTGATGAGGAAATAAGGCCCCAGATAAGTTTGCTGAGACCTCAAATCACAAATCTGAGAATTGGCATCATGAAACACTATTGCATCCCTGGGATTATATCTTGAACCTGCCAAGATATAACTCTATGACTCCTACAAAGGTTTAGTGTCCCAATCTCGAAAATGGGGAAAACCATTGCTGAAAGGATGGATTTTAAAAAAAATGCATTACAGTAAAGGATTATCACAGTCCTTGGCTCATAGTGAGCACTAAGCTGTTTCTCTTTGTATCCGTTCATTCACCAGTTGTTTACTGAGATCATGATAGATGTACTGCATTTGTTATTTCCTATGGTATACCGTATTTTTACACAAATAATGCAGGCCTTCTAAGTTTGTTTGCCAACTGCACCCCACCACCATGAGGTACTTTTTTAATTGGTGCTATGCCACTTTTTTTACATGTTGCTGTAAAAACATTAGAATAACGTGCTTACTAAAATACTTCTCTGGGGGAGGGCATTGTTGGCAAACAAGTGTAGAAGGTGTACGCTATTTACATAAAATACAATATTTAAAAACATAACATGCTGACACTGTTCTTGCTGAATTAATAGCATGGTTGGGACAAGTAGACCTAGGCAGTTTAAATATGAAAAAAAAAAAAAGATAAACAGAGTCACAAGGCAGTATATTATTAAGAACCTCAAATGAGTGAGGGGTGGAGATAAGGGAGAGAAAGAGAAGAATACGTCAGAAAGGCTTCGTGAACGAGGAGGGATTGACCCCGGTAAGCAGGGTGGTTGGAGAGGAGGAGACACTGTTCTTTGTATGTCCAAGCTCTGGAAGACAAGAGAAAAGAGGGAACCTAGTGCTAGAACCAGCCAGCCAGCCACCACTGGCACCCGCTCCCATCCCCAGCAGTGGCTCTACTCTGTTCACTTGCCTCTTCTCTAGCAGATTTGTGAGAAGCTGAGAAGAAAAAAGGAGAGAAAATTGACAGGGTCATTGGAGAAGTAACTTTGGCAGCATACATAATGTAATTTTAGAATGAAGAGGCTTTGCCTGCGAGGCTTGTCCTAATAATTTTAGGGAGGTCTCAGAAGGACAAATTGCTTAGGAAAGGACAGATGCCATCACACCCTGCATTTTGAACTCTGAGATCTAGTAGCTGAGAAAGCAAATTTAGGCCCCTGCACTGCTGTAATAAGTCTGCGCTGGAAATTAATGTTTCCTTCTTGTTCTTTTCAGCACAGTTTCAAAATATACAGAAAACTTTGATTCAGGATGCCAAAATGCTTTATTACTAATGCATAAAGGGTGTTAGGTAGTCCATCAAAGATTTTTCTGTATATTTTACAGCCAGAATGCAGGTAGCTCAGCCTAGGCTTTGCAGCTTAAAAAGCTCTTGCTTTGTCCTTTCTCCCAAAATGCTCAGTCATATAGGATTATGATAATGAGGATGATGATGATGCTTTATGGTTGTCTGATACTTTATATTTGCAACGACTTTCACATCCATTATCTAAATTCACCCTCCGTTACCTCTATTACGTGGACAGAATAGCTAATTCATATCACATGTTTTGTGAGTGAGGCTATAAAGACCAGTGGTCAGTTATTGCTCAAGGTCACAGAGAAGTTACTGACAATTCTGGATGGAAAACGCAATTCTTCTGACTTTTATAGCATTTTACACAAATAACGCATGCCTTCTACATTTATTTGCCAACTGCATCCTCCCCCTGCGAGGTATTTTTGTAAGCACGCTGTGCTAATGTTTTTTACAGCAACATGAAAAAAAAAATCGGCATAGCAGCACTTACGAAAATACCTTGCGGGGGCGAGGGGAAGAGGGTGCGGTTGGCCAACATAGAAGACTCACATTATTTGTGTAAAAATACAGCAATTCACATACTCACTAGTATACACTGGATACCATTCAAGAGCAAGGGCATTTCATTTTTGTCCCCTCAAAGTGCATGCATTAAAAAAAATACCATGTAGCACCCAGGCCTTGGTTTCTAATATCAATCTCCAGTAAAAGCAACCAGGGATCCTTGGAGAAATGGCCATTTCTAGGACTGTGGCAAGAAATATACAGGATGAGCCTGAAGCATCTTTCATAGGTATTTTTATGCACACTTGACTTTAAAAAAATGTGCTTTGCTATATATAATGTTCTCCCTAAAAAATTAATAATGATAGCTCTCCATTATTGAGCCAGTCTTTGGTCTCAAGATAAGCTTTTGAGTCAGGGTATTTGAATTTAGACCCCAGCTCTAAAACTTGCTAAATGAGAGATCTTGGGCAAGATATTCTGCCTCTCTGAGCCTTAGTTTCTCATCTGTAAAGTAGGAGAAAAAAAAAAAAAAACCTAGTTCAGAAGGTGGTTCAGAAAATGCATGTAAATTATTGTATATTATCTGACATGCAGTAAGCACTAAATAAATGGTAACTAGAATGGCTATATTAGTATATTAGTCTGGATTAAATAGATTAACGTATATATATAACCTAAATTACTCCTCATTGTCACTAGTATTCTCCATCCTCCAAAACAGGTCTTCATCCTCTGCAATGCCTTCCTTACATATTTCTAGGAGTCCCGGGAGGTATGTCATACGTGAGTTGGTCTCTGCTCGGCACTTTCACACATATGGCATGCCCACTGGACGTCCCCCATGTCCTCAGGCAGCTGCCATCTTCTGTGAGGCATCATTTTCCTCTGGTGAACAGTTGTTGCAGCTTTGCTCTAGAACCTTCCCAGTGTCTGAGCATCACTGTGTCCAAAGACAGGGTCCCAGCACTGCCCCTTCCCCATGAAATTTTATTATACTCCTTGTGTCCTCTGTTTTACAAAGTCCCTTAATACAACTATTCATTTAAGCTAGAGTCTGTAACTTCTCTCTCTCTATGACTTAGACTCAGTCAAGGGTCTGGTCTGGGGACCAGATGTCACATGTCCTATTTCCCTATCTTTAGCTTTTCTTTCTCCAGAGTGCTAACGAAACTTCTCCCTTAAAAAAATATTTAAATCCCCCCTATGTAAATAAGCTACTGCAAAGAGATGTCTACATTTTTGGGCTCATACATTATGATTAGTCTCATTGGACATCTGGCGTATGTAAAATGCAAAAAAAGTAAAATAGCAATAATGGCCAATATTTATGAAATGCTGTGTGATTTGAAGTGATATGCCAGATACTGCTTACCTGAGAATTCTTACCCACTTATTTTATTATTTAACAAAGCAATGAGTTGATTCTAAGCAGCCATGTGTTGAGCTGAAAGAGTCAGATATCTCAGACTTCCTTGCAGCTAGCAGTGGCCATGTGACATAGTTCTGGCCAATGCATGGAATCAGAAGCCTCCTTGGGACTTCTGAGAATGTTTGCTTTCCTGACCTAGGCACCATCAACTTCTTCTTGTTGCTTCCTTCTTTCTGTCTGTACAGAATTGAGATCTGAAGTTGAAGTAGCTACCCTGCATTACACCACATATTAAGGTTGAAGAGAAGGAAATGAGAAGGAGCTTGAGTCCTTGGTGACTTCCTTGAGCTGCTGTATCGTCCTGGTACTGCTCACTTCTAGACCCCTTGTTACGTGAGAAATTAAACCTCTATTTGGTTTTAAACCATTGTAGTAGGGCTTCTGTCACAGGTAGCCAGACTCGATCCTAACTGGCTGTAAGTGTGTTCCCATAATGTCATTTACTCCCCCATAAAACAATGAGGGAAGAACTAATATTATGCCCTTTTAGATGGAGAAGGTGAGACACAGAGAAGTTAACCAGTTTTTTCCATGGCTCCATCTAGTAAATTATAGACCTATGATGCAAATCCTGGAGCTCTGGTGGTGCACTGGTTAAGTGTACAGCTGCTAACCAAAGGTTGGCAGTCTAAATCCACCAGCTGCTCCTTGGAAACCCTGTGGGGCAGTTCTACTCTGTCCCATAGAGTCACTATGAGTTGGAATTGACTCAGCGGGGAGTTTTTGGATACAACTCCTGGCTCCAAAACATATGTTCTTGAAACTATGCTATAATTCTCAGATAAATAGTAACTGTTAATATTATTACACCATTTTTATTATTTTTATAATATACATTTCTGTCCTTCATATGGTTAATACTTTTCTATAAGTCATTCATTATTGAGACACTTCTAGATTATGGGGTATCTAAATAAAAACTCAATTTTCTGTTAATAGTTTTCAAATGTCACAGTTTGCCCTAACAAGTTATAAGACAACTTCATGCTCTTTAGTTTCCTCTGAGGAAGAAATCCACTGCCACCTTATAAAAGACTAAATTCTAACTACAGCCTTGGAATGCTACTGTCCCACCTCAACAACCTTAACAATGAGACCAAGCTCTGTAATTCACATGTGCGTTGCAAATTCTCTCCCATTGTAGCATAAGGGAATTTCACATAGTTTTGATATATGGTATGAATTAGGCCAAGAAAGTGCTGTGCTATGTCTTCATTAAAATAGGAGATGGTAATAATGCAACCGTGTAGCGTGGTCTTTCGGCCTTCCAGTTACCAACATTCAATAGCTTCTCCTTACTTGTGCTTAAGTTGGCATTTGTGAGCAGCACCTAATCAATTAATCAATAACCCAATTTTCTCTTAAAGAGGTGGTGCATCATTAAAAAAAAAAAATCAGGGACCATTGTACGATTTTATGAAAACAGCCGCTTCAGCAAGGAAACTTGCTTGAAAGACATCGAAAGCCTTTTTGCAAGGATGATGCTTTTGCTTAACTAAGCCAAAAGTGAAATTGGATGCAAATGTTCAGTTCCTGAACCATTTTATTATTTTGCAACTGCTGGAAAGGAAAGCACCAATTTGGGACTGCTAGAAAGAATGCATTGCTTTTACTCATGATTACAATGTGTGGTCTTTAGATAGGGGTACGTGGATTCATTTGTGAATGCACAGTGAAAATAAACTAATCCTAAAAGTTAAAAGTTTAAAACTGACTAACCTATTCTGTCCTATTTCTTAACAATTCTGAAGAGTGTACTCAGCTGCCTAGTTTTTCTTACATGAGGTCACGGCAGCTCAAAGTAATGCTGCTAGAGCAATAGAACTCAAAGGGTATATAGAGATGAAAAACTTGGTGCCTTAGAATTTTATCCATGTTTATATCCTTATCTTTATTATAATTTATGCCTAAAAAGAAATATAAGCTTATTGTGTAATTCAAATACTACTGAAACATGTTAGAGAAGAAGACTCCTCCATAATCGCATTCCTCCAGAGTAAACCGCTATGAATCGGCTTTGCTCAGTCTTTTTTGTCTTTCTATATCTGCCAAACGATGACTGTAAATCTTGGGGAAAGCTACGTTTATTTTTGCAACACATCAAAATAGTGAGCTCTGTTTTCCCGTTAACAAATAAGAAAATAGGTAAATCTTGAAAAAGAAAACCTGTCTGTCTTACCATTTAGAAAGCAAAGGGTATGCTCAAAATGAAAGTAGTCTCCAGAAAGCAGGAGATCATCTTCCAAAATAGACAAATTGAAGGCATGGCTGTCTTCTTCTTTCCACAAGAAGGAAAATGTTAGCTTAAATACTCAGAAATACTAGCTACTCACTAGTATCTTAACTTCTCAAAGTATAGTCCGTGGACCAACAGCATCAGCGTCACGTGGGAAGTTATGAAAATGCAGAAACGCTGACTTCATCCGAGACCTGTTGAATCAGAATCTGTATTTTAACAAGATCCTCAAGTGATGTGTGTGTGTTAAAGTTAGAGAAGTGAAGTTCTAGTTCTAGCATGCTTCTTACTCAAATCTCTACTATATTCTAATCAGCTAGAAGTTGCTCATGAGTTAGCAAAATTGTTAGAGCAAGAGCCAGTGTCACCACAGCTCTTTGATGTGATTCCCAAATCTTCTCCAAAGACCTGGTTATATCATGCTGTGCTCATTAAACAGTGTCAAGATGAGAATAAGTGTCCAAGGCCTGGCTCACATCCATCCTCTTCTTTGAGATCACTCCAAACCTTCCTTGCCTACACCTCTGAAGTCCCAAGACACCCAAGTCCATATTGGTTTGAAGTATTATGCTGCCGATTCTATTAATTTTTCACTAATTATAATGGCCTGGTGTTACTTTGTTAATGCATGTAAACAATCTCCCCCAGCAAACCATGAGGTATGTAAAGAAAAAGACTAAGAATACCTTTTCTCTATTCCAGTCCCTCAGTTAATGCTTGCTTATGATAACAATGATTTAATAGTATGGAACATACCAAAGAAATGATTGATGCTCTTCCCTTGGAATGTAGGTAGAAATAAATGTAGATTGGATTTTTCTGCTATGATAAATTCACAGGAAGAAAATGTATTAAGCCTAAGATTCATATCAGCTCTCTGCAGGCAGGAAAACAAAGGCATTATTAGTTTCCTTGTTCCCTCCCATGGCCTTGGGTACTATTAAGTCTTCATTTCTCCTAAGTTTTCAGTAAACTGATATTCAAAACGTAGAGATTTTTTTCTAACACATAGGAACTGATTGTCCTCCTCCATGGAACCTTAACTTTGCCTTCTTGGAAACAAGTATCCCAAGATCAATCCAAATTGAGATGAAAACATCAAAGCTAAGTACTATTAAGGGGTGGTATGATGATGAGAAATAAGATGAAGAAAGGTAAAAAGAAAACTTACTTCAGTATATTTAAACTTCAACATACTCTCCTTATCTAAATCACCATTCATTTTCGGTTAACTAAATTCCCATTGCTGGTCCAGCATTTAAAAAGGTGATATGAGGACACACGACACCTGGAGCATTATAAATGCAGTAACTTTGAATGACGGATCATCAATAGCCTGAGAAATGTGGTATCTATTGGAGATTGGATCTCTCTTTTCAAGCAATCTTGAGAATTTTTAATGTAATGAAATCTATGAGAAACATCAGTTTAACAAATATTCTGTCTCTGGCTTGTTGCAGAAATGCTTGGGGGAGGGGTGTCATATCTCACCTTTTGCCACAGCACGGACTTGACCTGCAAATATGATGAGTGTAGAGTAGTAAAACTAGAAAGGGATGAATTTTCTTTTTAATGAATCAAAACTGAGCTTCCTATAAATAATGTATTTGCGGGTATTTTTCATGGACTTGTCCACCTTCTAAAGTTTCAGACCTTGAATTGCTCTAAGCTTAAGATGTGTGGCCTGACTATTCTGTGACAGCATTGCTTTCCTTCCAGGAACAATATAATTAAACTCTTGATTGAAGGAAGAAACATGCCATTGGCTGTGTATGGCATTTTGATTTTGATAACCTTCTACTAGCTGTAGCTAACCTGTTTCAGGATGTGAAGGTTAAGTGACATCTCAAGGGCTGGAACTGTTAGATCCAGCTTCTGAGCTCCTTTCTTCAAGGATGGCAGCCCTATTTGTAGAAGCCTGACCATTCCCAGGAATGGGTGAAAGATAGTTGTTAGTTATGTTAACTCCATTTATCCAATAATTTCTGCTTCCAACAGACCCCCATTTGGTGGTTTTGTTCTCTGTCAGGAGTTGGGGAGTCATCTGGCTTTGATAAGAGGTAAACTTCTTTCTTGAAGTTATGCCAAGACCTCACATATACCATCACTCTGTGTCCTAATTCTAAGCATTGACTGGTTATCTGATTGAAAACCAGATCATCAGAAGTAAGGGTTAGGAACTGTCTAACTTATACTAAGTAACCTTTGATAAATTCCTAACAGGAGGCTAGGGAGGATTACAAAGGACATTTGAATCCCATGGTGAATTGTATCTTTTAACTCATAGGTTTTTTTTCCTCCCCTTGTTTCTAAAACCTATAACTGAGCTTCTATCTTGGATTGTGTGTTAACCCCTCCAACATGAGAGAAACCTAAAACAAAAATGGAGCGTTGTAATGTTACCAAATACCAAGAAAAAAAAGCTGACTCTTCTTATGATCTTTGGTATGGGCAGGTGGAGAGTAGGGCAGAATTGGACAAAACCCTATTCTTTTAGCCCCTTAGATAAACTGAAAGGAGCCTTATGTTAACTTGGACTGCATAATAAATGTCTTTCTCAGGATTTTTTTTACTGGTTTACTGTCTGATAGAAGACTCAGAATCTCATCATGAAGTCTGTATTCAGACCAGTTTCAGCTCAGACTAATTAACGGAATTACACAATTGATTGATTCTGTTTCTATTCCTAGGACTCTTATATTTTGAGATGAGAACATGGAAGTGGCAATCAGGTTCCTGAGGTCACCCTTCGAAGTCCCTCGTTTCTCCTTTCTCTCATATTGCACAGCTGATAAAGGGTCTAGCATACTTTCCTCCCTTGAAAGAATACTGGCGGTTGTCTCAAGGGTACAGTGCCTCCCTTGCCCACTGCTTCAGACAGTGTATTTGACTTACAAGATTATATCATCAGGAATATTTGTCATGCAAAGATGAGATTCCCGGGAAGTCCTAGTGCCGGGGGAATGTACAGTCCTGGAAGAGGGAACAGGGCAAAAGCCAGGAGACCTAGGTTGCACTGGCGGATTAACAATTATTTAAACCTGTTGTTAGTATGCAGTCGGCCTGTACCAATACTGATGCTTGGATTGGTAAAAAACTAAAATATTTCCTCACTGTGGTGTGAACGGTTAACGCTTGCCACTAATCAAAATGTTGGAGGTTAGAGTCCCTTCAGAGGCTCCTCCGAAAAAAGGCCTGGTGATCTACTTCTGAAAATTAGCCATTGAAAACCCTATGGAGCACAGTTGTACTCTCACACACATGAAGTCGCCATCTGAATTCCCTCCAAGGCAAATGGTTTTTGGTAAATAGTTGCTGCCCAGAGCCTCCCAATGTGCCCTCCCTCCTCCATTCTGATTAGTTGGTGCTTATGCCAATCAACTCCCAACGTTTAGCTTCTAAGATTCAACACAGGCTTCTGCTTAGGACCCTGGAGGGCCAGATGTGCCCTCACCCTTCCCTGGGACAGCCTGGTACCCCTCAGTCCTCTAACCTGCCAGCTTGACTGCCCACTAAGGCTCCCTGTATGCTAGACGGTAACCACCATGGGCGCCTCCTGTGCGTCTCTGGCTCTCTGAGGCTGCAACATCTGAGCAGGTTAGGGTTCTCCCGAATAACCTTCTCCTGGCTGTTTATGGGAACTGCAGCTCTGAGAGAGGGTCAAGCCAGCTAGAGAGCTGAGGCTTGGCCCTACTGAATGTTAGCTTTTTAATATCACACGTGCATTGTTGAACTATGATGCACAGAGACAACACTGACTGTCCTTGTGACTTGAGTGGTGTTCATAGAATTAATTACACAACAGGTAGTTGGCTCTATAATTTCTTTGGAGTCTCTGGGTGATGCAGACAGTTAATGCGCTCAGCTGCTAATCAAAAGGTTGTAGGTTCGAGCCTACCCACAGGGGCTTTGGAAAAAAGGCCTGGTGATCTACTTCTGAAAAATCAGCCATGAAAAACCCTACGGAGCACAGTTCTACTGTGACACATGTGGAGTCTCCAGGAGTCAGAGTTGACTCTATGGCAACAGGTTTTGGTTTGCTATAATTCTATAATGATTTTCTAAACTTTTGCTTCTTTTTCTTACTTACCAAAGTAATACATTTCAATGAAGAAAACTTTAAAAAAGACAGAAAACAAGATTATATAAAAATCACTAATTATTACCTGATTCTGAGTCAGATACCATTAAAAATTATATATTGAGTCTAATAAATAAAAACTTTATCTGCTTATCCTTGGTGTGAGTCATGGGTGGCATCTTAGAAACAGAATGGTTACAAGGATATGAACTAGTTTCTTTACATCAAAACTGAAGCTTGTTCGTATTTTTACAAAGTGTAACTGGATCTCATGATAAATGAACTAAATTGTAAAAATAAATCTTGTTTCCATGAAACATACTCCACAGAGGAGGATTTTCAAGGTCAGGCTGTTGATAGCAGTACTAATTCAAAATGTAGTTATTGTTTTCTTCATGGAATTTTGTATTTTTGCATGTAATAAAAGAAAAAATAAGCATTTAGCAGTTATATTAACAGGTAGGTACAATAGAGAACTATAAACTAATAAACAAATCTACATCTTAAAATTATATTTTAAAGAGTGAACGATATAAAATTTGATGTAAAGAAAGGGAATAGGTTTAATTTGTGGATAGTAACAGATTATTATCATCTCATGTCTGTCAGTTTGTCGTGCCGTGGCGGTTCGCGTGTTGCTGTGACACTGTTGAATTGATGGCCTTTGAATTAGGTGTTGGTAATGAATACTGAATATACTGTGGACTGCCAGAAGACCAGAAAAATCTGTCTTGGGAGAAGTACAGCCAGATACTCATAGAAGCAAGGATGGCAAGACTTCATCTCACATACTTTAGACATGTCAGAAGAGACAACTCCCTGGAGAAGGACATTATGCTGGGTAAAGTAGAGGGTCAGAGAAAAAGAGGAAGACCCTCAATGAGGTGGATTGACATGGTGCCTGCAATCACAGGTTCAAGCACAGCAACCATCGTGAGGATGGTGCAGGACCAGGCAGTGTTTCATTGTGTTGTACATAGTGTCTTTATGAGTCAGAACTAACTTGAAGGCATCTAACAACAACAACAGGTTATTATGTTTTATTTTATTATCACAAACCTTGTTGGATTCCAACCTTAGTGTTATCACTTACTAGATTTCAGATTATGGAAATGTCTTAATCTGTGTCCCCCAAATAGAAGTGCCTGAGAAAAGAATCTGAGTGAATGCAGTTTATTTTAGTAATTGTTTCCAAGCACATAAATGGGAGATTGAAAAAAGGAATCAAGAAAAAAAGGGTGTATCACCTGCTGGTCACCACTGTGAGCACCTGGTGTTTTAATCTAGGGATGTGAGTTAGGTGAAAATGAAACATTTACTCTTAGAAATTTCAGAAAGTGCTGAATATAAAGATATGCAAATAATTTTTAATTTGAAGTCAATTCTATTATAGAAAAATGGTATGGTCAGTTTATATGTATATATCAATTCTAATAAATATAAATGTTAATAACTTTATTTAATTGAAAATTCATGATAGTATTTTGAAAATCATCTTTATGCTTTGACCAGTGCATAGGCATGGGTAAAACAAGGAAGGGTTTCTCAGCTTACAAAGAGCTGCTTTATACAAGATGAATTAAAAGTTGCTTATATGACATTCTTTTTGCCTTTTAATCAACAGCACAAAAATGATATAGACCTTTGAAAATTTGATCCGTCTAAATTGATAGCAGTTTTAGAACATAAACTAACTGCACTTATTTTATCCTCTATTTTTGCTATATTAATATAGAAACTTAGTCTATAAATAATAAAACAATTAGATGGCTTGGTATTTTCTTACCTGCCATCAGGTCTACCTGCATCTTATCAGGAGGCATTTTAAGTTCAGAATTTGAGAAAAATATCAATTACAGTGTTGACTTTTTTGTTCTCTTTACATTCAGTGACTTTGTAATCCAAATATTGCTTTCTAGGAAACTGCATTCTAAGGAAATATGATCCATTAATCACAAATATGTAAGTCTGTACAAATAAACATGCAGTATCTAAAAAATAGGTACTGAGCTTTGTTTCTCTTTTTTCACATGATTTTCATTTAAGAAACACAGAAGAAATAATATTTAATTATTTGACTTTTTTTTCCAGAGCTGTTAATGAAAGTATTCAAGAAAATTAAAATCACATAGAACTTTAAATTGTACAACTATATTCTAAAGATAAAAAAAATCCTGATAAACTTTAACAATGAAACACAGTAAGTTCACTATAGCAATAAAAATGAAAGAAGATAAAATTAGAAAGAAATTCATCAAGCAGAAGTTTAAGTAATACACAAAAGTTTCTCCAAATATTTACCTCAAAGACTGTCTCCACTGGATAATTGCCTGTACTTGTGGAGTTGGAGATCCAATTAAATTCAAAATATATTTAAATATCTATTATTTATCAAGCAGAGGCATGATTTTCTAATGGATATAAAGAGAGCATAGAATTCTATTCCTTTCATTACTAAATTGAAAAACTGTGTTTTTCACCTGTATTCAATAGTTAGGCACATACGTAATTCAGCCATTATTAAAGTGTTATGTTGAAAATGAGAAGATGTTCATGCAGAATATATACTGTGTTGTCAGAATGGATTAAGTCAGAATTGGACGGTTGTTTAAGAAGCTATATGGAAAGGTTACAGGTAAATTAAGTTTTAACAACAGGTTAAAGAAGCTAATATGTAAATATTTTTAAATGTTATCTTAGAATATTTTGCAAAAGAGAAAAGGATTCACACCTTTAAGAACCCTTGACAAGTACTGAGGATGGAAATTGCTAGAAGCTGGGAAGTTAGGACTGATGAAAGTGAATTTGGGAATTAGAGTGAAAACTGCTAAGGTAAGCTGTTGTTGTGTGCTGTTGAGGTGATTCCAACTCATAGCGACCCTGTAGGATAGAGTAGAACTGCCCCATAAGGTTTCTAAGGCTGTAATCTTTATGGAAGCAGACTGACAGATCTTTGCTCCCATGGAGCAGTAGGTAGGTTCAAACCAACGACCTCTGGGTTAGCAGCTGAGCTCTTAACCATTGTGTCACCAGGGATCCTGTTACTAAGGTAGGTTCATTTCAAGACCATGGTGATGAAAAAGTTCTTCTTATAAAAACTGGCAAGTGGAGGAGATCCTGTGCACACCTGCGTTTAAAAAGCATCTCACACTTACTCTTCCAAAATAGACCTTTTAATTCCACGTCCTGATCACAATCCTATTCTTTCCTAAAACTTTCTCATCCTAGTAATCAGGACAACCACTCATCCAATTGCCTAAGTCTAAAACCAGTCTTCACTGATGCCTGCTTTAGCCTCACCTCCAACACCTACATTTCATCTCATTAGAAAGTTCTACTGTATGATTCCAAAATAGTTTTAGAAATGCCTCCTTTTTCAGTGCATTCACTAAAGCTATCCTAATCTGAATAATTATAACTTGTGCCTGGCCTGCTGCAATAGCTATTAAATATCCAATCCAATCTCTAAAATGTAATTTTTTCGCAGAAGTTTTGGATTTTTGGATTAAAAATCCAGCGGAGAGTTTTTAAATCGTAAATAAATTCACTTCACTTTTTTTTTTAAATATTTTATTGTACTTCAGGTGAAGGCTTACAGAACAAATAGTTTCTCATGAAACAGTAGTACACATGTTGTTTTATGACATTGGTTAAC
>NW_004443999.1:2383361-2447551 GCF_000243295.1 Trichechus manatus latirostris
ACAATGTATGCGAGCACAGTTCCAAGATTAAATATTTTTAAAGAGTTGAGAGGGAACTTGGAACTCATCTGGTTCATCCTCCTGGCTAAGGCAAAAGTCCCTCAACATTTCTTTTAAAGATCTTCCAACTTCTCTCTTTGATCCCTCCAATGACAGAGGCCAATGGCATTGCTATACCTCTCCCTTCACTTTTGTATCATTAGTTATCCTAGAAAGTTCTGTTTTATTCTTGAACTAAACTCTTCCTTCTTGTCTTCTACCCACTGATGGTATGATTTTTTAAACTTTTGCTTCTTTTCTTACTTAGTGAAGTAATATATTTTCAATGAAGAAAGCTTTAAAAAAGATAAATAGAAAATAAGGTGTATAAAAATCACTCATTATTACATGATCTGGGTTACTATTAAAAATTTGAGTGCACAAAGGGGTGGATCTGGTACGGAAAGGGAGACTTAGAAGCTGATGTGAGAGAAGCTGGCTGGGCTGAGGCAAAAACTTATGCTTGGCTTTGCTGCAGAAGCGATACCTGGTCATGAGATTACATGAGTCTCTTGGGTGATTCTTTTTCCCTGTTGTTCATACTTTCTCTTTTCTATAGAAACTTAATTTGGAGGCTTATGGCTTTTTATGCTAGACTGGAAGAATACGAGGGATGTTGAATGTTCATAAAGAAATAAATCATGTTTACCAATTGCATGCTTTTTTGGCTCAACAGAAAATATTTTAGGGAAAAAACAGGAGGATGTGTTTGAAAATAGATTGAATTTGAAAATTTCTAAGGGTCAGGTCACTATTATAAGATATGTTGAAATGTGTCACCTTGTCACATTCATTGCTCTTTGGGTCTTGAGATTAATGAGATGATGTTCAGTGCTTGAATGTTTGGAAGAGGAATGCTATGCAAATGTCAAGTCTTAGTATTAATCCTGCTTAGCAGTGCTTCACCATAGGGCAGTTCACATTATCGTATTCCATTAATTAATTCTCTCATTTATCAAGTACTGAGGCAAGGGGATATGATAGTTGACAATAAGCAAGTTCCCTGCTTACTGTTTAGTGAAAAAGATGAACAAGTAGAACATGATTACTTACTCTATTTGGCTAGGTCATGATTCCCAGTATTGTATGATTGTCTACCATTTTATTATCTGAGGTGATTTCCCCATGTGTTGTAAACTCTATCACTATGATGTGATAAGATGGATTAGTGGCAGTTATATTGATGAGGTCTACAAGATTAGATAGTGTCTTAGGTCAATCTCTTTTGAGATATAAAAGAGAGAAGTGAGCAGAGAGACATGGGAACCTCATACCACCAAGAAAGCAGTGCCAGGAGCAGAGCGTGTCCTTTGGACCTGAGGTTCCTGTGCAGAGAAGCTCCTAGACCAAGGGAAGATTGATGACACAGACCTTCCTTCAGAGCCGACAGAGAGAGCCTTTCCCTGGAGCTGAAACCCTGAATTTGGACTTGTAGCCTACTGGACTGTGGGACAATAGACTTCTCTTTGTTAAAGCCATCCACTTGTATTTCTGTTATAGCAGCACTACGTAACAGACACTTACTAAATTAATTAGAACTATAGTAGAAACTCTAAAACATATCTTAAAACATACTATAAACAGAGAGATTGGGAGAGTACTAAAGACCAGTGAGATTAGTCTTGAACAGTATTATGAATGCCTATTGCCTGGATGGGAATTTATGGCCCTGGGTACCAGGGAGAGCATGGCAGTGAGGGAAAGATTACTGAGACAAACTGAGGGTGGAAGAGTGGCACAGCAGCATAATTCTAAACTGGGTTACAATTAAGTCTTTCCTCTCTACTGTGGCCGGATATTACTTACTCTGTGGAAAAGTGATAATTTTCCAACACTTATAGCATTGTTCTAGGTCAGGAGTCAACAAACTTGTTCTATAAAGGACCAGATAGTTAATATTTTGGACTTTGAAGACCATGTGTCTGTACAGCAACTAGTCAACTGTGCCTTTGTAGCATAAAAACAGTCATAGACAATATGTGAGTGAATGTGTGTGACTCTGTTGCAATAAAACTTTATTAAGATAAATAGGCAGAGGGCCAAATTGAGCCCTCTAAATCCATCATAGTTGGCTGACCCCTTTTCTAGGCTCTAAGCTCTTGAACATAAACCTATGGATAGAATTTAAGGTATCACTTCATTGAATTGCTCTGCTTAGAATATAGCCTTTTACAAATCTATGCATTGCTTTAATTTTCTACATTATCACACCCTTTGTAGTGTCTATCATTTCTGGGTGTATGGAACTGAAGGGAGAGCTTTTAGCATATGCTCAATCTGTCATTTTGAGTCCTAACTGATTTTCCTTCTCTAAAATTCTGTATTTTGAGATATTAATATTAATTATAAAATGATGGAGCTCTGACTTGGAGGAAACCTGGGAGATGATCTAATCTTGTCACCTACCCTGTGTCCCCACTACCTTGTTGTCCTATTATTTACTTGGTGATCTGAACAGAAACAATGTTTGTTTTTCCCGGGCTCATTACCAATGATAGTGGTCGTGTTCTGCCTCAGACTAGCTTAGCAGCAAATCCAGTGCCTAAGTCTAGCTACTTCTCCCAGTTAACACAGCCATCTCTAATCGACATCAATCAGGTTCCGCAAATCTGAAAAGGTCCTTTGAATCCAAACCAGTGGGAAGTTTGCACTGCTAGAAGGAGTAGAAATTGGCTCTACACAGAAGAGTGTGTGAGTGACTGTGTACTGTGAGAATTGTGGGTATTCTTCCTGTAAGTGAGGCCCTTCCATGCTGCTCAGAGTCACAGAGGTATTGATTAGCCAGGCTTTGTTCCTGCCTCCCTTTTCCTTTGAGGGGTTGTTTCAGTCCAGATGGCGGACATCTGTGAATTCACTAACAAGCAAAGAGGACTGTGGTTGTTATGTGAACTTTGCAGTTTCTAGACCTTTTTCACTCAGAAAGACCCTGCTGTTTGAGACTGGGTTAAACCTGCTCTTGACTGGAGGTGGAGGAAAGGACTTTATGACAGCTTATGAGGCTGTACACCCTGTGGCAAGACTAAAAAAAAAAAAAAAAAAAAACATATCATTGTAAGAGTACTCAGGAGGTACAAGCTGTTTTATTTCAAAAATTATTTTTTGAGTGTCTTGAATTATTTATACCTATTGTTTTGTTCTATGTGGACATGCCTTTAACACCGCAGGGTCCAAGTTGCTTTATATTTCATTTAGAATCTGTAAATAGTTGCTTTGGGAACTGGAGACCATTTGGAATATATGGCGGGGGGTGGCGGCGAGAAGACAAATTCATTTTTAATCTTAAAGCATGCCCTTCTGTGCTCTGAATGGCTGCTGTTGTGAAAACAGATTTCTGTCTGTATCCTTAGTTCTCTATGTGAAATTCTGCATGAAAAATGGCCCAGCCATATATAAAGCATGCCAGAAAAATAAGTACAGAGAAAGTATATTATCAAGTCAGACACTCTGAGACTTACAAGTGGTCCCTACCCAATGTTTATGAGCGACATTTTTTTGTTTTTAAACATTTTCATTATGGTGACTGGGTTGCTTTAAGAGTTAGGCAACCTGCAAAGCAAAGAAGTTCTTTCCATGTAACTTGCCACCTGTTATTTTGCTGGAAGGCAGTGTTGAAGAGAGAGGGGAAAAAAAATATCTCTAGACTTGGTTTAGAGACCTGGGGCCTCCCTGGATTGGCCAGACATTAAGGAATCCCTAGGCGGTGCAAAGGGTTAATATGCTCAGTTTTCAACATTGAAAACTCTGTGGAGCACAGTTATACTCTGACACACATGGGGTCGCCATGAGTCAGAATCAACTTGGCGACAACTGGATTGGTTTTTGGTTTACTACTTAACTATTGTTCTATACTTGGATTTTTCTCTCAGAAACCTGACCATCCCTAATCTGGAATGACTGAATAGATTACTAGATATTAAGAAGATAATGTACATTTCTTTCCACTAGCACTGAGTGTATGTATGTGAAGGAAAGAACAGAAAAGAATGATGAGCAATCAAAGGAGCAGGCAGTGCTGGGTGTTGTTTCCATGATGTTGAACAACGACATCAAACACGTTGCAAATGGAGGGAATCATGGGGCCCGGGTGTGAGACCTTTCCCTCTCTGCTTGTTGCATTTACTTCTTTATTAATTGTCAGTTGTGAAAAAAAAAAATGTGACATGAACTAGAGCTTTATTGAGACATCAGCATGGCATTTATTACCCAAAGGTGTTGCTACTTTACGGTCAATCTTCATGTATGAGGCTGTGTGGAATTGGTCTTTCATGATTGTATATACCAGTGAAATCCAAATACAGTTGCCAGAGTAAATATAAAGAGTTTTGCGATATACATGTATAGGATATATACATTGGAGTTAACCTGAATGTGATTGAAATAATTGGATCATAGGATTGTGGAGTTAACAAAGTCTGAGTTGGAGTCCCTCATCTTACCTAAAGACATAGAACTGATTGTGAAACACACCCCCACAACATGAAAATTCAAAATGTAATGAGTATGGTTCAAATGAGAAATTAACTCAGAAAGCAATAAAAGTTGATGAACATCACAAAGGAGTAAGGGAAATTATTTGACCATTTAAAAAATAGTGTCTTTTAATGGTAAGGAAAGAAACAAGGCAGCAGAGGGTGTCAAGGAATCCACTGCTTTATGTTCTTCTAAGATTTCTACCTGCAAACCGCCATTGTAAGCACTATGTCAGACAGAGATAATGGGACACACTTTGGTAAACATGAAGAGCGTTCCAGAGCTTAGCAGGAGGTGTGAGTTCGGGAGTCAGTGGGACACTTTCCTCAAACGTGAACTCTCATTGTGAAGGGGACTCTTAGCTAGAGGACTGGCCACTTTCTCACTGGATGCCACCTCCTCAGGGCACTAGAGAGGACATTGGCCACGATGAAAAGGACTATCTCTTTGATGACTTATTTTTCATATTACTAGACTATTACCCCTTGAACCATGTATTTTAACTTATTTGTTTTCATGTCTTCAGCAGTTTGAATGGTGCCTAGGTGCTAAATAATTTGTTTGTGTATGAGTATATCAATGAATGAATGAATAAATAGAAACTGGGCAATGACAAAGTGAAAATAGGGATTTTGTCCCTAGATCAAAGGTTTTCAAAGTGCTACTTAAGATGCACTGTTTTTATAAACACCCTAGCAGTAATTCATATTTTTATGAAGTATATTTAAGTGAGGAAGAGCCCTGGATGCCTCCTAAAATATAATATACGAATTTAAAAAATTGAGAAGTTTATTAATTAATGATTGCTAAGAGCTTTGAAGAAGAAAAGTGCTATTTAATTGTTAACTATTTCAATTCTGTTTGCCCTTTTTCATCGTCTTAAATTCTTGTAGTTGCTTAGCAGCCCTAGGAAGAAGGTTTCCTACCTAGACCTCCTTCTAACCCTCCCACCTCCCATTCCTCTCTGGGTGTGCACAGATATGCATTGAATTCATTTGTTGGGGGAATCATGGCAAAGTAGGATTGATCTGAAAAGGGCTCTTTGAATGAATCCAATAGGTTTCTCTGTGCTTTGTACTTGTTTCCACATAGTGTTATACTGGAGACCTGATGATGTTTCAGGGCCCAGGGGATGAGGGTCTCCTTAAATTTTGTGCGGTCCCCTTAAATTTTGCACTTTAGCTACCTCTCTTGCCTCAGTCCAATCCCTGCCTTGGGTGTGACTCGGGCGATGTTTTGATGATCAAGTAGACCAGGCTGCAGAATAAGGAGGTGCTTGCCTGGAAGATCCTTAATTGGGCTGTTTAATGTCTGACCATGCCCTCCTTCTGATCGTGTACTTATCTGGGAATTTTTGCTTTTCCCATTTTACTACATTCTGCACAAAGTGGTGGGAAACTTACAAAATATCGCAGACAAATCCTCAAGTTCTGAGCCAGTGAACACTAGGTGACTGGTACAGCTATGCTTTCTCCCTCTGCTTCCAAGTACCAGAAGTGGCCGCTATCTAGAGGGCCAGTGGACAGATTTGAAAGAAGCTCTTTTACTATCCCAGAAAAGTAACTTCCAAAAATTCCTGGCCCTTGTTTAGCTATAGTGCTGAGGGAACCCTCTAGGGATTACTTGTACAGTTGGGTAATGCCAGTTGTGGGTAGGGGAGTTCATTTTCTTGCACAACACAAGTGTACCTTTTGAGACTGGGCTTCCAGGGCAATGCTGCAGCCTAACCCATTCTGCAAGGCTCTCCTTACACACTAGGAGGTGGGCAGGCGTCCTCTTTTGACCTTTGGAGTTGGTAACAGCAGCCATTACATATGGAGACTAGAGCTATTTTATGAGTTATTAGTTGCCAGAGAGTAGATTCTGACTCATGGCGACCCTACGTGTGCAGAGTAGAACTGCTCCGTAGGGTTTTCAAAGCTGTGACCCTTTGGAAGCGGATCTCCAGGACTGTCTTCCAAGGTGCCTCTGGGTAAGTTTGAACCACCAATCTTCCAGCTAGTAGTTGAGCGCTTCACCCTTTGTGCCACCTAGGGACTCCTAGAGCTGTTATGTTGTTACTGTTGGGTGACACTGAGTCAATTCCGACTCATAGCGATCCTATAGGCCGAGTAGAACTGCCCCTTAGGGTTTCCAAGGCTGTAAATTTTTATGGGAGCAGATCACCAGATCTTTTCTCCCAAAGAACGACGGATGGGTTCCAGCTACCGACCTTTCCATTAGCAGCAGAATGCTTAACCGTTGCACCAGCAGGGCCTCTTCCAGAATTGTTTTATAGTTGTATATTGTTTAGTGATGTACACTGTCTATTATGTAGTGGGAGCCCTAGTGGTGCAGTGGTTAAGAGCTCAGCTGCTAACCAAAACATCAGCAGTTTGAATCCACCAGCTGTTCCTTGGAAACTCCATGGGCAGTTCTACTCTGTCTATAGGGCCACTAAGTTGGAGTCGACTCAACAGCAATGGGTTTGGTTTTTTATTATATGATGGTGAGCCTGAATATATGTCTCTGTGTACATATGTATGCATGCAGCCGACCTTTTTGACATTTATTAACACGAGAGAGACATAATGTATTGGTGTAATTAAGTTGTGCATAAACGTTTTGCATAGATATGCATGTGTTTACTTCACCCCTCCCCTTCCCCATTCTCACCCCTGATTTTGACATCAAAGTGTCCTGTGAGTATAAAACCAAAGAAGCCATTGCACATGCACTGAATTTAATTTGTATAGCTCAGGGCAGTTTGGGATCACTTAGAAGATGGAATGACAAAAAGCTGAGACGATAAAAGAAGAGGCAACCATCAGAAACGATTTGTTGTTTGTATGGGAAATGCAGTGCACTTTGCTCAAAACCTGTACTTAACACCATTATCTTGTTAGGGATGCAGGAGCCTCTATTCCCACACCCGGTTTTGATCGTGTTGACAACACACCTGTGGCTTATAATCAATGAGCCGGCTCTCCAGCAGCGGAGGTTCGCTTTTCAGACAGAGAGAAATACTGTACAGAATTTAAAAAAGGTAAACACAGCCAGAGGAAGAGTTTAATGGGAGAGGATGTAAGAATTCAGTGTAAGCATCAAACTGGCTCACAAGGTAGACTGAGGCAGCCTAGTGGCCAAGAATTTCTTTTCCAAAAAATTTGCCAGTGCCCTCCTCCAACCTCCCAACTATGACCCTTAACAAAAGCTAACTGCTAGAGTGAACCAACAGTTTTTTGAAGGTCCCCAACAAATATGAGAAAGTGTGATGTGAACCTCAATGTCTCTATGCTGCTCTACTTTTGAGGGGGCCTTCACAAATAAACAGAGCCTACAAATCATCAGTTTTTCAGCTGTGTATTACTAATAGTGTGGCTGGCAAATAGAGATGTCTGTCTATAACTGCATGTGGATTTCTTCAGTGGAGCCATTTGGCTGTATTTTTTAAATTGTGTATGTCTCTGTGATGTACATACAAAAACCAAACCTATTGCTGTTGAGTTGATTCTGACTCTAGTGACCCTATAGGACAGAGTAGAACTGTCCCGTAAGGTTTCCAAGGCCGTAATCTTTATGGATGCATACTGCTACATCTTCTTCCCATGGAGCAGCTGGTGGGTTTGAACCCCGACCTTTTGGTTAGCAGCCTAGTGCTTACCCACCACGCCACCAGAGCTCCCTGTGTCGTACATAGCCACGAGGAGATTTTGCTTCATGACTCCTAAGTCATGTTCCGGTGCTCTCTTTTTTTCTGTGCTTTTCATGGAACTAAAGCAAGTTGGATTTCATGCTCTGAATAATGTCCTCAATTAATTACTCCCCTCCAGTCTTGATTTTGCAGACTAAACAGTGCTAACTCACAAGTCATTCTTCACCTTAAACCATCTTCTCTCTCTCCCCAGATGGGTGACAGGCTTTGCATTAAGGAGTCAACCACCTGTGTTCAATGACGCACATTTGGTTGCAGCATGTTTGTTTTTAATCTTGGTCATCCTTCAGACATTTGTAGAGTTTACTAAATAGAACTTGGGCAAGGGAATACATTTTCTCAAGGGGGTGTTTTGTTTCTAGCGTGGGTATTCATTATCGGGACTTGCTTCCTTCTTCACACTGCAAGCTAAAACTCTTTGGAGTCTTTACTTTAAATCCCAGAAGCTCTAAAGGACAGATTTCATGTTCAGTTCATTTTGTGTCCTTCTCAGTGTCTGGGAGCATTGAGAATGGACTAGGTGCTCATGCCATGTTTACCGGCATTAAGTAGATATACATACTATGTATTCATGCACCTTAAAGCATTTTTGGTGATGGGGCAAGACACAAAGCGGGGGAATCTAAGAATATGCACAAGGCAAGCATTTAGAATGGCTGGGATTGGTCTTTTGAAACCGAGGAAACTAAATGATTTGCCTATTGCATTGACAAACAAACAGAAAACAGAACAGCATCACATCACCTTAGAGATAACCTTAAAAATTGCTTCAGTTGAACAATTGGAGACTCTTCTGCACCCAGGAGTCTTGAGTCAATCCAATCCTTTGATGTGACCTAAAAAGATTTGTATACAAAATGTCTTGTTACCACAGGGATTGGACTGGACTGTGGGACATAAAGTGATACTCATAAAGAGTGTGCCTCTGAGTCAAGTAGATACAAGAGACCAAAGGGGCAGCTTCTGTCCAGAGGTGAGATGGGAAGGCAGAGAGAGTTAGGAGCACGTTGAATGGTCATGGGGAATCGGGGCGGAAAGGAGAGTGTGCTGTCGCAGAATGGGGTAAGCAATTAGGGTCTCATAACAACGTATGCAAAAAAAATTTTTGTATGGGAGACTAACTTGAAATGTAAATTGAATTTAATTACAACAACAAAAAAAAGATAAAAAAAAAAATGTCTTGTTACCTAAAATCTTAATTCCACCCAGCATGTGGACAAGTTTGTATGAGAGAAGGAAAGTTGAAAGGCAGAAACAAATGTGTTGTACTCTTTTTCTTCTTTCTCATATTGATTTTTCAGCCACTTGGGACACTGACAATGTCTAAATGTCATGACCATCCCTGGAATTAACAGTGTGATACAAGGCAGAAGTTGCTGAAGGAGCACTTTAGGCCTTTCTAGGTCTCCTTGTCCCTTTTTTTTTGGTACATGGTTGACTTTCAAAAGCATGTGTGTTTGGACCTTGATTAAAAATAAAGCCAGATACCCAGCCCTTAGTTGAAGATAGACGAAGGAGCCACGTGTCAATGGCTTTTGGATAGTGAACCTTTTCCTATGAGAAGAACCTCAGCATCAAAGTCTATCCAGAGGGGGGCAAATGTATGAGTGGGCTTGGAACTTAAGTGAGACTGCAACACACACGTTAAAGGTATGTCCAAGGTCAAAGGAATTGGAAAACCAAATCTGCTCTATACTTTTTTATTAATAATATAGGGAAATAATGAAATGCTAGCCCTGGTTTAACTCTTTTGAGACACTAATCATATCATATAATTAATCTTTGTCATTCATTATGAAATTTCAAATAACTCTCCAGAACAAGATTGTAAGAACAAATCTTGGCACGCCGCTAAGTGCTTGATACAAAAGCCTCATTTCTCAGAGGACCAACCGTGAGAGTCCTGAACTCTCATTTGGCATTCTCTTCTGACATGAAAGGCAACTTTGAGAAGTTTGTGCACAAAAGTCTTGTCTCTCCATTTTAAATGGAATTAGAGTGCTCAAAAGCCCACTAAATCATCCTTCCCAGAACAATACAGGACAGTGCAAAAGATCAAATGGCTAAAGGCCAGCTTACTTAGGAGGCTACTGAGATATCCTGGGAGTTACTTTAACTGTCTCTGGGACTCCAGGACAGAACCAGATAGCGACCTGGAGAAAACTTTCTGAGATCAGTGTGACTGGGTGATAAGTCAGTGAGACAAATGGTAAAAGCTGTTCGTGCTATAGAATTTTAGAGAACAGTCTAGATTTCCTCACCTGTAGAAATAATTTGTGTGGAAAGAGCACTGAATTTTAGTCCAGAAGACCCACATTCTGGAGCCCGCTAGACTTTTAGCTATGACTTTGGGCTAGTCTTCATTTCCCCTATGGGGCTTCCATTTCTTCAATTCTAAGATGATGTCTTAGACTACATTTTTTATAAGGTGTTATACACAAAATGCTTCTGGAATATAAACCACAATCCAATGCCTTATCCCAGCTTTATCTTTTACTTAGAGCATTCTGGTCCTGAATTGGATGAGCACTCTGTAATGGTGTGCCATGCAAACTCCACTTAAAAGGTGAAGACGATAGCACTCTGGAGTTAAAAGTGGGTAGATGAAACGATCCGGAGTCCTCTAGAGTGTTGAGCTACCCAAAAGTAGGCAAATTGCTTAAAATTCCAGTGGAGAAAGAGGGATTGATTGCTTCATTTCTCTCCCAAGATTTACATTGCCTAGTAGAATGTAGGAAGGATAGACTTTAATTTCTCAAAAGTAATAGGATGGTTCCATGTATGTGCACGTGTGTGTGTGTGCTGACAACACTTTCAGCACAGCGCAAATTTGTACTCAAACTAACATATTTTCATTCCCCTAACATACCTGACACTTGTTTATCCCCTCTGTGTTTTTGCCTACTGATTTTTTCTCATGGGCTGGCTCCTGTCTTTCATGTTCTACTTCCTTCATTTATTCATTCATTGACTTTCTCAGCAACCACTTAGTGAATATCTACTGTGGTTATACCATTCCAGGCACTGTGCATACGTGATCTCATTTAATTATATATCTTGCTGCTGAATCCAGTACTTAGCACCAAAACTTACACAGATATATGCTCAGTTAACATTTATTCGAGTGAGTGAATTAGTGAGCAAAGCTACATAAAAAGGTATAAACGTGTATAAGTTGAGGAAGGGAGAATGAGTAGTATGGTCAATGTATAGCCAATGTAAAGCTATTAAAAAATGCCTGGAGAATTCATGCGATTAGATCATACCTCTGGCAGCAACTATATCTGACCTGACTAGCCTATCTCCAGTTTTTCCCCTCTGCAGAAGTTGCTAACAGAAGCCAATCTGTCTTTAGGCATAAAACCCTTTGGAGAAAAGAGCTGACTGTCTTACTGCCAGACTCTTTGAGCGAGCAATTTCACTTAGGGAAATTTTATAAACAAGTGCTTAACTTCAGCTTTTTTTTTTTCTCTTTCTCTAATTGGTCTAAATGTGAAATTAAATTAGCTGCTGATGAATAGTTCCTGAGCTGTTAAGATTATGATTTTTCGAGAAGAGAAGAACCAGCATACATTACTGTACTGAGCACTTTCCATTCAAAACTTTAATGGATCACTTAGAAACATGCCCTGTTTGTCTTTTCTTAATGGTGACAAGTAAAAAACACACCAGCTTGTGACGAGAGGAGTTTATGAGTAGCTACAGGATAATATTCCCTTCAGTAATTTTTCTCGAGAATCTCCAGGAATGATCATGAACTCCATGTTACTATTCTTTTTTCACTATTGATAAACCCTTGAATAAACCACAGCAGCAGTAACAATGTAATGGCAGTCATTTAGACATTGTTGCCATTCAGCTTAAGCCAGAGGTACCTGACTCAAGCACTCACCTTTCCTAAATATTAGTGAAAGCAAAGTCTTTACCACCCATTGTAGTAGTCATACTTTTTGTTTTAAAAACTGGGAAAGCAGACACAAACACTGTAACCATTTCTTTTTCTGTTCCTGGTTGTCTGGAATTCCAGAGAACTTGATCCCAAGAATTCTGGCATCTAGATTTTCACATAGACTCTTTTTGAAGCAAGTTTCATGGTACCGAAATACTTGCTAATAAAGAAATAGATTAACTAGGGAATCTAGGTGAATTTGAATGGGTAGGTCTAAGCTTTTATGCTTGTTTAGGGAGGTGAATGTCCTTTTTTAGTTCATACTTGCCCCAATGGAAATAACTAAATTTGTTTAGAAATTGAGAACAGCACACAATATAGGCGTCTAACTTTATAGAAGATTATTTAGGGGTGGAGAGGGAGGATGTTCTGGAGTTCTACACTGAGAAGATTCAAGAAAGGGACTCATTTTCATGACTTAAGCATCTTTCAATTTTTATTCAAAAAGCTTTTATTGAGCATTTACTATATACCCAGGCATAAGAAAATACATAAAATGAACTCTACACTTAAGAAGATTGTTATTTTATTTGTGAGGCAAGATATATAACCATGAAACAGGTAGAGAGTGGTATCAAATATAGAATATTTTAATATATTAATGTCAGACAGTGATACTATAGTCTCCTTTCCCTCTTCAAAGAGGAAAATACTGAATTTTTTTTTTTTTTAATCACGTGAGTTTTGTGTACATGGTTTTGCTGGAGGGAAGCTAAAGTGTATATACAAAGCGGTTTATTTGGAGTCAGAAAATGAATAAAATTGCTGTAAATACAGCATCTTCTGCCACATTATTATTGTCGTGAGATACTGCAGAGTCAACTTTATCAAGGCAATGGGGAATGTGATGTTTCCTTTCAATACTTCTTATTTATAGACTCTTCTGCTCTGTCTCAATTTTTTTCTAGGGTCGATTTCAGCTGCACTTATAAATCTTGCTTCAAGAGCACAGGTTTTTCTTTTCTTTTTTTTGTTTTCTTCAATAGCATGAAATTCTCCATTGCTTAATGGGAAATCAGTGTAGCAGAGAGAGTTGGAGCTTTGGCATCCAAAAGATCTGGTTTTGAATCCTGGTTCCGCTGCTTATTAGCTTTGTGATTTTAGACAGTTACTTAATCTGGAGGCTTTTGCCCAGTGACATATTTCACTAAAAGAAAACACTTATGACCAAGTATTTAATTTGCTGTTTTTCAACACTCTCATGTCCGCTTCTATGCTTGTTATTACTGTTTTCTACTATAATTATTATTAGCCGTAATGGCCCTTTAATTTACTTTTCCAGCTGCAAATAGTTCATTTAGGATTGTGCATCACTTAGTGGCAAAAGGTCTTTTCAATAATTTTTTATTACCTTTCTTCCACAACTTGTGGTATATGAGAATGAGCACTTAACTGGAAGTCAAGAGATTTCGTTTTCTAGCCCCGGCTCAGTTATTAGGTTGATGGATAATTTGGGGGCCAGTTTATTTATACATAAAATGGCAGTGTTGGACTTGGGAGTTGCTAAGCCTTCTGTGAGGTACAACTAATTAAAATTCCATTGTAGCTTTCATTTGTCTGGGGATTGGATTTGTTAATCTGTGCAAATTATTTGACATAGTATTTGGCAAATAGCAAGCACTCAGACCATCATTGCTTCTGCTCCATGGAGGGAGGGGAAATGGGGATGGGATGAGGAGGGAAGCTGATGCCAAATTTTTGAAAAGTACAGCAAAATGAATCTCCTTGGGAAGTCTCTTGTCTTAGACATCCTGACCAACCTTGCAGAATGGGGACAGAAAGAGATACGTAACAGTCTGAAACAGCTTAAAATCAGGCACGTTTGTCTCAGAGTTTCTCCAGAGGATATAAATTTCTTATCTGGTATCCCTGCACTCGAGACCTTCTCAAAGTCTTTGAATTTCGTGATCATATAAGGTCCTTTATGAATTAGGTTCCTTCTCTTTGATCTAAATGAGGGGCTTGTCCAAAACCATCTAGCAAATTAGCAGAACACATAATTAAATTTCTAGTCTGAGGATTCTTAGTACATCATCTTGCCATACAAGCCAAACGGCCTTTTTGAAAGGTAGCTTATGGTATCCCAAAACATAAACAATTAGCAGAGAAAAAAAAAATTGCTATGTTGTCAAAAACTCCCAAAAAGACAATTCTCCTTATTCCACATTTTATAATTTCTAACCACCAAAGACCATTTCAGATGGGCACTTTGATTTAGTGGAAGAGCACTGATTTTGAATTATAAACATGTTTTACATTTGTGTCTGAGTATCTTAGGAAAATTTAGACCTTGGATGTAGACTATGGTTGAGCCTCAGTGCCCTCCCTTGTGAAATGAAGACATTGAGTCATATAAAATGGAAATAACATGTAAGGTCCATTCCAGATATAAAATTATATGGGCCTATGACCTATGTGGAGTCCTAGTGGCGCAGTGGTTAAGAGCTATGGCTGCTAATTAAAAGACCTGCAGTTCGAATCCACCAGCCACTTCTTGGAAACCCTATGGGACAGTTCTGCTCTGTCCTGTAGGGTCACTATGAGTCAGAATCGACTCGATGGCAAATTTAAAAAAATTTTTATGACCTACATACCTTCTTACACCCGCTGTCTGAAAGGGTTTGTCCAGTCCCTTCCTTCCCACTTGGCTATCGGAGCTGGCCATTGTAGCATGGAAACTGCAGTAGAGGAGAAATTAAAGATTTTCCTTGAGTGTCTTTCTGTTTAGAGGAGATAATCTCAGTGCTCTTAAGACCTAAAGGAGCTGTTCTAAAGCTATATGCCTGTCATTAGGGAAATACTCAGATTGATTAAAAAAAAAAAATCACAAAGCACAACTTGGCATTGTAACCTTTGCTAGCAGCTTGGATACAAGGTATTAATTAGACAAGGAAGAAGGGGGGCACTAATTATTTCTTAAGTGGAATAATTAGTGTTGCTGAATTCATAAGTTAAAGAGCTTCATTAAGCAAAAAAATTAAATAATGTTTGAACTGTAGTGATATCACTGTGAAATTATAAATTGCTTCTTAAAGACTGTACTTTGATCCTACCGTAAATGAAAAATTCCTGTTTTAGGCGGTTTGGATTTACTTAAGGGGCAGCTGATGCATGGAATCGGTGTAGCAATGTAGAAAGAAAGGAAGATGTTTTTAGGATCTATGGGTAGAATCTTGTTATGCTGAAATGAAACCTTATCAAGTAAGCACTATTTTTAAGGATGAAGTCTCTGGGCAGCAGAATTGTATTTCATTGGGCATAGGGTGTAAATTCAACATTGAAACAGTTCAAATTGCAGAGTAGGAGCATATATAACATTGGAGAACCTGACCAGGGCTAGAGCTGGGCCTCTTTACCTATTTCATGGACTCAATATAATTATACTACAGTTCTGCCTTTGATGTAATTACCGGACTGACTTCCCACCCTTTGCCCCACCTCTGAAGGAGCTCCAGACCTGCTCTGAGGTGCTGGTGTCACAACAGAAGTTGGGTCCGTATTTGCAGATCCTCAACTCCTTTGCTCTAGATGCAAGGTCTGCTTTAACTGGGGCTCTGCTCTTTCTTGTCATTCTCTAGACCTGCTGCTTGTTATTGACCTTACTGGGGACAGGATGTTTCTTAGACATTTACATACAGAATGTTAGAAGTTGCCAGACTTACACCTTGGAAATTTGCAATAATAACGTTGGGTGAGACTTCAGAGACAAAATGAGATAATATTTGAAAATCTTGGATAAAGTCACCTCTTCGATCTATTCATTAGGATCGACTTTCAGGTGAGGCTATCTGATCAGGCTATCTTTTAGGCTCTTCTGGAGCTAAATGCCTTTGGATGAGAATCTAAGATTGACTCACTAAATAGTCAAACCAATGGAATTCTAAGCCGCATGCTTGCACACTTTCATCTAACACACATTGAGTGTGCTAAGTGTATTTTCAGGTGCTAAACATGTGACAATGACTAGGAAATGTTTCTTGCTCTCTTAGACCACACAGTCAGTAGAGAAAATAGATAAACAGTTACAATGAGCTACTGTAATAAAAATATTTACAAAATAACGAGGAACTCAAAGTTAGAGTAGTGACTTTCAAACTTTTTTGACTGTGACCCACATATAATTGAAATAAAACTTTCATGAGGCAATATTTATCCTTACTATGCATTGGCTGATATTTTCTGTTATATTCTATTCTTTTTTTATTTTAAAAACGCAAATTGTGGATACTAAATTGATTTAATGATCCTCTAATGGGTCACAACCTACAGTTTGAAAGACCTGGGAGTAGAAGAGACTGGATTTCTGAACACCACCTTGGAAGAAGGTTAGGGAAGATTCAGCAAAGTGGGTATATATTTTTTTTCCTCTTAAGGTAATAAGTCTAATGATTTAAATTATTCACACACATGGTTGAAAATACGTAAACACATACTAGCTTTGAGACGATTAGGCCAATGTGGTAGGTATGGGCCAAAATATCAAAAGTGTTATCAAGGCTACATATACATTTTGAACTTAATCTTGTAAGCAACAAGAGAGATTTTAAAATGCCTTAAGCCAGAAAGTGGCATAATCAGATTTTCATTTTGGAGAGAGTATTTTGGTAAAATTTATAGGACAGGTTTTACTGGGATAAACTGGAGTCAGAGAAACAGTTTGAGGACTCTTCCATATGTTTAGGTTAGAACTGTCTGTAAGTGAACCAGTATCCTGAGATTGGAAGGGTGATGGTGACAAATTAGAGAGATATTTTGGAGACAGCTAACAATCATCAATTTGATCTGTGAGCTGATAGAAATTAAGGAATCGAGGATTCCCGGGGTTCTGTCTTGGGTCTGGGGTTAGATTGATGATGACTTTAATGAAGATGGGGAACATAGGAGAAAGAGTAAACTGGATGGGAAACAGATGCTCGTTTCAGTTTTTATATAGCATGTGGTATTTAGGTACCTTGTAGGAGGCAAATCCAGAGTTGAGAATCACACACTTTGGTGAGTAAGCCTTTATTCTTCAGCCTTATAGTGTTTGCCACTTGTTACTGTATCCAATTAATATTCTTATGTTTGTAAAAATTGTCCACAAATATAATTTATGTTTCTCCATAATATTATAATATGGGCAATATGGGCATATAGTAAATTATTTAATAATTTTCCTAGCTTTGCACATTTACTTACAGTACTTCTGAAACTATCATACATGATGCCATGATGAGCATCTTTGTACACAAATCATTTTCGACGCTTTGATTCAGTCCTTTAGAGTAGATTCCTATCGATAACATTCTTGAGTTAAAAAAAATGAACATACTAAAAGTTAGAGATAAATGTCAGTGCCATCTCACAATGGCAGTAAGTATTACCTGAAATAGCCTGCCAATTTTACAGGTGAAAAATGCCATCATGTTTTAAATTTCATGCCTTTTATTATTAGAGGGATTGATGTTTTATATTAAAGTTTTTTTCATATTTTTATTAAACAACTGTGCTTCTGTGAATTACATATTATATGCTTTGGCCATTTTTTTCTATTTGTAGCTTATTATTTCACTGAGTTTTATATATGCTTATTGCATATATTATAATCTTTATTTTTATACATTAAGGATATTATTTTTGTCTTATTTGTCCTAAACAGATTTTCTGTTTTTATAGGAAGCTTTTTTGTTTTTATTTATTTCATTTTTATATTCTGGAGTTTTAAAATTTCAGTGAGGCAAAACTCCATCTCCTTATGATTCCTTTCACTGATTTTATACTTGGAAATTCTGTCTTCATTCAGAGATTTTTGATTTTGCAAAAATCACCAGTGTTTTTCGTAGTTCCTTTGTGGTTTCCCATGGTTATTGTGATTTTTCTTGTTTACCTCTTCTCATGGTCTGGAGTTCATACTGGTGTGTGATATAACAACATTTCGAACTTCTTCACCCAGTCTTCCCTAATCCTACTCCATCATCATCCCATTAGTCTTCAATGTCCTATACCTTTACCACAGAAATTTTCATCCCGGTCAGTTTTTCTCTTGGTTTTTTGTTCTCAGCCTGGAACACCACCAACTTCCATATGCATCTAGGCAAATCCTGTCCATCTGTCATAGAGTACTTCCTACAAGAATTATTTTTCTGATCACTTAAAACTCCCCAACCCTTAATCTCTTGTGTTCTTACTTACAAATGTGTTCACATTATAATTATTCTTAATAATAATATTTTAAAATATTTTATTCTATTTATTTCCTATTTGTCTTCTCAAGTAGATGGGAATTTCTTATGGTTAGAGACTGTATCAGGTATTTGTTTTAAGCCTCTTAATGCCAGCCAAACACTGGGCATACAGGGGAACACAGGGCTTAGTAAACCGGTGTTGAGTGATTGATGTCATATAACCCCCATAATCAGCAGACCCCTCTGCCCACTGATGGGTTACAGTTCACACTGAACTTCATTTTGGTGGCAAGGTTGGAATTCTGGTGTCTATTTAATAAAGCTCTTTGTGTGAATCAATTTTTCCTCTATCTCAGCAATAATTAAACTTCATAATACCATGTGAAAGCACATTCACTAATAAGTGGACATCAAGCGTGATGACATGGCTTCAAGTGTTGCTCTATCCCCGTGGAGACTATTCTTTGCCACGTAGAGGAAGAGTCCACAGGTTGTTCCTGGGTTGTTAGAAATTAAAAAAAAAAATCCATAATATGAATGAAGGTCATACAGGCTTTTTTTTTTGCTATGATGCTGTGACTGGGGAACCAGGGGGAAGAGAAAGGAGTTGAATGTTCATGAAGTAACACAGGCCTCTTTTGAAAGCTATCAGACTTTTTTTTTTTTTTCAAGCCCACTTTTGTAGGTTAGATTCAAAAATTGGTCACTCAAATTCACTTGTAAAATTAGCAGAAATGCAAGACAATTGTAAAACAAAACTCAAAGTATATGTTTGTATCGTCTTCTCTGACTATAGTATTATTTTACTACGTTCATATTAGACTAAGACATTTCACTTTCCCTGAGGAAAAGAGTCTACTCTGTTTGTAATATAGGCAAGCAGAAGTAAAAATGAAAATAGAAGTATATACCAATGTTTAAAATAACTTTAAGAAGTAATTTAATTAGTGGGTTCTCCAAATAATAATACATTTGTAGACCAACTCTCAATATGCAATGAAACACACAACTGAAACTCACTGTTCTTAAGAACCAGAGGATTTTATATATGCAAGGTGCCTTCTAGAATGATAGTGTATAGAGCAAGAGAAAATTAAATGCAAATGATTCAGAACCATTGCTTAAATTTCCCTGAAGGGGCAAATGTAGAGGCTAAAGGAGAATACACTTAGCTGGGTGCCCTCTTTCGTTGTCTCAAGAGAGTGGACGTATTGCATGAAATAACCAACAAACTTTGATTTTGAAAATACTCTCTGAGCAGCTAGTTCCTTCTCAGCTTCCAGAGAAGACTTCATCCCAGGGAAGGAGTTCAAACCTTTAAAAATACCCAGAGAAAGAAGAGGTTTTATATATTCCCTCCTCCTCCTCCTCCTTCTCCAGGGATGCAAATTCCTTGAACTCAGTTGAGTTCTAAAGTCTAACCTGCCTGCTCACCAATAGAGTTAATGACTGATTCTAGTCATCCATAAGATTTTTTTATGCTTAATATTGTTCGATAGTCCTTGGCTTAATTGCTAATTATTTTCCTCTTTTCAATTTATCTATTTAGATAGTAAAAACCAAAAACCTGTTGCCATCGAGTTGCTTCTGACTCATAGTGACCCTATCGGACAGAGCAGACCTGCCCTGTCAGGTTTCCAAGAAGCAGCTGATGGATTCAAACTGCAGACCTTTTGGTTAACAGCCGAATGCTTAACCACTGCGCTATCAGGGCTTCATTTACTTAGTACTACTGTTATAATCGCCATTTTATCAGTAGAACCCCTCCCCAATTTTTTTTATTTGGTACATACTATGTGCCAGAGATTATGCTAAGCACAGCATGTCAATGTATGTAGACATAGATACAGATATATAGATATAAAATCTTATTTAATCCTCACCAAAAACCTTGAGATTAGTTCCAGGTGCCTGGCATGTGGTGAGAACTCATTATTAGCCAACATTACTAATATCATTTTCCCATTTCACAAATGAGAAAACAGAGGCTGCAAGTGCTTAATAACTTTGCCACTTGCTTGAAAAGCATACAAGTCCAAGCCTGCCTGAACCATTGTTTTAGGCCACCTCCCATTTGGCAGACTTCTAAACAACAGTGATTGATGTTTTAGTGTGTGTCTTAGTCATCTAGTGCTGCTATAACAGAAATACCACAAGTGGGTGCCTTTAACAAAAAGAAGTTTATTTCCTCACAGTAAAGTAAGCTGAAAGTCCAAATTCAGGGCATCAGCTCCAGGGGAAAGCTTTCTGTCTCTGTCCGCCTTCTCATCAGTCTTCCCCCAGAATAGGAACTTCTCCACGTAGGGACCGCAGGTCCAAAGGATGCAATCTGCTCCTGGCACTTCTTTCTTGGTGGTATGAGGTCCCCCACTCTCTGCTTGCTTCCCTTTCCTTTTCATTGCTTGAGAGATAAAAGGTGGTGCAGGCCACACCTAGGGGAACTCCGTTTACATTGGATTAGGGATGTGACCTGAGCAAGGGTGTTACTATCCCACCCTAACCCTCTTTAACATAGAATTGTAATCACAAAATGGAAGACAACCACACAATACTGGCCTAACCAAGTTGACACATATTTTTTGGGGACACAATTCAATCCATGACAGGGTGTTTCCACGTTCAAAAGACCTGTATTTAATTCCAGTTCTAAGGTCTTAACAGAGACATAGTTTTCATTTTTGCCCTCCAAAATGATTTTGAATTTTGACGCTGTGATGGAAAAGTCATCGGGGGATTTTGGTAATCCTCGAGTTAGTTTTTCAATCCGTAAATGATGTTTTTCCTTTAGTGATAGTTCCCTAGCCGTTTATTTTCTTTCCTCTTCTATTGGTGCAACAGGCCTTTTGTGAGCGTAATGAGTCTTGAAAGAAACGGAGTGATATATTAATTAAGCAAGCTAATTAGCTTGAAGAGCCTTGATTTTTCAAACCCCTAAGTGTATACATTATTTCTGGAAATATGTGTTGGGAGATGTTGGTTGAGATGGTTTAGACAGAGGGAAAGGCAGCTGAAAAGGGGAGAAACAACTCTTGGTTTTAGAAATTGGGAAGGAGATGACTGGGAATTATTTCTCAGTGTCTAGCCTGGTTTCTCGTGCACAATTTCTCATATATATCACAAATGCACGCATAATTTGTGCACACCGCACAAGATGTAACATGTAGCTACTTGCCACTACAAGCACTGTCTCCCCACGAAACTGACTGTCTAGTCTACTACCAATGGCAGAGAGCATTTTGGGAGTAGCTGATTTCCAATGCTCTAAATTGTAGCTAATGAAAAGCCGGTAGTTTAATTCTAATTTTAAGAACAGAAGGAGGCAGACAGTGAAAAGTAACTAGGGCCAGGTGTGTGCTGTTTTATTTCATCAGTAGCAAATTATATCAAATTCAGCAGAAAATGTTTTCCTCATATTTTCTTAACAGCATGTTCAATTGAAATAGACATACAGATGGGAGATTCTTAACTGAACTATTGATAACGTGCTTTACTCTGTGGGATGTACTGAGCGTTCATTTTAATGCTTTACATCAGACACAGCCCTGCCCTCCAGCAGCCTGCCTTCTGTGATGAGACTTCTGAGGATCTGCAAATGCTGATGATACAGGGGATATCAGGGACAGGGAATGAGTGAATGTCCTGGGAAGGGAGAGAGAAGCCTCAGGAAATTACAGGAGACCCCAGAGGGAGTCTGGATGATAACATTTCCCAGCTACTTGTGCACACAAGAATACCGTGTTTCATTTTTTACCATTCTGCACACAAGAATTTCGTTTTTCACATACAGTGTGTTTTGCTTTTCAAATATTTTGTTTTCTCATTGAAATCCACACTGGATTTTGCACCGATCTCCCTAGTACCTTTAGAATGTATGAAAACTGCCCCTTTGGTTAAGAGGACTTCAGCAAAGCTTTCATTTGGGCTGTCAAGATTGTGTCAGCCTCCTGCAGGTGAACTGGAACGATGGGTGGGGATGTATCTTCCGGGCTTTTTTTTTTTTGCCCCAAGGACCTCACGTTCTGCTTTCAGGAGACTTTCTAAACATATCTAAAAATAGTTGAAGAAGGAGTGTTTTTTGCAAATGTGTTTTCCAGGCATTTTTGACTTTGTGTTCCTAAACGTTTGACCCATGGGGAAGTATAAATGACAGTTGGGGATATAAATCCACGTGCATTTCGGCCATCTTTGGTCGAGACTTTCTCCGCACAATGGAAGTTCAGTGAGGCTAACAATTATTGATAGTCAGAGGTTGTTTAGGAATGAACACTGCCATCCATCACAAACTATGCTGGTTTCTAGGTGTTAATTTAAAAAAAAAGTGAAGTGGTCAGTGATTTCATTCTATTTGGATCAACAATCAACATCCTTGGAAGCAGCCATCAGAAAATCAAATGGTGTAGTGCACTGGGCAAATCTGCTGCAAAAGACCACTTCAAAGTTTTAAAAAGCAAAGATATTACTTTGATGACTAAAGTGTGCCAGACCCAAGCCATGATCTTATCGATCACCTTGTATGCATGCAAAAGCGGGATAATGAAAAAGGAGGACAGAAAAAGAATTTATGTGTTTACATTGTGGTGTTGGCAATGAATATTGAATATATGGTGGACTTCCAGAAGAACGAAAAAATCAGAAGAAATACAACCAGAATATTCCTCAGAAGCGAGGATGAAGAGGCTTTGACTTGCTTATTTTAGATACATCATCAGGAAAAGGATCATTCGCTAGAAAAGAACATCATGGTTGGTAAAGTAGAGGGTCAGTGAAAACGAGAGAAACCCTCAGTGAGATGGATCGACACAGTAGCCACAACAATGGACTCAAACATACCAAAGATCATGAAGATGGCGCAGGACTGGGCAACGTTTTGTTCTGTTATACGTAAGGTAGCCACGAGATGGAGCTGACTCAGCAGCAACTAACAACAAATAACAGTTGTGTACTTTCTGCTCTAAGTATACAGGCAAGAACCTATCACTAGACTCTGACTCTTGTGCTCTGAGAGAATGGCTGTCTCTGATTCTGTGCACACAGGGTTAGCCCAATGAAGAGCCCTTCTGTCCGTGTTTCCATTTCATCTTGTTGATGAATCCACTTTTGCCGTCATGCACATTGCTTCCAACCCAAACAAGGAGATGATTATCCCAATATTTTCGTGCAGGGAGACTGAGACTTAAGTTACAACACGCCCTGAATCACAGAGTTAGCACATGGCTGAGGTGGGATTAGTGTTTAGGATGGTTCGTTCCCAAAGCTTCTCTCCTTTTCCCACAAGAAACAGAGACTCTAGGCAGCAGGGAAGCATTCTTCTGTCTCAGGGGCTTCTGTGTCAGATTTTCAAATTGCTGGCTCCCCAGCAGAAATCTCTCCAATGAATTTATTTCTGTTCATTTCCAGTTTCTCAGCAGTTGCACAGTGAGTACAGATCACTGTGGAGGTAGGTGGATCCATTTCCAAAGATTTACCTGCCGGGAGACACCCCCCTACCTTTTCACTGCTGCCTCTGCCATTCCTCTGGTGAGCATTATCAGGGTGGGAACAGAAAGGAGCAGCTGTGACAGTCCTGGGCCCCTGGGGAGCCTGGCAGAGGCTGGCCTGCCCCCAGGAGCCCCAGCTCCTCCGACCCATTCTAATCAGCATGCCTCCACCACCACAGTGCTGTAAATTTAGCAGCAATTATTGGATTTTTTTCCCCTAAGGAATTTTAAAATAAAATGTTTTATAAATAGTTCATTTTAAATGTGTGGATTAGATTTCACACTGAAATCATTTACTTTTGCCCATGAGTGGAAGGGTTTCTAACCTTCCACCAGGTGTAAGTTCATGCTCTTGTTCCACCTGGGAGCCCCAGGTTGGCATCTGGTCCTCAGCTCATAAAGGAGGAGTACAGGGCGCCTCATGGGGACTCAGGCTGTGGCCTAGGACTCAGGCCCTTTTAGGATGTTGATAAGAGAAGAAAAATAGCATCTTGAGTCCTGGGCAACTTTTTAGTAGCCAAGCATCATGGCCACTTGTCACATTAGGCAAAGTATTAAAACCAGTACACCACTTGAGGTTGAAGTCAACTCTGACTCATGGTGACCCTATGCGTGTCAGAATAGAACTATGCTCCATAAGGTTTTCGATGGCTGATTTTATGGAAGTAAATGGCCAGTCCTTTCTTTCAAGGCACCTCTGGGTGGACTCAAACCTCTAATCTCTTGATTAGTAGCTGAGCGCCTTAAACATTTGCACCACCCAGGGACTCTGACAAAATATTAGGTATTTTTTATAGCCCTGCTTTTCCTGACTTTCTGAGGGCAGAAATTGGCAAATTACATTCATTACTGTACTTCCCTCAGCATAGCACCTAGTAGAGTGTCTCACACACAGGAGAATACTCAGTATCTTAGCAAGTGGAATTTATGTAGACTATTCTGTGGAAAGTTTCCCCCTCTTTTGCCGGAAGTCTTACCATCCTTTCGTTTTTCAGCTCCGTGTCAGAATGGACCAACTTAGCACGGATCTTTTTTTTTTTTTTAATGTGCATTCAGGCTTCCACATACATGTGCTGTCATTCGATTTGCAGACAAATATTGTGAAGTGATGGCATTTCCATTTTGCAGAGGGAGGAAGAAGCCGCTTGGAGATATTAACTGACGCATACCAAGCTTTACATAGTTTATGAGTGGTAGAGTTGACTTGGCTCTCATATCTCTTGATTTCTTTTCCAGGGATTTTTCTTCTCAACAACACAACTAACGAACCGTCAGAAGGACCCTCAATTGTTGCTGCATCGCTATGGAACTCAGTCTCTAAAACCAGACTGTGTTTATTTTTAAGGAAAGCGAACAAGATCAGAGCTAGGCAGTAAATTTTCCCTATTTCCCTCCAGTTGCTGACCCTGCATTCTCTAACTTAAATATGTAGTTTAAAGATATTTAAAGAAATTGAAGAAGCGTTTGGCCAGAGGCAGGAGGATTTAGCAATAAGGAACCCAGCTGGGATGAGGAATTCAGACTTGCTTTTTCTTACCACACGGTGAAGACAGTTTACCAGGGTCTTTGGCCTGTGGTGACCATTGGCTGTCAGTAAGTATCATCATCTTGTTGTATTCAGAGAGGCTCATATATTCAAGGACTACCTAGTTTGAGGGGAGTAAATGGGAAGACATTACTTTGGTTATTTACAAGGACGCTGATCAAACTTTAATGGGTGTCATATTGCAATTGAGCACAATCTCACCATGAAGCAACTCTGCTCTGTTTGAGCATGTCTCTGGATCTGTTGGGGGTAGGGTGACAGGAAATATACTTCACCTGCTTATACTACCATGAGGTCATGATACTTTTCCACCACATCTTTGGAAAGTGACTTACAGATGCATGGCTGGGGAAAGAGCCGGGACTGCTCCATTGGGACAACTAATGTCACACAAAAATCTGCGTGTCAGCCTTAAAGCTGCCAACATGGTGCTATGTGTCAACTATTCAACTCCCGGAATTCTTGGCATAAACACCAATAAGTCAAAATCAAATCTGTTTTATAAGGCATACAGATTGCCTGCCTGTTAGAGCACACGTGCTTATTCAGTTATGTGTGAATAAGGACACTTTTGGTCTATTAATTATGCTTCAGAATCAATGTGAAGCTCTAGGTAAGTGGCTGGTAGAAGATGGATAGACGGCTAAAACATAAATTAGAGTAATTGTCTTGGGGTTTTAACATGCAATTTTATAAACTGAAATATGGGATTCTTCAGCCTACTAGCAGAAACTGCTACATCTGTGCTGTAAGGGTGGCAGTTGCATGAGTCAGTACTACGTTGGGAAAAAAATAAAAGGCTATCTCAACTTATTAGGAAGCCTAGATGTTACATCTTCACATGTTGATGCCATTAGCAGGGTGACTGCACATGAGACCTGACTCAAACATTATAGTGAAGTCTAGCAATTTATAACCACAGAGACTGAGAAAGGGTGGTATATATGTAAACCCAATTCACATTCACTTTACACAAAATGCAAGTTGATGGGAGAAGAAGAATTAAAAAAAAAAAAGGTTATTTCTACTGAGCAATAGGTTCTATTTAGTATACCATCATACCTCATTATTATCAGGGGTTTGAGATTTTTTTTGGGGGGAGCAGTTTGTTAAAATACTGCTGCTGATGCTTCTGTCTGAAATACAGTGATGTAATTGTTGGTGGTACATTATTTGCTTTGGTATGTTCCATTTATTCAAATAACACAACTGTGTTCATTTTTGTATACAGACATAGGGAGAGACCAAGAAAATAAGATTGTAACATAGAAAGACCATGAAGTTCACTTCCACCTTCCAATCTTTTGTAGGATTGACATCAAACTATGCAATACCAATAGCATCCCACTTCAGGCATTAAAATCTAGATGAAGAAGATCACACCATATCACTTTAGGGCCCTCTTCCGATCTTATATAGATCTTAGAATTTTTCTTTGCAATGGAGCTGTTTTTCTTTCATTTAATTCTCCCTAGTGGAGTCAGGGCCAATCTTAGGCAACACTGAGAAGTGGTGAAATTACTGTTCCACCCTATATTTTCCTCGGAACTCCTGCCAGGGCTTTTGCTGAGAGATGGGATTCATGGCAGGTGCTGACCATGGGTCTGCCCCCAATATCTGTGCCATCCTGGCTGAGTCATTTCCACACCAAACCTCAGTGTCCTTATCTATTAAATAAGGGATTGACATGGCCATTGGTAATAGAAGTTCACGGTTTCAATGATTCTTAACCTAGGAGCGTATGGAATCTCACAGGAAGCAGAAGAGGTGGTACAGACATCATTTGAAAAAAACACTTCAGATGGTTCTCAGGTGCACTTCCCTATCCTTGAAAGATAGACATCAGTAGTTCTCAGAGTGTGGGCTGATCTAAAATCAATGTTATTTTTATTTCCATGATCACTGAAGTTTCAGAACTTCTGGCCTAGATGTATGATACCAAGCGTGTGGTTCTCTGACCACCTCTGTCAGTATCACCGGGGAGCTCCTTAGAAATGTAAATTCAGGGGCCCTACCCAAGGCCTACTAAATCAGAATCTCTGGGCTGAAGCCCAGGAATCTGTTTTGACAAGCTCCCCAGCTAATTCTAAACCATACTTAAATTTGAGAAAACCACTACTTCAGAAAAATGATTCTCAAAGCTAACTGCACATTAAAATATACTGGGTGAGTTTTTAAAAAAATGCCAATGGCTGGGCGCCACCCATAGATCAGTTAAACAGATTCAAATGTGCAGCCACGGTTGAGCACTACTGGCGTAGTTTATTTTTCAGGTCCCTTCCAGATCCAGGTTCCGTGATTTCCACTTATTTGTGCTATTTCCTAAATGTGTGTTTTAGCTCTCAATCCACAGTGTACTTCTCAATTAACACCGTACTTCTTTTGTTCCACACAGACCTTGGTCTGCTGCTCAGTTCATTTACTAGATGTTCAGCATCTAATAGATCCTCATTGACTAAATCCACCTCCTTTTACAAGACTATGAGTTAAAAACAACAGCTGGTAGCCTGTGAAACTGATCTCTAAGCTCTACCGTCAGTAAGCATATAATCAAGGCATACGGACCTCCTCTTTCTACTGCTTTGTTGATTGATGTTAGCATTCAGATTTCACTTACTTAGATATTATTTGCAACAGTTTTGGAATTTTTCTCTTTGTCACTTCCAAATTTTTAAAAAGCCAGAGTCAGCAGACAACAGGTTTTGGAGGCCAGGCCCCTAGGAAATATTCCCTGACACTTCCCAAACCATCACCTGTGCTAGGCTCTGTCATATTGACACACTTTCTGGGTGAACTTTGATTTTCAGGGAAACTCCAAGGACCCCAATAAGACAGGTTTTTAGCCTAAGCTTTGGGTTGGAGCCAGTGGCACCATGCAGAGGGCAGCTAAAGTGAGCTGTTGCAAGTGAAGGTTTGTCTGAAAAAATAGTTCAAGGAAAACTTTGGGAGCTGCAGGGATGTCTGACAGATTGGCAACTCACTTTGAAATAGACATTATCCTCACCTCCAGTTCCCAGACACATAGCCCTGCGGCTAAGTCATCAGAAATAAAATAAGCAGAGAAACAGGAGAGGGGAAAACAGCACCGGTACCATCCATCAGCAGTGTGAGTGAGAGCTACTGATGCAGTGAAATAGACCACAGCCTTTTGCGTTTATTTCCTGTTCGCTGAGGTTGCCAACCTGAGCTTCCAGAGGACTAACCCCACAATTAAAGGCATTAGGGTTTTGGGGAACACAGCAAAATCCACCGAAACAGAATATTTTGATGGTCAGGTTGGAATCTAGTATTGGCTAGGACAGGAATATTTATTGTGTCTGAGACAATAATAGTATTATCCATCCAGCAACTGTGGCCACAGAGCCCTTCAGATGAGCAATGGCAATGAGAAAGGACCAAGGCTTTGCCTGAAGCATTACTGGTACGTGAGGCTTTACCCGTGGTTTACTGGGCTCTGGCTTTTGCTGCTGTCATCAAAGGGATAAAGAAACTTTTATATTGTTTTGGGTTGAGAACACAAGTCCCCTAGTCCCTTCAGGAAAGCCATGGATACTCAGGCCAGTAATGAAATCAGAAGAAAACCAGTTGCTGTCGAGTCGAATTTGACTCCTGGTGACCTCATGTGCGTCAGAGTAGGCCTGTGCTCCATAGGGTTTTCAATAGTTGATTTTTCAGAAGTAGATCATTAGGCCTTTCTTCCGAGGTGCCTCTGGGTGCACTTGAACCTCCAACCTTTAGATTAACAGCGTAGATTGTTAACCCTTTTCACCACCCTGTTTAAAAAAAAAAACAAAAACCTGTTGCTATCGAGTCAATTCCAACCCATAGCGATCCTATAGGACAGAGTAGAACTGTCCCATAGGGTTTCCAAGGAGCGGCTAGCGGATTCCAACTGCTGACCTTTTGGTTGGCAGTTATAGCTCTTAACCACTGTGCTCCTAGGGCTCCTGTGCTCAATAGCTGATTTTTCAGAAGTAGATGGCTAGGCCTTTCTTTCGAGGTGCCTCTGGGTGGACTTGAACCTCCAACCTTTAGGTTAGCAGCTTAGAGTGTTAACCCTTTGCACCACCCAGGAACTCCAAAGTCAGGAGAGGCTTTACCAAATGGGGTGGAACAGCTACAAGGGCACAGGCTCACTGCAGGTTCTAAGCAGATAGAATATGCAAGAGAAGCAGATAGGGAAGTAAGTGTAGTTGAGAAGCCAGTGGAACTGAGATGTCTCATGATTCTCTACGCAGGTCTCTAAGCCCAGCCTGAGCCTAGGATAGGTTCCTCCTTCCTGTTATTCTGGCCAATCAGAACCAAAGTTATTCTCCCAGATTTGGGCCATCCCACCTGTTATGGATTTCAGCTCCTCCTGAACTCAAAGCCCTTTCCTTTCCATCATCTACACTGATTCTTACATGCATATCTACTTTTTTCTCTAATCCAACCTATGCCACAACGCAGAACTCTTCAGTGTCTCATAGAACAGCTAATATTTCTAAACCTTTCCACAAATTCACAGAAGTCAGGATACACTTTATGTGGGCAGTGTTAAATTACAGGCCGCATTCCCTAATGAGGTCTAATCAACTAAAGAGAACTAGGAGGCTGGCTTTGAGTCTATTCTGAGGAAGGGAAGGGGTTCTCTGAAGTGGTCCCAGAAATTGGATCATCTCAAATGTGAGCACCAGCACCAAGGCCCATGGATGGTATGACTCCAGGAAAACTGTGAACTGTTTCTGAGGTTCCCTATTTATTCATCTTTAAATCAGAAAGGAAAATACATTCTGACGTTTCCTGCTCAGTACTTGATTTTTCCATGTTGATCTACTTTTGACAGTAAAGAGCTACCCACTGAACTTCAGTAACAATAAGTGGGAAGACTGAATAAACCAGCTCTGGAGAAACCTGTCCCCATCCTCTGCAAAGACATGGAAGAACATGCTCAGATACCAAGCCCATAAGCCCCAAGCTTTTGAAGGAGCTAGACCTTCTAGCCTCTTTAAATTCAACAGTTGGAGCTCCCTCCAATTTTTCTAACAAGTAGATACTCATGGGAGGCTGATTCTCAGCTTTAGGATCTGTGAATCAGTTCCTTTACATTTCTTTGGTGACCCCTTTTTGAGGGAAACCAAAAGGTTAATTGATAAAAGATTGTTAGTTCCTGCAAGTTTCTGTGTGATTCAGTTTTGAGGTGGCCTGAGCGTCACCATCCTTGGTTAGGAAAAGGCTCTGTGATTTGAAATTAATTCACCTAGTGCTTAGGATTTCCACTGGGATTAATATTTAATCAACAGAGCAGTTACCTTTTTATTGCATTATAGAAAATTTCAATAAAATAAAAGAGTGCATTATAGTGTAATGAATGACAAACACTGGTGAATTTTCATTTACAATCAATAAGATGAACCAAGCAGTTGTTTTGTAACTGATGGGTCATCTCAATTTAATGAACAGTAACTAGAAACATATTAAATGAATATATGGGATGCAGAAGGGAAACAGAACAAAGGACAAAACAGCCCCACTACGTTGTACAATCCTCAAAGAGAGGGCTGTGCTTTGTTAGTTTTTCCTTAGCCTGATGCCCAGAAAAATACCAAGCATATAGTGGGTGCTCAATAAATGCTTGCCAGGTAGAAAAAACTCATAAATAAACCAATGTGTATAGAACAATATTTTCATTTAGAAAAAAAAGGATACTGCACTTTGTCAATGGTGCCCCTCCCCTCAATGAACGGTGCTGGTTACAAGGGATTATATAAATACTCTCTCTCTCTTTTGTAAATAACTATGATAGTGCTTCTCAGACTTGAGTTTGCATTAGAATCACCTTGAGTTCTTGTAAAATGCAGATTACTGAGCCCCACTCCCAGAATTTCTGATTCAGTTTGTCTGGGGTAGGGCTCTGAGAATTTGCATTTCTAACAAGTTCCCAGGGGGGGATGCTGATGCTGCTGGTCTGGAGAACACAATTTGAGAATCACTGGCTTAAAGCAGGGCTTCGAACTGGTTTGAACTGGTTCAGTCATGACTGATGAAGTGAAACCCAAACAGACCCAAATGTTTAAAATTTGGGTAATCTAGAATGATAACTGGAATGGAAAAAATTATACGTCAAAGCCCTGGAATGGGAGACTTGGAAGAGGTGTAGTGATCCCTTTTAGGAGCCTGTGCGTGAGACTGGATTATTGGCAGGACTGTGGAGGATGATATGCATTCAAAGCAGTGTGGTCGGCTGCCATCTTTGAGCGGGTCAATGCTCTTTCCAACTCTGCTCAAAATCCGGAAGGCAAGAGATTTGGTTGCTATGCAACAAGTACACTGCTCTTGTTTTCTAAGAAGGAGATTAGATATGTATTAATTTCTTTAGAATTCTAACTTCGGCTGTTGCTGATGTTGTCCACAGTCACTATAACTGTGTGCCTGACTCATTGACCCCTTCACACTAAGTGGCTATTAGAATAATAACAGGACGTATTGGCAGTAGAGCCTGTAGTGGATTGACTCTGGCTCTTCACCTTTGAGTTAAGTCTTCCATCTGTATTTGCTTCCAGTTAGCAGACTGTCAGTTAAGTCTGGATGGGTCTGGATACATCTGTTTATGCTGGACATGGGACTCCTATCATTCTCTTGTAAAAGTATGAAAACCAATCTATTATCATGAAAAAGAAGGATGAAAACAGTACTGAGCTACCTTGGAGATATTGTGGGTTTGGTTCCAGACCACCACAATAAAGCAAATATTGCAATGAAGTGAGTCACAGGAGTTTTTTTGGTTTCCCAGTGCATATGAAAGTTATGTTTACGATATACTGTATTCTATTAAGTATGAAATAGCGTTATGTCTAAAACAACAATGTACATACCTTAAAGATACTTTATTGCTAAAAAATGCTAATCATCATCTGAGCCTTCAGTGAGTCATAAACTTTTTGCTGGTAGAGGTTCTTTCCTCAGTGTTGATGGTTGCTAAATGAGCAGGGTGGTGGTTTCTGAAGGTTGGGGTGGCTGTGGCAATTGTTTAAAATAAGACAGCAACGAAGTTTGCCTCATCGATTGATTCTTCCTTTCATGAAAGGTTTCTCTGCAGCATGTGATGCTGTTTGGTAGCATTTTACTTACAGTAGAACTTCTTTCAAAATTGGAGTCAGTCCTCTCAAACCCTGCTGCTGCTTTATCAACTAAGTTTATGTAATGTTCTAAATCCTTTGTTGTCATTTCAACAATGTTTGTGGCATAGATTCCATCTCAAGAAACCATTTTCTTTGCTCATCCGTAAGAAGCAACTCCTCATCCATTAAAGTTTGCCCAAGAGATTGCAGAAATTGAGTCAAGTTTTCAGACGCCACTTCTAATTCTAGTTTTCTTGCTATTTCTGTCACATCTGCAGTTACTTTCTCCACTGAATTCTTGAATCCCTCAAAGTCATCCATGTGGGCTGGAATCAGCTTCTTCCAAACTGCTGTTAATCTTGATAATATTGACCTCCTCCCATGAATCAAGAATGTTCTTAGTGGCATTTAGAATGGTGAATCCTTTTCAGAAGGTTTTCAATTTACTTTGCCCATATCCATCAGAAGAATCACTATCTATGGCAGCTATAGTCTTATGGAATGTATTTCTTAAATATTAAGGCTTGAAAGTAGAAATTACTCCTTGATCCACGGGCTGAAGAATGGATGTTGTGTGAGCAGGCATGAAACAACATTAATCTCCTTGTGCATCTCCATCAGAGCTCTTGGGTGACCAGGTGTATTGTCAATGAGCAGTAAGATTTTGAAAGGAATCTTTTTTTCTGAGCAGCAGGTCTCAACAGTGCTAAAAATATTCAGTAAACCATGTTGTAAACAGATGTGTTGTCATTTAGGCTTTGTTGTTCCATTTATAGAGCCAAGGCAGAGTAGATTTAGCGTAATTCTTAAGGTTCTTGGGATTTTTGGAATGATAGAAGAGCATCAGCTTCAATTTAAAGTCACCAGCTGCATTAGCCCCTAACAAAAGAGTCATCCTGTCCTTTGAAGCTTTGAAGCCAGACACTGACTTCTCCTCTCTAGCTATGAAAGTCCTAGATGGCATATAAGGCTGTTCAGTCTACATTAAAAACCTGTTGTTTAGTGTAGCCGCTTCTTTCAATTATCTTAGCTAGATTTTCTGGATAACTTACTGCAGCTTCTACATCTGCACTTGCTGGTTCACTTTGCACTTTTATGTTATGGAGACAGCTTCTTTCTATAAACCTCATGAACCAACCTCTGCTCACTTCAAACTTTTCTTCTGTAGCTTCCTCACCTGTCTCAGCCCTCACAGAATTGTAGAGTTAGCGCTTTGCTCTGGATTAGGCTTTGGCTTAAGATAATGTTGTGGCTGGTTTGATCTTCTATCCAGACCCACTAAAACTTTCTCGATATCAGCAATAAGGCTGTTTCGCTTTCTTATTATTTGTGTATTCACTGGGGTAGCACTTTTAATTTCCTTTAAGAACCTTTCCTTTGCATTCACAACTTGGTTAACTGTTTGGCACAAGAGTGCTAGCTTTCAGCCTGTCTGGGCTTTCAACATGCCTTCTTTACTAAGCTTAATCATTTCTAGCTTTTGATTTAAAGTGAGAGATGTGTGACTCTTCCTTTCACTTGAACACTTAGAGGCCATTGTAGGGTTATTAACTGGTCTAATTTCAATATTGTCATGTCTCAGGGTCTCAGGGAATAGGGAGGCCAAAGGAGAGGCAGAGACAGGGAAACGGCCAATTGGTGGAGCAGTCAGAACACACACCACATTTATCGATTAAGTTTGCCTTCTTATATGGGCAGTTCGTGGTGCCCCAAAACAATTACAATAGTAATATGAAAGAGCACTTATCACAGATCACCTTAACAGATATAATTATAATGAAAATGTTTGACATATTGTGAGAATTACTAAAATGTGACACAGAAACACCAAGTGAGTGCATGCTTTTGGAAAAATGGTTCCATGCAGGGTTGCCACAAAACTTCAGTTTGTAAAAAATGCAATATCTACGAAGCACCATAAAGCTAAGCACAATACAATGAAGTATGCCTGCATTTTGTTTAGGGGGTTTGATTTGTTTGCTTTTCAGTAATAGGGCTGGGTTGCTAGTTCCCATCAATATCTCTTCATCTTGTTTCCTTTCTCAGCAGTAGCACTGATCAGAAGGTAGCTCTTTAACTTGGGGTATGTACATTGGTAATAGATGAGGACAAGGCTAACTGGCTGATCCAGTTTGGTGGGTGGTGGATTTCATAACCTTGTCCCCATTACCCACATTCTCTTAGCAAAGTTCTTTACTGAAGTTGTATTAAATGAGCCTCATATGCGGATATCTTCAACCAGACATCCTAGATATACTTATGCCTACTGATCTTTTCTCCCCTTTCAAGATTTGATTCTTTCTTCAAGGAAAAGTTCAATTTTCTATCCTCAGTGTTTTTTCTGCCATCATGAATGCCTAAGTGTTATCATCTCTATGATTCATCTGGCATTCCATTACATACTACTACTTTGTGAACTCCTGTGTATTATTAATTTACTTTTTATGTGTGTATTGTCTCCTCAGTTAGATTGTAAACATACTCCTTCATCTCTTTTTTTAGTACACAATCATTCAGTATCTACTATGTACAAGGCACCAGAATTGATGCTGGGAGGATATAAAGAAGTAGAAGATATGGACTTTATTCATTTTCTTCAAGAATTTATAATCTATTAGTAGAGCTAAGCAGTATTGTATGTGTGTGTGTGCACATACTCATGTACACACGCACAACCCACAAAACATCAACTTTAATTCACAATAGTATATTAGGAGTGAAATAGATAGAGCTATATGAGTTTGTTTTTCCACATGACTTACATATTGTTTTAGAAACAGTAAGTATTGAATACAAATATATTATATTTATATCTATGTAAGTTGAGTCCTTTTCATATTTAGACGTGTTATATAATTTTCTGTTCAGGGAATGGGAAGGAAAATCCATCATCAAGAAATTCAGCATGCTCTTCCAACTCCTTTTCAGGATTCTTCACTGGATCACATACCCTATGATCCAATGTTGCTGAGCTTGTCATGATTCCCAAAACTGTGCGCTTTTTGACAACCACACCTGGCTTTCCCTGCCTATTGAATCTCTGCTTCATCTTCAAGTCCTGCCACAAATGCCAACACTCTGAGAAGCCTTTATACATTCCATGAAACAAATATTTGTTTTCACTTTTCTGTATTGTCATGATAACTTTATATGATCACATTAAGTATTTTTTTCTTTCACTAAAAGGCAATTATTTACATGTCTGTTATGCTCATTAGACTCCAAGTTCCCAGAGGGTGAAGAACCTGTCTTATTCGTATTAATATCTTTAGCATTTTCTATAACAGTGTGTCTGGCCCATAATTGGCTGGCTCACTGTATGTTTGTGGAATGAATACATGAATGAATTTATTAATAAATGAGTAGATTAACACCTAGTCTAAAAGCAATAAGTCAGTTAATGTTTGTTGGACAAACATGAATAAATGTGGCTGTGCCAGAGACACCATACTGTAGACTTTGTTTTGATCCTATATTCATGCTGTGATGAAAATACACTTGAAAATGACATAGCCCATGGATAGAAGCTCGGAGATCAACCCAAATTTGTGAAATTAATCCCAAAGCCAAATGTGCCTGCTTTTGTTCTAGCACTTTTAAACCTGAGTATCGAACAAGTGATGCCAATGCTGGTTCCAATTCATAAGGACAGCGAAGAATATAAAAATATAGAACTGTATTGTACTAAAAATAGTGATCATGAAACCAAGAAATGCTCATGACTCCTTTAGTACATTTAAATTTCCTAAACAAAGCGCCTTGTAAAGTTATGTTTTAGGAAAAAACAGAATGGTCAGTCAAAAATAATAATTTATCATAAGCTTATTGGTCAAACTAATAATGCTAACTCAAAAGAGGAAAAATTTTGGTGGCCCTTAAAGCTCAGCAAAAAGGCCTATTATTTGGGATTAGGAAAATTTGGCTGAATGACATCAATTACATACTAATTAATGTCAAGTAATCAATCTAAAAGGCATACTTCTGACCACGTTAATCAATTGTTGTCTGAATTTGCATGGTGTAGGTCATGGCAGAACAAAACTTTCCCTTTTCTCCATGTCTACTAAGCATTTATAGATAACCTCCAACTAATTATATCTTGACTTAGAACCTCTTGCTTTTACAATTCCTAGAGTAAATATGGACCAAATTTTACATTGTGACCATCTAATGACTCTGAACAAAGCTTTCTTCCATCAAGGCAACTGGCCATGCAGACAAGCCATTCCAGCGCCCCAGGGAAGTCCACACCAAGCTGTGGCTTAAAAATTTTTAGGAATTTCTTACTTCGCTGACTTATTGTACAGCTACCTTTACAGCCAAGGATCTATGAAAATAGCCCCTTTCCCTGCATTTGCCTTTTAAAGATTTGTTTCAGGTACATTCATGTATATAAACTCAGCAGGATCATCTGGTGTGTCTAATTTTGAAAGCTGTTCTAAGTCCTAGAGCAGTGAATTATGTATATTCTTTCAAGAGTGAGATTTACCAAGAAAAGAACCGTTTCTTCAGATATAACTTTATTAGATTCAATTTAAAAAGCTTAAGCAAACTGATCCATGCTGAAGAGTTTCGAAAAAGGAATATTTATGACCTAGCATTCCTGTTGTAAATTCCGTTATCTATTTAACAAATGTCTAAAAATATAAAACTGTGGTTTCTTTTTAACTATTTTGCTGATCAGTTTTGTTACTTGTATAGACACAAATAAATGTTCTTGAAGAAAATTCCAATTTATAACACAATCACTGTAAAATCAAAAAACCAAACCCGTTGCTGTTGAGTTGATTCCTGCTTATAGTGACCCTACAGGACAGAGTAGAACTGTCTCATAGGGTTTCCAAGGAGTGGCTGGTGGATTCGAACTGCCGACCTTTTGGTTAGCAGCCTGGGCTCTTAACCACTGCACCGCAAGGGCTCCCATAATAACTATAACCAAAAAAAACCCAAAGCTGTTGCCGTCAAGTCAATTTTGACTCACAGTGACCCTATAGGGCAGAGTAGAACTGTCTCATAGGGTTTCCAAGGAACAACTGGTGGATTCGAACTGCTGACCTTTTGGTTAGTAGCCTGAGGTCTTAGTCACCTTGCCACCAGGGCCCCATAATAACTATAGGAAATAAAGTTTGACTTAGAATGGGTGACATGTAACTGTCTTCTAGTAAGTAAGTACAGCCATGTGTTGCTTAACATCCATGATATGTTCTGTGAAATAGAATGTTATGTGAGTTGAACATTGTGCAAACACCTATATTATATACAGGCAGTCCCCGGGTTATGAACTTATGTACAATCTGTAGTTACAAACAAGCCCCCATAAAGCCTATTATATTAAAAATTCGAGGTACATACATTATGCCCCTGGCTGCTCAATGGCTTTGTATACAAGGGACGAGATACACATGTTGCGTATGGGAAGCTGTTGCATTCCCTACATCCGGTTACATCTGCTACATCTCGTTCTCTGCTTGGGATTTCTGAACTTATGGGACCATGGACACGTGTGGTCGGACATCACCCAAACAGATGTTATTTGGCATATGACTGTATATTACTTGTCAAGGTTGCCTATATAGTTCAGAGCACTTGGATATATCCATCTGGGTTATACTTTAGAAATCCCCTTTGCTTTGGGATTTTGTTCTTCCATGCTAAATGGAAAAGAAAAAAGAAAAAAAAATCTGGTATTAACGGTAGAGATAGGCATTTACCTTGGCAGTAAAGTGGGGTGATAACTCACCCTCAGATCATTTTAAATGGATTTAGAACTCTGCCTCTGGCCTGATTTGTTTTGATTGGTCAGAATATTCTACACTATAGGCAAGAGTGCATTTTAGTAAGCAATGGGTACTCTGTGGCCCATTTTCAACTCCCTGAAGTTAACTTTACCAGTTCATTTTACCCTTTCTATTTGATCTCCTTGTCTTCCTTTCTAGAACCCTAGAGAAGTACACATCAAGCTATGATTGAAAATTTCAAGGAATTATTATTCCACCTTCTCTTTTGAGAGGGGGCTCCAAACTCTAATCTTCCTACTAAAAGATTTCTTCTTTTTCCTTCCATCTTTCTTTCTTTGATAAAGTAAGCTGATTTTTTTTCCTGTTGCATTTTAAATTTTTAAATGTGTAATGAATGAAACTAATTTCCTTATTTCCTTTCTTTAGCACTTCCTTATATACTGTACTTATGTGCTAGAATCATCGTTAATTAATATTTGTAAAGAGTCTGCAAGAAAGAATTTAGCGATAATAGAGAGAGCAGGGAAAACTTAGGCTGTTGGAAGGAGAGTACTAATGAATGTTAATCCTGAATGTTCACAGGGTGCCCTTTGTCTTCAAAGTGGTTGAAAGAAGTACTAATTATCATCCTATAGGATTATGATTAAAACAGTATAGTCTGTGTCCATGTGTGCTGGAGCAAATACAAAAGCTCAGCTTGACTGAGTTATAGGCTGAGCTGCTGATATATGTGTTTCCTGTGCAGAGGGAACGACCTAAGACCAGATCATCAAGTGGAAGGATTTGGGTAAGAAAACAGGCACAATCAGTCATATGTGGGCAATGCCTTGGACACTGCTCAAAATTTGGGGTCTGGTAGGAGTCGAAGGAAAACTTGACTAATAGCCTAGAGGTCAGATATTAGGTTTTGAAGAAAAAGACATTGCAAAAGACTTTGATAATGAAGAGCAAGCCCTTGGCTATTTCCTTTTGAGAGTTCACTGCAAGTGCTTTGCTTAGAATAAAGTTCATTATACATTTTCTAATCATTTTAAAGCAACATTTCTCCAAGTAAGTCCCCAAAAGAATGCTACTCCAATGCTGTCTTCCAAGTAGGCCAGTGCTGGATGGCACATCACAGGTTTGTCTTCCTTTGTCGCTCCTTGCCTCATGTGACGTCATCTCCCTGTGAAGGAGGCAGAGTCACGGAGAAGCTGACCAGCCCTTCATGCTCTTGGCTTCACTGTCAGTGGCTTCAAATCCTTCTCGACCCCTGTCATTCAGAAGGCAGAATACCCCAGGCCTTCTTGGGGGTCTAAAATCACATTCAGGAAAAGCTAGTCATCACCCCAAATGTGTTCTAATTCATGGGTACAGTGTATCTTAACATCTCTACTAAAGAGCCATTGAGCAGAACATTTGGGAAACATTTTGGAGAGAAGACAGTATAAGAGAAAAATACTATCTATTCTCTGATTTTCCTCCTCACCCCACACACACATTCTTTAGATTGTTCGCGAGACTCTATGGAAGACTGATGTGAAGCAAATGAAACAAATTTCTTCAGGAAAGACCAGCTAAGGAGGGAGGGAGGAAACAAAGCCTTTGTGGTTTTTTTTTTTTTTCCCTGCCAATGTTCAAAGAATAACCCCTCCCTAAATAATGCATTTGCTGCTAATTCAATAACATATTTCACACGTGAGAAGAGCCTCGTTGGCAGTGGTTGATGCCAACCCTTATGCTCTTAAAAGCGGGCCTCCTTTAATGTATATTTGATTACTGTACTGTGCACTGAGAGATGAGCTGCTATTCAGAATTCTCTGTGTCACTAGACATTATGTGGAGCTTTGGTCATGGGCAATTAGTAAGCATTGACCCTCACTTTGATTTACACGGTATTTCATGGGCCCAAAGTGCTCATTTTCTGGCAGAACAAGAATATTTTCCAACAGGGCAGGTCCTCCGGGTAGCAGAAGAGTTTCCTTGCTTTGAGCGCAGGAGGTGGGATCCTTGAGGACAGAGGTGTGATCATGCATGGGCTCATCAGGCAAAAATATGGTGTCAGTTCATTATTTCCCTGAGATCTAGAGACATCATTTATCACATATTAAGGAGGGAAATGATTATGTTCACGATGCTGAGTTTTAATGAATTGAAAATGCACAGGCATCATTAGGCAATCCATCCTTCCATAGGTCAGGCTGACTGCTTTATTGAAGAGAATGGGTTAGTATGATGGAGAACAGTCAGCCTCTGGGATGGTGGGCATCTGACATGAACCCTGAAAGATAACACAAGAGCGCAAGTGATGTATATTGACTTTATCCCTCCTTCCTGCCACAGACTGAACATTTCCATGATGCTAAAAATACGGCGATCATATTTGCTTAACTGTGAAATTGATAGGAAGGAGCTTTTCCCAGAGCATACACAGAAAACCTGTGTTAATTTATTCCTCTCACAAGGCAAATGAAAAAGGATAAGAGTGACTGTCCCTTATCACTGTGTTGTTGGTGTGAGCTACTGTCGCGTTGGCTCCCAACTCGTGGCAACCCCATGCACAAGGGGATCACAGTGTTGTGATCCTTAGGGTTTTGCTTGGCTGATTTTTGGGAAGTATATAGCTAGGCCTTTCTTCCTAGTCTGTCATAGCAACATGCAAGCCTCCACAGACAGATGGGTGGTGGCTGAGCTTTGAGGTGCATTGGCTGGGAATCAAACCTGATTCTCTAACATGGAAGGCGAGGATTCTACCAATGAACAGCCCTACTTTACAGCCTGGAGTCAATATTGAAGTTGTCAGAGTATTCCCACTAAGTCTGTAGTAGATGCATTCATGGTTTCCGCGGGCTCTGGCTGATGTGCATAGCTTCTTGCACAGCTTGGGTTGATCTTTCACACTCTCTGTGTCCTTCTGATGGAAATGCATATGCAGACATGATAAAAAGTGTTCAGTAGTGCTGTCATCTTTTCTCTTTCTTTGTTACACCTTGTGTACTTGTAAACTTGCAATTCTGAAATCTTGCAAAATTGAACCAAAAGTAATCTTTTACAGTTTGGGGGGATACCCTAGAGGTTTAATACTCAAAGCCACTAAAATCATTAGTGACAGTGACCTGTCATTTAGGACAGGCTGGACTGACAATTATTTATTTTCTTTTAATGAGTCCACTGTGTGAGTCTGTGTGTGTCTTTGTGGGGTTGCACTCTCTGTTGGCTTTTTTTCTCATTCTTAAATGGATACTTTCATTGGGATTCACCTTGGCCCTTGAGAAATCACCATGCTGTTTTGTTTCTTGACTTTGCCTACTGGATTGCTCAGTTTGATTACTGTGGTCTTTTCCAAATATAACTCTCCACAGTCTTTCCCTTTAGGAACATTTAGTGGCATAATTGTCACTCCTGCAGATAGAGGTTGATTACCAGCAATCAATAATGTTTGCTCCTTTATTGCTGTCATTTAAATTCCCAGAAATTGGGGCTGACCAAGTTCAGTTCTATCTTGCAGTCAATGATGCTTATGCACAAGCATCAAGGAAAGCTTTATATATTGACTTTGAAGGAGAAGAGCTTTACTGAAGTGAATGACTATGTATAGTTTTGCCAGTAACATGGCAAAATAAAGAATGAGAGAGAGATGGAGTAATGTGATTCTGATAAGGGATAAATATGCATCAGATATCTTGTCAGTTCTACAGGTTATAAAGGGGTCTTTTTCTTCAAGACTCAACTTAAAATATGCCAAGAAGCTGGCCACACTCCAATCACTTCCTTGATGTTGATTTTCTGAGTATCTCCACATATTCATGCCCTTATTGATAAGTTTCCCTTAAAATAAAAATGTTCTTTAATTGTTTCAAGCTTGTATGATCTCTTTCAATTAGACTGAAATAAAATAACTCATCAGGATAGAAACTCCATTTCTTCTTGTGTTCCCCCATCTATCTATATGATACACAGACAATATTCAATACATAGGTTTTCGAAGGGATGGATGAATGAGGAATAAATGAATGAATGGATAGTTAGATTTGAAAGCAAACGTTTCAACATTTTCTCCAAAGTTGAACCATGATGAATTTTGAGAAAAGATATAGGCCGGCGTCCAGTTCTGTATTTTTAATCTAGCATTTTATTCTGTGCACATCTTCCGTTTTCAAATCTTTTGCAACAAGTTTCCCCACGGTCTACTTCTCTGTGGAGACCATATTTGGAAAGCAATGAGACAAACAAAAAGAAAATTATATTATATGTTGTCTCTTGCCTTCTTCTGTTCACCACTAGCCTTTTCATTTTCATACTCTTAATGTGGTTCAAGACATAAATTTCACTGGCTCATTTAGGCGAATTTTGTATTTCCTTGTAGATCTTTGCTGTTTTATGAGAAAAGAAATGTTAATAAGTCTTCTGTCTTACAAAAATATATTGTTCATGTAGTAAGCTTGTCAAAAGCACATAAACCACTTAGGATTAATTATAAATCACATACTCCCATCATATATAGTATTATAAATAATGCACACATATATTGTGAGTGTAGTCAAGAAGATCTATGTGTCAAAAAATCAGATTTTTTTTTTTTTAACATCTGAAATGAGATTAGATTCAATGCCAGTTGTTTTTATAGAAAGGTAGTTAGAAGATATTTTAATTCCCTTTTTAAATTTTTTTCCTGGGGGAAAGTCTTTAAAAGAGAAATTGTTTATTGAATTTTCTCAGGCAGTATCTAAACAATGAATGTGGAAGTCAGGATGCATGAAGAATTATGAACTGAAATGGTAAATTTTGGATTTCATTTCAGAACTACAAGACATGTTTGTGTAAGCCCCTATCGACAATGAGAATTCCGGGTGTGGATCATAAAACAACTGGAGCTTGCAAATTAATTTCTATATAATTATACCCCAGCTTCTCAGATACTCAATGCAGATGTAAAAGTTGACTGCACATTGATGTAGCTTGGATGCATAGTTTGTTATTTAGTATTTCCTCTGAAGCACCAGGCTTCTGCAGTTCCAGAGAACTCTGGATTTGCTACATCATATGGTCCTGGCAAAAATATAATTCCATACCCTATGCATTCCTCAGTCTAACCGATCACTGTTCAAGTGTTAGATTTCTCTTCATTCCCCAAAATAATTGTGCATTTTGTAATAGATTTGTAAAGGGTTCTGTAAGGATATTTTTTTTTTTTCATTTGAAATTTCCGCGTTCTCTTTAAAGGGCAGATGCTGATTTATGGGAGTTTGGGGACTGGTATTTGTTTTTATTATCTTGAATTATAAGGCTCATGTAATCCTTATGAGATAGATCTAATAACAGTCCACTTTGTTCATTAAGGTCAGTGAATGTCTTGGGATAGACCCCTACCGAAAATTCTGAGTTCTCGTTAGCACAAAACATTTCTCGTTATGGAGAGAAATGTTTTTGTTCATTATTTCAAGAAAGGATGGCCAGAAAAAAGCAGTTTACTTATAATACAGTGTACATACTTCCTGGGCTGTTGGAATATATAATTTATTCCATTTGTATTGTACCTGCCACAGACATGACTACTTAAGAGCAAACAAACATGATGGCAAGTAACAATCTGATGCTTATGGTTATAGGTGGGAATCCTAAACAAAGACAGTTGATTCTGTTGTGAACAAAAGTGGACTGCAGACCAAACTAATCAGCCACAATTTGTCACAATAACTTGTATTTGTGTAAACCTTTACGCATTTGCAAAGTAGCAAATTGAATCATATACAATTGCTGATATTCACCTTTTTTTTTTTTTTAACCTACAAGACTGGAATTTCACATAGTTCAATCTAATACTTCCATATTTATTATTCCCCTTTGAAAGGCCACCCACCATGGTTGAAAGCACACTGGATTTGGAGCCAGCAGCCTGGGTCCATGTTCCGAAGATGCCATTTGCCTGCTGGGTGACCTTTACAAATCCATTAGAGAATGAACAGTGACATGTGGGAATAAAGAGAGAAATCTAATTCATGAGATATTTATCAGATTTTCAAATAATAGTTACTGGATAGAGGGTCTTCCACACAGTGGTAACCTGAAAGTGCAGTACCATATGTATACAAAAAGGGTAATAAGCAACCCAAAGGTGAATTACTATTATTATTATTATTACTGTTGATCATTAGGACCTTGCCAGGTAGGAAGGGCAGGTATTATTATCCTTATTTTGTAGCTGGAGAAACTGAAAGGCAAGGCAATTCAATAAAAGTGGTTGAGGTGCCTCAGTTGTTCAAAAGTAGACTGTAAATCACTGGACACCTGCTCTTCCCTAGTAGTGTGGGGGTTAAGTGCTCAGCTGTTAACTGAAAGATTGGTGGTTTGAACCCACCAGCCGCTCTGTGGGAGAAAGATGTGGCAGTCTGCTTCTGTAAAGATCATAGCCTTGGAAACCCCATGGAGCAGTTCTACTCTGTTCTATAGTGCCTCCATGAGTCAGAATTGACTTGTTGGCAACTCGATGTGATGGCTTTGCCAGTCTCGGGAGACTAGAGATAATTCTTCAACAGATCACAGCAGCATTACCAAGATATCCTAGCTAGTCAGAAAGCCTGACTCTGTAATGCCGCATCACTGTCTTGGAAAGTTGTGAAGATGTGCGACACCTGAAGACTGACCAGTTGCCATTGGTCATCTCCGACTCACTGCGACCCCAGGTGTCTGAGAATAAAACGGGCTTCATAGGGTTTTCAATGACTGACTTTCTGGAAGTATATTGGAGTCACCTTTGGGTGGACTTGAACCGCCAATCTTTCAGTTAGCAGCTGAGCACAATAACCGTTTACAATCATGAGACCCACTGTGAGGGGTAGGTGCTATCATTTGTATTCTGTGGCTGAGAAAACAGACTTAGTGAAGTTTTAAGGAACTTCTTGAGGTCTCACAGTTAAGAAGTGGACGACTCTGAGTAAAGCCTGTGCAGCTACTGCTAAAATATAATGTTCATTAATCTTTAACCTTGAGAAGCTCACAACACTTGTTAGTTGGTTTGAGAAATAAAAATACGTATACATGAAACAAAATATTATTCTTCATTAATGTATGAAGCATATGAATAGGATAAAACTTAATGCAGTGAAACTCAGTATATAATATTGGATGGTAGGGCAAATACTCAGTTGGGTAGAGAATACAGAAAAATTCTGGTGTATGTGACTTTCAGTAAAAGACTCAGCCTTAACTTACTGTGCTTAAAGCACCGTACAACTGTGTAAATTTTTATGACTACTGGTTCTAGGCTATGTTCTCCAAGGGTAGTATAAACCACAGAGAAAACCGCTTTACTTTAGAATTTATATATGACACTGCACCCTCCATTCCCCCGACTTGTAGTCACTTTCCTTTTTTATTCTGAGTAGCGTACTTGCTTTTTAGATCTTGAAGTTATTATGGTTTGCAAGCAACATTCAAGGATTTCTAGCAATGACTTCTTTAAGTGAATTCCCATGGATCTCTGCAGGATGACCTCCCAGTTTACTTTAGTTTCACTGGCTTCTCTGCACCAGGATAGTGAAAGCCCATGGCAGCTTTTAGGAGGTCTCGGTAAGCTGCCTCTCGGCAGCTCTGAGTGGCTGGTCCCCAGTGAACATGGCCTATTCCAGCTCTGACACAGATGCTGGGTTTTGGACCATGCATGGAGATTGACAGCAAGCTACCATGATACTTCCATTAACCAGGACAACCAATGCTCTCTGGGCCCAAGAGTAAAGCCTGGATGAGCTTTACGTTCCTATGAATGGTAAGATGCTCACAGGAAACTGGACACTTTGTATCACATAGGATGTCATCTAGGGCAGCATCCATCTGCTGGCCTGAGGCTACCTCTGGCTGTGATCAATAGCTCTGGGGACTTTTCCGTTTTCATTTATTCATTTGTGTATAGCAAAGTCCTTGAGACTGTGGCCGAGTCAGACTGCCTAGTTTTGAATCCTGGTCCCTTCACATTAGTTAAATAACCTTAGGCAACTTTCTGGACTCCAGTTTCCCCATCTGTCACATGGAGATAATAGCCTACCTGCCTGATAGGAATTTTACGAGATTATATAGATTAAAGCATGGAAAATGCCTAGAACAGGTCCAGTTTACCTGTGCAACCTCACTGCCAACACAGACATAATTCAATACTTATTCTTTGGCCATAACGCATCCTAAATGGTCCCTGCTTCTCAGTCCATGTTCACACTGTTTCATTCATTAGCTTGGAATTCCCTCCTTCCACCTCCACAGTTAAAGTCTTACTCATATTTCAAGAGCCAGCTCAAACGCCACTTCTTCCTTGAAGTACTTCCTCCTTGAAGTACTTCCTCCTTTGTGCACCCCTAGTGCTTGTACTTTAATAGCACTCATACAGCACCGTATAATGGCACTTACATACACCTAAGTATATAAGTGTATATAACCACACTTGTATGTACCTAAATAAGTATATATGCGTATATGAGTGTATATGACCGAGTGTTTGTATAGGTGTGTATGTTTATTTATTTCTGTATGTAAAACCCACTGCCATGGAGTCAATTCTGACTTGTAGTGACCCTATAAGATAGAGTAGAACTGTCCCATAGGGTTTCCAAGGCTGAAATCTTTATGGAAGCAGACTGTCACATCTTTCTCCTGTGGAGCAGCTGGGGGGGTTCAAACCACCATACTAATTCATTTAACAATCACTCATTACATGCCTACTATTAGCAATGAGGATACTGGGTGAGTAAATATATTTCTAGCCCTCAAAGATTGAATGCTATAGAAGGAGGATTTTTTTTTAAAGTAAAATATTATATGATAAATGCTGTGATGGTGATTTGAGAGGCAATAAATACCTAACAATGTATACACACATGTATTTATACAAATATATATTTACAAATATATAACTGGAATTTGATCAAAAGTTAGTTTTCTAAGACGATTGCCAAAAACTAATTTTATTTCAGAACCAATAACTGCTGTAGGTATTAAACAGTAAATTAACTCTCATGTCTTTACATGTTATAACACAACCAAGCACTGTGCCCCTAGATTTTCAAGCCTGAGAGGACTATATGGTTCTTAGTATAATTTGCTGGCTTCCTTAGTCTGATGGCATATCCAACTTTCTGCTTCACTCCTAAACTTTCCACACCCCGTTGATAGATTTCATTAACTGAAAATAGTCTCCATGACTTTTGCCAGTGTGTTTCTGCAGCAGAATCTTCTTTTTTCCTTTTGTATTAAATAGATAACTTCTTGTTGCTTTGTCTGGGAACTCTGTCTAGCAGTACAACTTATCACAAATAATTTTAGAAAATCTGAATTATCGGGGTCTAGCTAACTAGAATATGATCGTGACTATGCATTTATACTTGGAAATTAAACTTATTTAGCTTAGTTTTGAAGGTACCCTACAGACTGACTTTACCTAGATTGCATTATTTGACATTTACCATTCCCATTACTTTCAGTAGGTCTTGGCAGGAAAGTTGTGTTTGTCTAGAGCTTTACAATTTCTTTTTCCTGACAAATCATTGCCTTTCCTTCTCTGATTTAAAATGGTTTGTCCATATCACCCAGACTATTACTAAAGAAATTGAACAGAGAATCCAGAAATGTTCCTCTAAATAGTTTACTCTAAGAAATATGCAAACCTCATAATATTTAGGATGTTATTTCTAGCCTGGCTCTTTATAATGGAGAGAAAAAGAAAAATGTCAATTATTTCATTGCAAACTAGATCTTTCTGTTCTCTGCAGCCATGTCTAAACAATAAGACATTAATTAATAAAACTAGCATGTGTAATATGATCATATTTTGTAAAATTACTTTAGTCTCTCTACTTATCTGTCTATCTATCATCTCTTCTGTCTGTAAATATGTATGGAGAGATGACTGAAATTATCTTCACCAAATGATAAATAAGAATTATGTCTTGGTAGGGGTATATACGGGTAATTATTTTTAGCTTTCTATTATATAATACACTATTCCAATAGCTTTAATTATTTTATATAAACATGTTACCTATTTATGTCATTCGTTCTAACAAAATTGAGTATATTTAGCTCTATTTGGGATTTCTACTCAAATCTTCCTCAAAGAAAAAAAGAAACACACTCCTTTAGAACATGCTAGCATAGAGTACAGGCCTACCTTTGGATTGAAGCATTTGTAACATCTGGTTTTGATGAGACTCTGAAGGAAGTTTTTCTGAGTTTTGGTCTATTTTCTCTCCAGAAAAGTACTCCTTCACACTATAATTATGTACAAAGCACCAGGTATTTATGTAAAGACATACATATTGCTTGGTAGGAAGATGCCGCTCAAATAGAGTGATCTGTCATTACTCACAAGTGTGTCTCCTGTGCATAAAATAGCTGTTTGTGTTTATCACATACTTTTCATCTCTTAGATACTTGAGGATACTGACAATATCCTTGATTTCAAACGCTTTCCTTTGCCGTGAAATGGATTGAAATGACACTTTAATGTGACTTCTCTTTTCTTCCACTCAAAGTTTTCTCTTGCTTTTAGCCTTTCTACTCCTCATCCCACTGACTTGCTGTTAGTGGGCACAGAATTCCCTCTGCCTTCCAGGCCCTCAAATGGCCAGAGCAGATGGACCTGCCCCCTCTCCCTTTTGTGAGTCCATCAGGAGTCTTCTCTCATTATCTCCAGTGGGGAGAACAGAGTGATGATGTAGAGCTCAGAGATAGCTGTGAAAAACAAGAGACCCAGCCCAGTGACATTTCCAGGGAAGCCATAAGAAGCAAGTTGGGGAACATTTGTACGTTGGGGGTCACAGGAACCTGCATGCCTTATGGGTCTTTGGGGAATTCTGTATTCATTTTTATTAACTTTAATTATAGGAACACTATAAAATTTTCTCATTCTATGTTGCGTGAAAAATGCAGAAGTTAATTGCTCTTGACATTTAATTGGTTTATGCTTCTCTGTAACACAGTCTTGTACTGCAAGACATAGGGAAAACTAGTTGGCGTGTTTCTGCAATTGCAGAGGATTACACACCAAGAAATTAGTCTTTTTTGTTAGTTCTAACAGTGAATGACAAACGCAGTTTTGAAAGTGTGGGAAGGGTAATAAAATCTGTGAGTTTACATCCTACATATGCTAAAAGACTCACAGGGGTTTCCCAGGGTACTTAGTTTGTCTTTGCTAGAATTGCTGAGGTTTTTCCATTATCATTATATGGGTTTTAAAATTATGTATATATATTTTGGTACCTTTGTGAGCAGGACAGGTTGTTTTCATCCCTGTTACAAGCTATCTGGGCCCGTCACAATCTTTTCATGTATTTTTTTTCCAATATCATCTCATCTGGCATAAGAAGCATAAGGTGCCTGGCTGTTACCAATTATAATTTACAATGGCTGGAGGAAGTTGGATTTCAGTGTGGCAGTGCTGCCTCTGATTTCGGTAGTGTAAGAAGCTCTGGAAGGTGTCCATGTCCTGTGATGTGTTCTGAACTCCCAGGGAGAAAATGGTAAGCAAAGTACAAAAAACCAGTGCTAATTTCCATTTGACACACATTCATGGAACATGGAGCATAAGCAAGGTGCTCTGCCAGCACTGTGGGGTGTGCCAAGATGGAGGTGGCAGGCACCTTGCCTGCGAGGAGTTTGTCATCTAGAGGGGGATATGGCCTTACACATGGTGACTGAATGCAAGGCAGACTGGGGTAAGTGCAGAAGGCTGAGGAAACCCAAGAGGAGAGGGAGCATCAAAAGGACGTGGTTAGGAAGGAAGCCTGGTCCTGCCACATTGGAAAATAGACCTAACCCAGCAGTGTAGGAACAGCTCTCTGGACTATAAAGCCTCACTTGGGAAGAACAGCAGGACCTTGAAGCAGCCCTGCCTGCATCTTCTATCATTAGTTCTTCTTTTCCAGGTTTGCAGGGCTCTAGAAATTTGGCTGAAGGAGATCAAAACAAAATGAAAGGTCAAGTGATTGATAGCATTTCTGATGGTCTTTGATCCTCATGCTCCAGGACAAGAAAATTGTTTACAAACTAACAAACAAAGAAGCAAGCAAGCAAAGGGGTTATTAAAGGCTGAGTGCACTTATCCAAGCCTACTTCCTTTATTTTATTCATTAAAGACCCCAAGGGTTAGCAGTCACAATTATGCAAGGTTAAGGAAGAAGACAGAAATCCTAAATTCATCTGCCATCAAAATCATCCAGTTCCTGTCAAGTCAATTCTGAATAGTTCCTTAATAAATACAAGAATACCACTAGTGTCTCCTGAGGATGTAGTTCTTCTGTATCTATACTTAATAGAAGTTATTGGAACTCATAAGTAAAACAAAACAAAAACAATAAATATTGGACTGACCACTGCAGACAGGTGCTGTAGAAATGATGACACTAGTCCAAGTCTTGTCTTCGGGGCTGCGACAGGCTGGGTGGCACCTCCCTCAGGGGTTACATATAAACAAAAGGTTTGTAATGGCTGAGTAGAAAAGGAGGAAAGTTCTGGAAGGGCATTTTCAAATGGAGTGATGATGCTTGATGCTGGAGGCCGACCCAAGTTTTGGTCAGGGAAGATGGGGACGGAAGACTGAGTCAAAGGGCCAAAGTGATGATGTAGCACACATTGGAGAACATGGTCTTTAGGTGGCGAGTCAAGAAAAATGGAGGCACACAGTTGAGGAAACTCAATCTCTTGACATGAAGCAAGCCCATGATGATAACTTTATGTATTGCCTAGACTGTGCCTACCGGCATGTGGGGCTCCTTAGAGGCATTGTGCCAGACACAGGGCATGTGATCTAGATGAGAATTTCTTACCGTGTAATCCATGGTCTCCCTGCATCATAATACCAGAGTGTTTGTTAAAAATACACATCTTCCAGTCCCACTGTAGGCCTTGCAGTGGAATTTTCTGCTAACCAGAAGGTCAGCAGTTCAAATCCACCAGCCACTCCTTGGAAACCCTATGGGGCAGTTCTACTCTGTCCTATAGGGTCATTGTGAGTCGGAATCGACTTGACGGCAGTGGGTTTGGTTTTTCCCTGGGCAAATCTTAAGGTTACTAAACGTTAGAATCTCTCCTTCAGATCACCAGATGAAGTGAACACATGAAAATCAACAACCCAGCCAAGGACAGAAATACTACATGAATATGATTGGACCAGAGAGCAAATGTAGGAGTTTAAGAGAAATAAAGATGATTGAGCTGAAGAGGTCAGCGTAGCCTTCAAGGATGTAAGGAATTTTATTTGGTGAAGATTTGAGAGCATTCTTGGTGGGAGAAAAGGCCTAAAATGAAGTCCCTTGGGGGAAATCAGCATGGCTTAATGGAAAAGGTCATGAGCTTTGCAGCTCTAGTCCACTTTAGCCATTTACTATCTATATAACCTTTGACAAGTTAACCAATCTGAACCTCCATTTTCTCATTTGGAAAATGGGACTGATAAGAGCTATTTCTTAAGGTTATTGTAAGGATTCTATGTAACATACGAAAACTCCCTAGTTCTTAGTAAGTGCTCAATAAATATTTGATGTTTCCTCCATACCTAGAACTGATATTCTATGAATATATGTTCTAACATGGCTTAGTTTTGCCTGTGTGCATTTGAAGAGCAAATATCAATGACTCCCTAAAGGTGAGGCTCAGAGTGCCAGGACAAGCCATTTAAAAATTAGGTTTAAAGAGGATTGGATGCTCCATCCTAGTCAATCCTCATGCCACCCGGATCTCAGATGACCATGTCTCTGATTTTTTTCCCACCACAGATTAGTTTTGTCTGTTCTAGACTGTCATATAAATGGCATAATATAGAATGTACTCTTTTGGTTGCGCTTGCTTTCACTCAGCATAATGTTTTGGAGATCCATCCGTGCTATCGTATGTATCAGTAATTTTCTCTGTATATTGTTGAGTCACATCCCATTGTATGAATATACTACAGTTAGTTTAGCCATTCTTCTGTTGATGTACACCTGAGCTGTTTCCATTTTTGGGTTAATATGAGTAAAGATGCTCAAAACAAAACAAAACAAAGGATTAGGGTTAGAAAAGAGAGGGTTGGAATATATGAGAGGTGTTGGAGTGGAATATGTGATGGGATATAGTTATGTTGGAGTATGTTAGAATAAGTGTGGATGTGGTGTTTAAAAGTGAACCAGAGATTAAAGACTCTGATGCAGCTCACTTCATGTTCAATGCTACAGATTTTCAAGGCCAGGTATCAGCAGATTCAGGACCTTGTTGTTGCTCCACATCCTAAGTTGTAGTTTCATCATATCAAATAGTGACTCTCTACCATGCAACGGGTACATCTCTAGCATTAGTGCTATGATGTGAAATGAGGGAAAAATAAAATAGTTATTGAAGCTGTACTGTTTCTGTATCATAAATTTCATGTTCTTGTGAGCCACCTTAGCTTTTCAATTTAAACCATTGAAGCAGGTAGCCTGTGAAGGAGAGAAGGGGGAGAAAGCAGCCATTCCTCTTAGGAATAATGTAGTCTGGCATACCAAGTGCCCAACACACAGTCAAGATGGAAAATGGTGCTGGCGGTGGGTGGCAGCAGTTAGAGCTGTCAGGATAGGGGATTGTAGGACAGGTTACTTTCCCAGTGATGGCTGTTTGTCGCTAACTATGAGGAGTGGCACTTCCAGCTCCCTTTCCAAATGTGAGAGCAGTGTAGGCTCCCAGAGTTTAGGTGCCACAGGACCCTTTGTTGTAATCTCTGCCCCAACCCTTGGCTTCACTGCCATCGCCTCCACCCCAACTCTTTGAGGGCTGGTCTTTGTTGAGGGCTGGTCTTTGTTACGGGCTGGTCTTTTCAGCACAGAGCATTGCCTCTGCTATATTTTCTTGGAACCTACCTTGACAGAGGAAAGGGAAACAGCTCTTCTTGGCACTAGGGGCTTTATTGAATTTGCTTTGAAGAGGTTACTGAGTGGCTCTGTTATGAGAAGCATCCCTGATTAAACCCTTCCAGATTGGTGGTCTCATTTGTGTTTTCCAAGAACAGGAGAGGGAGGTCACTGGAGGAATAAAGTTTTTTATTTGACCTGGCAGTGTCTCATTCTTCAACCCTCACCTGCCTGGTGGTCCATATACTCCTTGTCATGCTCTTACACTAACCCCAGATTACCCAAGGTCTCTACCGAGCGGTCCCCATGAGACCCTACCACCCATGGCAGAGCCAAGCATTTCAGGTCATTTCTAAATATGTTTCCCCATGAAAGAAATCTTAGTAAATTTTTTTTTAACAGTAAGAATTTGTTCTTTAAAGAAACTTCTGGAATACAGAGAAAAATAGGTAATTTTTCATCAAGACGTATATGGTACATTTCTTGTTTCAATCTTAATTTTTCCTTCACAGTCTTCACAGAGTGGTGGGATTTGAGGACAGATTGGAAGGAATTCTGGGTGGATTCGACCACTGGGCAAACTTTTAATGGATCATATACTATTTGGAGCACCTGCTTCCTGTCCTCATGTGGTGGATGCATCAGCCCAAGGCCCCTTGACTACACAGACCTTTAAACCCCCAGCATGTGAATAAAGAAGATGAAGTGGCTGAGGTGAAGCCTGCAGGGACCCTCCTGCTTCAGTTCCCTCATGATGGTTTTTTGGCCTGTCCACAAAAAGACTGTTTCCATTCTGTCAGTAGATAGTGAAAGGGTGGTGGTGGTGGTGGTGGTGGTGGTGGTAAGAGAGCAAATTCTGATCAACAAATGACAGTTGGTTTCTGTTTATACCTATGTGCCATGGGTTGTTTTCAAGTCAAGCTTCTGCAGTCCATCTTCAGCTGCCATAGTTTACAACACTGATGAGTAAGCGCTTCTAGTAAAAAGAGGAAAAAAGAAAAAAAATACACAGCAGGGAAGGTAAAGCAAATGTATTTTGGGACTGAAATACATTTCTTGAACATGCTTAAATTGAGGCCATCTTTTTTAATCTTTAAAAATAAGATTACTTTTTTGAAGACAGTAATATGCTGTGATTTAAAACTAACTCTCTGGTAATACTGAGAATGTCAAGAATTTTTTCCCAAGACCCTTTCCCCTCCATTCCTCTAAGTTCTTCTGGGGCCAAGATTCATTTCTTGTTCACCCTTTTTGCATGGCTCAGTGGGTACTGAGAGTTCAGTAGATTTTTGTTCTAGGCTCCTTTGTGTAGGTTGATGAACTTTTATGTGTTTGCAAATTTATTTGCTTATTTTATTAACCTTCTAATTGGATTTTACTAGCATTGGCTCCCATTCTACATAAATTGGCTTCAATACCACGTATTGTATTAAGGGTTGCCATTTATTAAGTACTCACTATGTATCAGATAAGCAGCCCTGGTGGCACACTGGTTAAGCACTTGGCTTCTAACCAAAAGGTTGGCAGTTCAAACCCACCAAATGCTCTGCAGAAGAAAGATGTGGCAGTCTGCTTCCGTAAAGATTTACAGCTTTGGAAACTTTATGGGACAGTTCTACTCTGTCCTATAGGGGCGCCATGAGTTGGAATCGACTCAATGGTCGTGGGTAGGTTATCAGATAAGGAACCCTGGTGGTGCAATGGTTAAGCTCTCCACTGCTAACTGAAAGGTCAGAGCCTTGAACCCACCAGCTACTCTGCAGGAGAAAGACATGGCAATCAGCTCACGTAAAGATTACAGCCTAGAAAACCCTACAGGGAAGTTCTACTCTGTCACACGGGGTCACTATGAGTCAGAATCAACTTGACAGCACCTAACAACATGTATCAGATAGTGTGTTAAATATTATCTTGTTTAATTCTCATAACCACTTTTGCACTATAAACTGTTAGTACCAGTTAACAGAAGAGGCAAAAGGGAAGGGAAGATAGGAAAGGTAGGGCATTGGTTGCACCCCAGAGCTAGTTACACAACAAGGACCAGAACCGACACCTTTCTAACTCTGACATTCATGCTCCCAACCTCTAATCCATACTGCCCCACGTTTCTCCTTCCATTTCTTATCCCTTAAGGAGGAAAGTTGTAGGAGAAACCCAAGTGTCAAACAGGAAAAACCATGAGTTGTTTTAGATATGTGTAGGGCATATTTCAAACAATACCTAGTTGATTCATCGCTTTCTTATGAAGAACTTCACATGCAGTAAAGTTGAGCACGATTTTTCTCCCAGTATTTCTAGGTTAAGATCTGGATGACCTGCTTTGAGCCACATAGAATGTTGTTGATGTTAAAACCAAATTGCCCTTGACTTCTAATCCAGCTCGCCAACTAGTTAATAGGATCTGCTAGATACTACTTAAGGAGCCCTTGTGGCACAATCATTAAACACTTGGCTGTTAACTGAAAGGTCGGCAGTTCAAACCCATCAGCGGCTCCGTGGGAGAAAAGATCTGATGATCTGCTCCTGTAAAGATTTCAGCCTAGGAACCCTATAGGGCTGTTCTATTCTGTCCTTTAAGGTCACTATGAGTCAGAATCAACCTGACAGCACACAACAACTTCAAATCCTATTTAAGAACCTGCCATGCTGTCTCTAAATTTCCTGAGGCCCTTATACTATGTCTTAGTTACTTAGTGCTGAAATAACAGAAATGCCACAAGTGGATGGCTTTAACAAACAGAAATTTATTCTCTCACAGTTTTGGAGGCTAGAAAGTCCAAATTCAGGGCACCAGCTCTAGGGGAAAGCTTTTTCTCTCTTTCAGCTCTGGGGGAAGGTCCTTGTCTTCTTTCAACATCTGTGGGCCCAGCCTTCCTTTGAGATCTCCTTGTGTCTTGGCATCAATCTTCTTCCAAGTCCAGGAAGTTCTTAGTGCAGGTACCCCAGGTCCAAAGGATGTGCTCTGCTCCTGTCTCTTCTTTTTTGGTGGTAGTGAGATCCCTCTCCTCTCTGCTTGCTTCTCTCTCCTTTTACCTCTTGTAAGATAAAAGGTATGACTCAAGCAAAGGTGTGACTTGAGTAAGGGCGTGACTTAAGTAAGGATGTGACTTGAGTAAGGGCATGGCTTGAGTCACAACCTCTTGTAAGCTGTGACTCAAGATACACCCCACACTGATCCTGCCTCATTAACATATAGAGGTTAGGATTTATAACACATCACAAAATGGAGGATAATTACATGAGATCACAAAATGGAGAACAACCACACAATACTGGGAATTATGGCCTAGCTAAGTTGACACCTATTTTAGGGGGACACAATTCAATACATGAAACCTTGATACACCTGGCAATTCTTAATTGGAGAATAGGAGAGTAGGGGAGTTGGAAGCCCTGTAGTGGATCATCTAAATGACGTTCAGTCTCAATCAGTTAGTAGAAAGCTTCCTTCTACACATCAAACCCAAGATTATTGCTAAAGTATATTTATTTCTTTTCATTTTTTCTCATGTTTCTCCTATTATGTCTACTATTTCCTTTTTTCCTTTTCATTCCCCATGCCTTCCCATTTGCTGAATAATGCTGATAATAAGTTTAGATACTCCCTATATTAGAAAGCCAGTAGCACAAAAGTAGCTTAAATATTTGTAGCCTATGTTACACTGGAAAAACTCTTGCAGTTCTGATGTTACTCGTCGATCCCCTTCCAATGAGGTGTTGATGAAACTCATGGGCTAAACTGATGTCCCTCTTCTTTTCTGCTTTTTCTGTCATCACCTGCAGAGGTTTATCAGAGTGTCACAGGGCTCTAAGTCCCATGCCTGTCCGCATTAGACCAGTCCCTTTCCTAAGTCAGAGCTGATGCTCTAATTGTAGAGAGTTCCAGGTGGTGTCTGCAAAAGTTTCAAGTTCAGGAATATGATAGATAACTACTGGTCTCAGCTATACCATGTACTGTTAGCAGTTTATATTTCCTATCGCACTATGTGTATATATGGGGAAGGCTGAGACTGACACAGCCGATAGCACATTGGTAGACTCCATTGCCAATATCTGATGTAACTGCAGTAGGTAGGGTTTTATACACTTTCCTGGAATTAGATGGAAAAAGAAAAAGAGAGTCTCTTGGGACCTGGAGGATTCTTCCCACTCCTCGTTTCTTAGAATCCCACGAAGAGAAGCAGAGTCTTTGGAAGTAGGTAGGTTGAGTCTGAATTCCAGCTCCACCGGATAGCAATTGTGTGACCATGACTTGTGGTGCCTAGGGTTCTCATATGCAAAAAGGGAGATATTACCTACCTCCCATGGTTGTTGGAATAATTAATAGGCATATTTCTACAAGATATAGCACAGTCAATAAATGTTACTGCCCTCCATCACCACTGTAGCTTCCTCTTTCTGGGTATCAAATGTTACCCTAAACATTGTGCTAAAGATCTCACACTTTTGCCTCAGTGGGACTCTTCTCTTTAACTGTCTCATATTCACACAAAAGCACTCAACAATTCCTATTTCTCAGATTCATCTTAGAGATCATCTACGACTAGATTTGAGTTTGTGGCTAAAATGCTGTAGTTTTGAAACAGCTTTCAACCTAGCAGGGTAAGCCAGCCTAGCTACAGCACTCACGCCCCATGGTGTGGTAAAAAGCTGTGTTCTCCAGCCCCTCCTGTAAACCACACTCATTTCCCCTGCAAGGAGAACAGAGAGGAAGGCAGCTGGGTGTGAATGGCTCACTCCCTGCAAAGCCTGCTGTAGTGCCAGGATTTTTTATATCATTTGCTCCAACTTGACAGCTTGAGCTAAAGCTGTGCCCCAGTTGACATCTTTGAGAATCTTCTTTTCACCTTTGTAAAACTCGTACATAAAGGGTCATGGCAGAAGGGCCCAGTGAGCACAAGGGGTGTATTTAGACTGAAGTGCTGGTTTGATGACAAGCAAGCATGATCAGTTTTATTTATACCAAGAAAGAGTCTTCTTGTTTCTAGGAAATAAATCCCAAAAGGAAAGTGGGTAGTTTTCAAACAAACTAATAACCACACTAGGAACCACCAACAAAAAAACCCACGAGGCAAACATTTGTTTTGTAGACCTGATGACATCTAACACCCACTGATAGTTTTGAGAAGGGAATTTGTGTTGTTCCGTTTTATCCAGTCTTTTAAAGGGATCCGATTGGGTCATTAACACATGCATAGATAGAGATCTCCAAATATCTTGGTCCTTGTACTATTTTGGCTTTTGGAATATAGCATCACTTGTCTGCTATCAGAGAAATTGAATTTGTAGATGAGGAACTACCTCTAACCATAATAACAACATGTCCATTATGGTTAACAACAATTATGGTTTACTGAGCACTAACTATGTGCCAAGCACCATTCTAAGTCCTTTACCTGCCTTATCTCACTTAGCCTGGCAATAATCTTATGAGGTACATGCTATTTTTATTCACATCTTATAGATAGGGAAACTGAGGTTTAAAAATTGTCTAACTTGCTCAAAATCATACAGGAAGTTAATAGTGAAGTCAGAATCATAACCCAGATCTAATTCTTAAAACTAAGTCCTTAACCCTTTAATTAAGTACTTACAACTAGAAGGGGAATTACAGATGACCTAATGTTGCCTCCTCATTGTATAGAAGAGGAAACTGAAGCTCAGATTGCTGCAGTGACTTATCCAAGGTCACACAGCTACCTAGTGGCAAATCCAGGACTAGAACTCAGACGTGCTGATGCCCCATGAGGTCAATACATCTGTTTCTCCCACGCTACATCCAGAGCTATTTCTCCTTGTTTACGTTCAGTTCATGTTGTGAGGGTGTTTTTTCTTTATGCTTTTTAAAAAGAGAAAGAAAGAAATAGAGAAAGGAAAGAGAGAGAAAAGAAGGGAGAGAGGGAGAAAAAGAATAAAAACAAGTCGAAATTCAGATTCAGGTAAGTTATACCAAGTAAAATGTCAGTTTACTTGGGAAAGCCCGAGTCTGAGCTGTCTGACGGGGCCCATGACAAACAGAATGTGTGTCTTTACAGATTTTGAAGAGTAATGCACTCATGTTCAAAGACACTCCTGGCTCTTAGGATGATTCCTCTCCCAAGGATCAATATTTGCACTTATCGTTTAGTGCCATAGCTCACCTGGAAGGTAATTTCCTTTTTCAAGCCAGAATATTTTCACTCTGTTTTAATCAGGGTGCGCAGAGCCCACAGGCCCAGTTCTCTCTATTTTCTCATAGTTGAGAGGCTTTCTTTCCTTCTAGAAATCAGAGAATGTACAAGCTTATTTTTATTTTTTGTTAACATCGTGTGAACACTCCAGTATTATCTCACGCAGCTGAACTGGAACCAAGAGGCACACGTTCCACCAAACCAGCTCTTGTTCATCTAAGTCACGTCCCTTGGACCCAATTGTCTTGGTTTCTTAGCTCACGTCTCTACTCCCCTTGGCCTCCATTTTGATTGCTACTGTTCTTATCCCTCTCTTTTTTATCTACTTGTGTTTATCTTTTGTCCTCTTATTCCACATCCCCTTCTTTCTCTGTTAGCTCCACTTTCACCAAAATTGCCTCTCTGCATATTTATTAGATCTCTAATTTCTTTCCCAGAGTATATCCATCCCTGCACTGCTTAATGGCAGGTTGGTGAGCAGATAGGCATTTAATTCAAACTGTGTTCACAAACCTATTTTTTTGACTCTTTTATAGGAAGGCTTCAGAGAATGTGTCAGCCCTGTTAGTGTATGAAAAGTTAAAAGAGGCATTTCTGTCCTTGTGCCATAATAAGATTAACTAAAAATATAACAAAAGTGTTTATCATAATTTGGAGAGAAATTCAAAGTTTATGTCATCCGTACAAAGAATGGCCAGAGGCAGAGCTGAAGGGAGATGCCTTTGCCTCAGAAAAGATTTGCTTTAATACAGAGGATTGAAGCCCAACAACAATACATTTTACACCTGCTTTTAGAGTTTAATGGATGCTTTCATCAAATGTGTTTTTAATTGAACAGTTTACTGATGTAAATTATTATTGTCATCATTAGCCTTATTGTTACCAAACTATTTCAGAGAATAAACATGGCACTAGGCATTTTGTGAGAGACAGAGGAAGCCATGGTAATTAATTATAATTAAAAAAAAACACTTTATTTCACTGAGATAAAGAACCATACAAACAAGCTAACAGAAGGCTCTAGATCTTCAATCAGCAGGTATGTTATTAATCCAACTACATTGCTCTAACCCATGGGAACACTTTCGGGAATCAAGCATATAATTGAACGATGGGGAATTAACCCTGTGGCTAGTAAAGGTACACACGTGTACACATTAAAAGCAATAGATAGGCTTTGAAATACCCCTCAACTGAAATGTTCATAGTGCAGAAGAGAAAGTTAGGCAGAAAGATGGATACTTTTGTCCAATCTCTTCCTGCCATCGTCACCAACTCTACCTACCATGATTTCTGCTCTTAATTTTATAGAGTGGAAAGAAAAGCAGATTTTTCTTGGCCAAACCAAGAAAAGCTACAGTAGTGAGTTGAGTATTGGATCTATAGAGAAGTAATGGCTTTTGTGCTGGTATGGGAGGATCAAGAGGGATTTGAGAGGTAGATAAGGTGTAGGGGAATATTTAAAATAGAGGGAAAGGTGTAAGCTGTGCAGAACATAAAACAGATCATAGCAGAGTATAAAATACATGTAAAATATATCTGGAACAACAGTTGTATTTGAAAAGGTGAGCTGGGACCAGGCTGAGATTGAATGGTTTTTGGAGCGGCAAGAGAAGCCCAGCCTTCATTCTCTCGGTAGCCGGAAGCCTAGAAAGGCTTGTAAGCGTGAGAGTGATAGGAAAACATCTGTTGGAAACATATAACACTGACAGCTGAGTGAAAAGAAAATGAGAATGGAGAGAAAAGCAGGATGGGAGATTAGTCAGGAGGGTGCTGCAATAGTCCTGGGAAACGTGGTTATATTTCTGGGCTTAAACAACAATGGTGAAGGAGAAAACAGGTGGAATAAGAAATGCTTTGGCCAACTGGATGTGAGATGTGAGGGAGGAGGAGGAGACAAATGTGACTCAGGGGTTCTTGCCTCAGGCAGCCAGGTAGCTGATGATTCTGTTTGCTGGCAGAGAGAAAGCTTGGCATAGTGAGGGAGCCTGAGAGAGGATGAGTGCGGTTGGATGCACTGGGGCTGAAGTATGAATTTTTGGAGGATGGTAGTAAAAATGCTCATGAATTTTCATCTCTAATGTATAATGCAAAGTGACAAAGAGGAACTGTGCAGAACCTTTGTGAAATAAGCCAGTCTGTGTTCGCAGCTTCCCAGTTACATGATTCCCAGTAGGGACTTTCCAGTTGCAGTGCAACACAGTTGTTCAAGAAGAAATAGAACAACGCTGAAAGTACCTACACAGTGAATTTAGCGATGGAGGAGAAAACGCTCCCACATAATGAATCCTTTAACTAAGAAATTCTCAGGCAGTGAGGTGAGTACTGCTGCTTTCACTAGACACTTTCTATAAAACTTCTTGGTCACCTTTTTATGCTCAACTCTTTCAGAACTTACAAGAATTTTAGTCATATCTCGATCAGAATTGTGGGTTTAACTTCATCCCACAAAACTGGGGGGGGGGTTACCCATTAAAAGATAAACACATGTTGATGTCCACCTTAGAAAGATACTTCTACTTGCTGCTAATACTCTAAAAACCAAACCAAACCCATTGTTGTCAGTCTATTATGACTCAATGACACTATAGGACAGAGTAGAATTCAAGGAGCGGCTAGTGGATTTGAACTGCCATTTTGGTTAGCCACCAAGCTCTTAACCACTGAGACCAGTGGTTTTCAAAATGTGGTCCCAGAAACAGTAGCAACAGCATCACCTGACAACTTGTTAGAAGTGTAAATTCTAGGACCCCAACCCAGACCTACTGAATTAGACACTCTGGGAGCGGGACCCAGAAAGCTGCATTTTTGCAAGTCCTCCAGGCTATTCTGATGCTTGCTGAAGTTTGTGAACAACTTCCTGGACCCAGTGGTAAAGGTTGAGGAAGAAAATATGTGAAAAGAAATCAAAAAGGAGAAAGAAAAAGAGAACTTCAAAGGAATAGATAGCATTCATTTTTGCTCTAAACCACTGGTGAATGAACATTCTCTGAAAGCATTAAGAGTTAACCAGTGCTCCTATCCTTTTAAGTATTCATTCAACAAATATTTTATGATGATCCAGTTAATGCCAGGGACTGAGTTCAGTGTGGATAAAGACTCCAGGATTTTTCTGTGTTGTTTAAAAAGCAAAGAGCATTATTCATTTTAAGGGTAAATAATATGTTCTGGTTTTGGAAAATTAGAGATATGTGACTGTTTATGGTTCTAACACCTGTCAAAATGCTTACTAAGCATGCCTGCAGGAAGCACGGTAATGGGGCATGGCTCCACTCAGCCAGGTCACAGTAGCGGGACACTGGACTTTCTTCCCTGGGGGCATCACCACCCATCAAGCGTCTCACCAGTAAGCTCTGTGTAACAGAAACATCAAGCCCCATGTGATTCATCTTACACAGCGCATTCTTGCTGAAGGGGAGATGACTGTTAGTCCCTCCATCTGTCTCGCCTGATGATTCCTTGGAGCTCAGCGAGAGAAATCCTCCCTCAGACTGTGATATCTGAGAAACCCAAGTGCGTTTCAGTAAAGCATCGGAAATGTCAGAACTGCCTCTGCAGATTCCTCTTCCTCCTATTTTATCTCCAGCACACCCCTTGCTGCACTGTTTACCACTTTTATCTTCCCTTCCTGACGGCATATTTTTTCTTCTTTCTGGTCCTGTCCAAGCTTTGAAAACATCGCTGCTCTTTTTCATCTCCCCACGTTGCTGCACCTGGGTTTCATTGACCACCGCTTATCTCCAACGTGTTGCTTGTGTCGTCGTGTTGTTTCTCTAATAACGCATTGCTCTCATGATCCGCAGCAGACAGGCTCAGGCCTGGCTAGCTAAGATGGAGGCTTATCCTGCTGACTTGGACCTCCTTTGATATAGGAGGACATTTGCAGCTCAGCGGCAGGTATTTAGCGTCCTTGATGTGTTCTTCTTATTCTGATCTGATGTACACTGTGTTCCTTTTATGTTCAAGAAGAACCAAATAAAGAAACTTCCCTCCTGCATCTCACATCAGATTTTTGCCTGAGCACTCTCTGATGCTATTAGCACAAGGGAGCGGTTTTCGACAGTGTGTAATTTTGCTAAAGACAAACAAACAATATGAGACAGGCTGAATGTAATCATTCATAAGGTCTTAGGCAGCTCTTTATCTCTCCCTTCTCCTTTGTGCTACATTTGCATAAATGATTCTTTAATGCAAGGAGAATTTGCTGAAGGAAAAAAAAAGTCAAATCCTGAAAGAAGTTTAATACTTGGTACTCACTTATGGACAATCTGATTAAATATACTATTGATCTTTTTCTTTTAAGCCACATAGTTCAAACCAAGAACTATGAGTGGATTTTTTTCAATGCCTGCACAGTGGTGAGCTGCCTGAACTCACCTGTGGATTATATTGGCCCAGATGTCGACAGCCCTGAGATGTGATAGAGGGAAACTGGCAAAGGGTGATTCTGCCCTGACGTTCCCCATCTTTCGGTTTCCCTCTGCTCTCCAACATCTGGCCATTAACAGCATTTTAGACCTTTCATCTGGACATAGGCAAATACAAACTCAAAAGAATCTCAAGAGAATCATAGACTTTTTTTTTTTAACCTTGACTATGGAGAAAATCAGCTGAGCCTATTGTGACTAATGAAGGTCATGGATGATATGTTGATTCAATCATTTTTAATATCCCTAAATTTATTTAACCAGATATTTGAGAGATGTATACATGGAAAATTGAATAGAAAATCTGTTAATTAGGGCTACTTCACACTTAGTGTGTATATACATACATACATACACACACACATCTATATATACATATATATTTGTTATTGTTGTTAGGTGCTGTTGAGTCAGTTCCAACTCATAGCAACCCTGTCTATGTACAACAGAATGAAACACTGCCCAGTCCTGTGCCATCCTCACAATTGTTGTTATACTTGAGCCCCTTGTTGCAGCCACTGTGTCAATCCATCTTGTTGAGGGTCTTCCTCTTTTTCGCTGACCCTCTACTTTACCAAGAATGATGTCCTT
>NW_004443999.1:2447651-2461163 GCF_000243295.1 Trichechus manatus latirostris
CCCTTGTTGCAGCCACTGTGTCAATCCATCTTGTTGAGGGTCTTCCTCTTTTTCGCTGACCCTCTACTTTACCAAGAATGATGTCCTTCTCCAGGGACTGGTCCCTCCTGATAACATGTCCAAAGTATGTGAGACATAGTCTCACCATCTTTGCTTCTAAGGTGCATTCTGGTTGTACTTCTTCTAAGACTGACGCATTCCTTCTTTTGGCGGTCTGTGGTATATTCAATATTCTTCGCCAACACAATTCAAAAGCATCAGTTCTTAAGTCTTCCTTATTCATCGTCCAGTTTTTGCATGCATATGAGGCAACTGAAAAAACCATGGCTTGGGTCAGGCATACCTTAGTCTTCAAATATATATATATCTCCATCCTTCTTGCCTTCATGGAAACCTGTCTTAGTTGAGTTCTCTAAAGGAGCAAAACCAGTGAGATAGATTATATACATATATATTATATATATATATATATATACATAAAATCTCTCTCTGTCTACATATATATATTTAAAGACTATATATATTATATATATACATATATATATATATATATAGAGAGAGAGAGAGAGAGAGAGAGAGATTCCAGGAAAATGGTTCATTCAGTTGTAGGGGCTGTCAAATCCCAAATCCGTAGGTCAGGCGGCAGGCTGGAGACTTCTGTAGGTTTACATCCCAAGATCTGGAGGTCAGGCAAAGAGAAGAATGCAGGGGAGAGAGAGAGCGAACTCTGCTGGAACATCCATTTATATACTGGAGGCAGGCCACACACCCAAGGTAACTCCTCTTTCAACTGATTGGCTGATCACAACAGATCAGATCACATCATGGACGGTGATTACATCACATCACACCACATCACATCACATCACATCACATCACATCACATCACATCACATCACATCACATCACATCACATCACATCACATCACAGCAACCAGTTCAGTATCTGGACTAACCACTGAGAATCATAGCTAGCCAAGTTGACACATAAAATTAATCATCACAAAACCCTTAGGTGGGAAGAATTTTAATTTCAGAGACATGTTGGAATGTAATAATAGTTCCTTATATGTGTGCAGGACTCACACTGCTTCCATGTGCACTCACTCATTCGAGTCTCATTTGCATGAGAAAGACAAGGCAGTTATTAGTGCCATATTGCAGATGAGGTAATGTAGACTCAGAGACCAGTGGATGCAGGGACTGGAGTTCTGACCTAGTTCAATGCTCTTTATAGTATATAAAGTCTAAATTGGCACTATTTGCAGTGCACAACAATTTGGTAAAAAGAAATTGTTTCTTAGATAAGCTAAAAATTGGTTATCCATAAACATAAAGAGGACCCTGCATGAATCATCACCTTACATTAGGAATGTGTTTTTGTTGTAGTTGATGATAAAGCTATAAAAAATCACAGCACAGATCAAGGATTGTATTTAGTCTATTCTATAATTTAACTCTGGATTTTTATTTTATTCATATTATTTCATTTTGTCATCAACAGTAGATGTTTTAACACTCATATTTGTGTCAGTACTATTTTTATCACTTGCACAACTACAAATCAAGTAGAATTGCTTCAAATTTTAGGATATAGCCATTCATAATTGTTATATGCTGAGAATCAAGTGTTGTCAGCATTCGCTGTGATGTGGGCCACAGTAGCTGAAGCTAAGCATGACAGTCACACAAGACCAAGGTGATAAAAGCATTGTACATGTGTGTCCAGGGGATGTAAGTGAAATGGGAAGTGTAGGATTTACTTATCAAATGTGTGAAGTAAGAGTATTTGGATTATTGAATATCATAATGTTGCCGAATCAGAGAATCTTAGAAAATCTTTAGACAGTAAGGAGTGGTTATCTAGTCCATCTTATAATCAATGCATAAATCCAGTTATAACTCTTGGGTCTACCTATGTAGCTAGCTGTTGTCATTGTTAGTTGCCGTTGAGTCAATTCCTCTACATGGTAATCCCCTTTCAACGTTATGTGTGCAGAGTAGAACTGTTCTGTAGGGTTTTCAAGGCTGTCGTCACCTTACAGAAGATCACCTCCCAGGTACCTCTGTGTGAGTTCAAACCACTAACCTTTCTGCTAGTAGTCAAGCACTTAACCCAGGGACTCCATAATTAGATATACTTTAAATCAATGGTTTTCAAATGGGGACAATGTTACCTCCCCAGGGACATTTGACAATGTCTGGAGACATTTTTGGCTTTCACAACTGAGGGGTATTTCTGGTATCTAGTGGGTAGAGGCCAAGGATGCCGTTAAACACTCTGTAATGCACAAGACAGCTCCGTCACAACAAATATTTACCACCCAAAGTGCTGAGGTTCAGATTTCCTGATTTAGACAAAATGTTAAGGTGCTACAATTGCCCTGGAAATCTGTTTTTGTTGTTGTTAGGTGCGAATGAATTGGTTCCCACTCATAGCGACCCTATGTACAACAGAACGAAACACTACCCTGCCCTGCGCCCTCCTCACAATCATTGTTGTGCTTGAGCCCATTGTTGCAGCCACTGTGTCAATCCATCTTGTCTAGGGTCTTCCTCTTTTTCTCTGACCCTCTACTTGACCAAGCAAGATGTCCTTCTCCAGGGACTAGTCCCTCCTGATAACATGTCCAAAGTATATGAGATGAAATGTCACCATCTTCACTTCTAATGAGCATTCTGGCTGTATTTCTTCCAAGACAGACTTATTTCGTTCTTCTGGCAGTCCATGGTATATGCATTACTCTTCCCCAACACTATAATTCAAAGGCATCAATTCCTCTTCAGTTTTCCTTATTCATTGCCCAGGTTTCACATACATACAAGGTGATTGAAAATATCATGGCTTGAATCAGGTGCACCTTTGTCCCCAAAGTGACATCTTTGCTTTTCAGCACTTTAAATAGGTCTTTTGCAGCAGATTTGCCCAATGCAGTATGTTGTTTGATTTCTTGACTGCTGCTACCATGGGCGTTGGGGGATTGGGGATCCAAGTAAAATGAAATCCTTCACAACCTCAGTCTTCTCCCTGTTTATCATGATATTGCTTATTGGTCCAGTTGTGAGGATTTTTGTTTTCTTTATGTTGAGGTGTAATCCATACTGAAAGCTGTGTCTTTGATTTTCATCAGTAAGTGCTTCAAGACCTCTTCGCTTTCAGCAAGCAAGGTATGTCATCTGCATATTGCAGGTTATTAATGAGTCTTCCTCCAAACCTGATGCTGCCTTTTTCTTCACATAGTCCAGCTTCTCAGATTATCTGCTCATATACAGATTGAATAAGTATAGTGAAAGTATACAATCCTCACACACACCTTTGCTGATTTTAAACCACATAGTACCCTGTTGTTCTGGAAATTTAGCTTCCCACAAAACCATTTTTTGAGGAAATGTACCAATAAAACAATGGTGATATGCTACATAAACTATTTAGATAGTTGAACTGATGTTCCATTTCACTTTGTGCTTGTATACATATGGGTGAGTGTTCATAAGCCAGCATTTTTCAACATTTTTCTGACCAGAGACCTTTTAAAAAGGGACAAGAATTTAGGGGTCTTGTAATCTTTTGGTTACTACTTTGTTGTTGTTGTGTACCACTGAGTGGATTCTGACTCATAGTGACCCTATGTAACAGAGTACAACTGCCCCTTAGGGTTTCCTAGGCTGTAATATTTACTTGAGTAATTTGCCAGGTCTTTTCTCTCACAGAGCGAGTGGTGGGTTCAAACCTCCAAACTTCTGGTTAGCAGCCGAGCACTTAACCATTGTGCCACCAGGGCTCCTTTGGTTACTACTTACTATATCATAAAAACAAATGCTCTTAAAATAAGAGTGAGGTGATAGGTGATGTCTACATTTCCTGTTATTAACATTGTGAGCACCAGGGTCCTAGTCATTTCTTCCCTGATCCTGCAGTAGCCTATCCTTCCTCAGTTCTGATAATGTTGTTTATACCCACCCCCAACCTTAGCGTATGTATCATGTATCAATAAATACATGCATGTACATATTTGTCCTACTAGATTGCAGTCAATTTGTTTTTAGTTTTAGTTTTTATTCCCCCAGAGAATCACAGTGTCTTGCTAGGACTAGTGATTTGGTCAGCTCATAGATTTTCAGATCTAATCTTAGGCTGTTTCCAAGCTTGTGTTTGTCTCTCTCGTGTTGGTAGCTTCTACCTCTGTGTGTACTCATATTCTGGCCCCAGGAGGCCAGAATTAGTGCTGGTGACTTTTCATTCCCCTCTCTAATCTGCTCACCTTCCTGCCTGGCTAACCTGTCAGGCCTTTGCCATTTATAATATTTCTCCTTCAGCAGTTTTCCCTGCTACCTTGCTGATTGCTTTTCTGCACCAAGAAACTCCCAGCCCAACCTTCCTCTGTGTGTGTTAAGTAGCTGTCTTCCTTCAGTGGCTTCCCTTGCACCCCCAGTTAGCACTTTTCTATTTCTGGGTAGTCTATCCCATGGGTAGGGTGGGCAGTGAAAGCCTGGGATCTCTGCTCTGCCTGACTGTGGGTTTACCTCCTCCTCAGAGCCCAGGTGGATGGGACCACACACACGCTAATGCTCTCTAATCCCTCCAGCTTTGTCACTGTTGAGAACTGCTTCCCTGCTTACCCAGCTCTGACCAGTTTCTCATCACCCTCTTGTAGAGTCGCGCTGCCTTTCCCATTTATCACACCGGTGATAGCAATCCACCTTCCTGGCCGCCCCTCCCGGGCCTCCTGCTTGCGCTGCCAGCTGTTGAGATTGATACTTGCCGTTTCCACGGACTAGTTTTTTTCTGGCCTCGATGGGCATGTTCGCTAAAAGGAGCATTAATTTGGCTGCACCGTGGTGGGGCAGGAGGCTCCATTATGGACTCTGCTGCTCACTCTTCTGCCTCCTCCCGCATCGGCCTCTGTGTATGGGAGCGGCTGCCCATTTGAAGTGCGCTGGAAGTTCTCACCTCCAATAAAATCGAACCGTTTTTGCTGCAGGACCAGCTCGACTTTGCAAAGTTAGGGTGACCTACAGCAACCGCCTCCCCCGTTAGCTCTAGTTGTTCCTTTTCTTCCTCTTCCTTCTCTGCCGAGAGTTCTGTCTGGAAATTCTGGGATGCCCAGGGATCACAGATCTGCCCGCCTTACTGATTCTTTTCTACATGCTGTGTTCGAGAGCAGAAAATGCAGTGACTCTTTTCCTAGCTACTTGGACATGCATGTCACAAAGCTCATCTGAACTAAGGGGAAAAGGAAAGGCTAGAGGAAACTCCCAAGTACTATGTGTATTTTACAGTGGCTTCTGAAACACCTGTTCCCACATTTATTATTGCATCCAAATAAAAGAGTCAGGTAGAGTTCATTCTGAGACAGACTTCAGTGATGAACGTGCTAGTGGAGGAATCCCTCTAAATGCTAGTGAACCGAACCACCACTTTGCGACAGGTATTCTGGACAGCACTTGCCATTCTTGTTACTCAGCATGCTGCCTGCGCTTGCATTGGCCTCACTGGGTAGCTTGTTAGAAACACAGAGTCCCAGGACCCACTTCAGACCTACCAAATCAGAGTCTGCATTGTAACAAGATTCCTGGTGCTGTATATACACATTATGCTTTAGATACACATTAAACTGTGAGATGCACTGTTCCCTCTATTACTGCACTTAACCCCCAGAACAGTCTTCTGAGGGAGTCAGTAAGTTCCCATTTTACAGATGGGGACACTGATGTTCTGTGTGGTAAAGAGAATTGCCTAGTGACACTGGAAATGGAACCCTGTCTGCACAAAAACCAAAGACTGTCCTCTTCTCACTATGTACCACTCCTATATAGGTATTCATGATGAAGTTAGCCTTACTCATTTTTTTCTTCGAATACAGTTTGAAAACACTAGGAAGGAAAATATCCTAATGTCAAACTGCCAAATGGAGAAGAAATTTAGCAGGAGATGGGGCTCTGAAGAATTGACTGAGTGGAGGTATGCAAGGGTAGTGCCTCCCACCCGAGCGGGTGGTGCAGGTTGGTTCAGAGCCACGTGACAGAAAGAGAACACATCGAGGTTCTCATCAGACTGGCAGTTCAAAGACGGTCATGGCAAGATAAATTATGTGTTAAGGAGATAATTACTATGGCCTTTCCTCTAAACAGCAGCTGGAAATAGGCTGGAACAGATGGAGCCAGGAATAGTGAATAGGTTGTGGGGCGGCCTCAAAGGAGAGACAGTCGTTTTCAGAGCAATGTTTTCAATAAGAAGTTCCTCTGGATGGTTAAGAAGATGGCTATGAATTCTGTTCATACGGCTATATAGTAGGTCTTTTAACTCTCTCTATAGCAAGAGTTTTGTAGTTACAAAAGAGAGAAGCTAATTTGTCAGTGAGATTCATTTTAAATTGTGTTTTTGTTGTCATATCACAGGAGCTTGGCTTATGTATTTTTCTTTATGCTTACCCCAACTTGTTTCTTCCCAGAGAAAGTTTAACCACTGGGCCTAGGCTATCTTGAACAGGCATGATTGTCCATCTAAATTCAAGAATAGTGTTTACATTCAGAACATCTTCTCCCATCCTTTCTAGTTACAGCAAATATTAAATGCCCCCAGAAGTCGCTCAGTTTAGGAGGTCATCTATTTGAATTTTCAGGTGAAAATTGCTCAGCTTTAAATGGGGATTTAGATACCAAATTTTTAAGTCGGACTGTGCCCACTCCTTTGCACAAAGGTTAGCATTAAGAGCTAATGGAAAGATGAAGATTTTCAGGCAGAATGGTGACACAGACTCACAGATTTAGAACCACTGTTGTTACTGCTATTAACCACCCCTAGTTTCACAAAACAGGTTCCAGGGGTTTGAGTTTCCTCTGGATTTGGCTGCTCGTTTCTCACCTTCTCTTCCCCCACCCCACAGTTTCCACTGCTCCACTGGATTCTTAACATATGCTGTGTTGTTGATGGGCAATTGCAACTTTGCCACATACAGAAATGATCTTGAGTGGCATGAAATTCTGCCACTCTGGTTGATCTCTTGACTTTAATCAAGACAATTGTAAAGCACTATTTTTCTATGTAGTGTTCCAACAGATGTTATTTCAAGTTACTAACAGTGTTGTAAAAAAGGTAGTTTTGGTTCTAACGGCCCAACTGAAACCACGAGGGAGAAGTTTATTAATTTTTTGCATGAACACAATCGACTTAACTCACGGACTATCTTCCCATCGGAAATATCTGCAAGATTTAGTCATATGGCTCAGAACACTATCTATACACTGATTGCTCCAAACAAAAGTTTTAAAGTTGTGTGAAAATGAAATCTTTTGGAAGTTACATTTGGGCGCTGATATAAACAAAGAGCCCTTTAAAAACTGATCTTCCATGTAGACTGAGATATAAATTAAAATGCATATTCTTCACACCTAAATAGAATGAGGCTACAATAATACAGCAGTGCTATGTATTTACTTAGCACTTCAGATTTCTAAGTGGCACCACTATTTCATTATCATATTCCACACTCCACCTCTAAGCTTAGCAGATAGTCTGCTGCTAAAATGCCATAAAATGTATTATGCAGTAAGTGGGTTATGGAGATACATTTAGGTAAATTACTCGTGGTCTTGACTAAACAGCAGTGAGACCCAAACCAAAACAAACCCATTGCTGTGGAGTCAATTCCAACTCTTAGTGACCTTATAACACAGAATAGAACTGCCCCATAGGGTTTCCTAGACTGTAACCTTTACTGAAGCAGACTGCCACATCTTTGTCCTGCAGAGCATCTGGTAGGTTCAAACCACCAGGCTTTTGGTTATCAGCTGAGCACTTAACCAGAGCTCCTTGCACTAAGCCCGGGGGAACCAGAATTCTCACACTTTAGAAACTCAGAAGACTGATAAAGACCAACTGAAGAGGCACAAACAGTGGCTAAACACTTTTCCTCTCTTTTTTAGCAAAAGGAACAATGATTTTCCTCTGTAGTTACTGAGCTCCTATTGTTCCTACAAAATGTGGTAGCCAGATGGGAGAGGGAAATTAAACATATCAAACATTAATATATGTTTTCTTCCAGGTTTGGTTAAGGAAGTATAGCAGGGAAAAACACCTGTGAACACGCTACTCTTTTAATATTTTGGAAGAGCTGTGCTATATATATTTATATATCGTTTCTCTAGTTAGAGGATCAAATACAGGTAGTCTCTTACTGCAATGATTAAATGGTATAGTGGAGAGGACATATCAATAGGGAATTTTAGGCTCAAATGGAAGAAACATATTATCCAGAATTTAGGAACACATTAGTAGTAGTTTAATTTTTAGCAAGGCACTTAATCTCCAAATCTCCCCCCGACTTTTTTTTTTTTTTGGCTTCTGGTTCAAATCCATATTCAGGTGAGAAATGGCTTTATTTAAGGTGAAACATACGGACCATTGCTGAACTTGCTCTGTGTTCAAAGTTCCCACATTAGTAACTTCAGGGATGAGACATTGAAGCTTCCTGTTAAAAGGTAATATGGGATCTATGTTGGCAAAGAGGTGCTGGCATTTTAAGATTACAGGGTTTATTGAAGTTTTAATGCAGATTATTTTAACCTATTAAGTAACAGGCCTCTGCTGCTTAGAGGGAAGTGGCATAGGACCAGCTTCTTGAACAGAAAGGAATACTTTTCATCTCTGTATCCACAGAATCTAACACAATTCTCAGTAAATACTTGTCTATTGAATAATCTATTACCAATAAATAAATTAACAAATGAGTCAATATGAATTCTTTTGAATGAATGCATTCATTCATATGAAGGTATCAATACTGAAAAGGTATAAGTTAAACACTGGGGTATAGATGCTCTCCCAACAAGAAATGGACAGCATGAATATTAGAGGGCAGATTTGGGGATTAGTGCAGGGACATGATTGAAGGAGAGGGTTGGATTTAAGAGAGCAGAATATGACAAAGGGGGTTAAAATAAGAACCACCAAAATTTGCTCTTTCACATGTGCTATTGGTAGACCTGATAAGAGCAGACTTTTCTGTAGAACCAGTTTGAACCACACACCTCTTCCATCTCCTTTTCATTCATAAGGGCCAGTTACAAAGGATGGGATATTGAAGAGAATTCCATCAGACTCATAGGTCTTCTCACTTTAAAAATATCTCCTGGGACCATCCATTGCCACTGCTTCATAGTGGGGATGTACAGAGATATTTCTTAGAGGCTTCGGGAGATTCTTCTGGGCTTCCTTTCCTTTTATCACTTTTCTTTTCTTTTTGTTTTTAATAAGTGAGCTCGATATTTATGGTGCTTCTACATCTATTCATTCCAGGCCTGTGAAAAGGGCTGTTTGCCTGTCCACTGAGTGTGAATTATAGGGCTGACATTTAATGGTGCAGCTTCTTTTGCTCGGCGCCCTCAACAGTTGAGAGATGAGTTGGAAGAGAGTGATACTGCATAGCAAATGTCTCACACAATGGGAACGTGCCATTTTGATTTGATTTGATTTTTTTTTTAAACATATGGTTTGAAAAAAATAGCATGTGGTATATTGACATTATTCTAAATTGCACTGTTAGGAGAACATTAAGTTTTTCATTTCACACCTTCTGAGTCTTAAGCACCATTGGTGTATGGGGAAATCAGTCATTTTTTGATGATCCATGTGCAGATTTGTGCCAATCAGAATTGGCCATGATTATGCCAAGGCTCCTCTCTCAAGGAAGTTCATTGAGGGCAAGGAGGAAGAAAAGCTAAAGGAGAATCATCCTCTGTAAGTGTTCTGTGTAAATTCACACAGCATAAAGGTATAAATAATTTCATAGTACAATGGAAATCCACTTTGAATAGACTGCTATTTGTATAAACCACGGATACTGATACGACCATTGGGGGATCACTTGGTAGTGACTTAATGGCAAATCTGTGGTCATGTTTATCCTTCTCAACTTTGCCTTGAGGCTGTGGACATAAGAAAATAGTCAATAACATCTCACAGTGATTAATTTCTTATAAAAATCACTGAGAATTTGGAATCACTGATTTTTATCACCGGCTTGTAGAGTAGCTGGAAAGTCAGAAGATATGTTCATTTGTCTGAGATCATCTATTTTAAGAAACAGCAATCTTTACATCATGATACTGAATCAGGAATGAGAATAAAGGGAGGCAGCAATTTCACAGAAATGGGATGGATGGCTGAGATATTAGGAGTGAGAAGTGTTGGTATCGATTTGTGTGTGAAAAAGAGTCCTGTGTCTGTATCTCATTTTCCCACCCTTCTCAAGGTTCTTTTCCTTCAGGTCTACAGAGGGTTGTTATGCATCTGCTCTTATTTATTTTATTTTCACCATAAGTTTAGTCTAGAGTACATTGTTGTTTTAAATCCTACCATCATTCCAAAAAAAAAAAAGAAGAACAAGAAAATACTCAGGACACAATTACTTCCCTTTGAGCATTTCTTTGCCTTCTCTCTCCTATTCGAAGAGCTTGCTGTTGAATTTCTAAACACTAGCATTTTCATCTTCTTCACACTGACAGCAATTTTGGGAAAATTGTGTCCGTAGAGGTATTTTCTAGCTAGGTTTGATTTTATTATTGCCTTTCTTTCACCTTAAAGATACAAAAGGAAGTACTCTAGGCACCTAAAGGAATCTGGCAAGTAATAGCAAACAAAAGTTCAAAATGGGTCAGGTCCCACATAGGAAAATTAAACATATTATTCTCATACGACAAGATTAGCAAATCATCCATAAACTCCAGCCATCCTTCCTTCTTTGTATTCTAATGAGTTCAGTGTGCAATTATGATGGTTCAGGCTTCATCAGAATTCTGCTAGTGAAGGGGAATTTTCAAACTCTGTTTGCAAATGAGATCTGCACTATAAACCATAGTCATCCATCACAGAGAAGGAGCTGATAAAAGGCTGTTTGGGAAGAGTCAATCAAATGAGCATTATTAGAGCTCTGTATTACACTGTCCTTTAGGTGATGGAGAAAGGATATAATTCAGTTATGGAATGTGATTCTTTTATGCCTATGTCCCTTTTGGAAGACTAAACTCTATTCTAACATGAACATCTCAGAGTGGCATTCATAATCTGTCTTATACAAAGAGACCTTCTCCTATTTCTCATCTGTCAAGAACAGTTAGAGCTCTGTCGTGGTTTTAAGATATAGCTAACACTACCAAGAAATGGTGGTCCAGCTAAAATGACAAGTCAGAATTGTTGGTTATCAAGGAAAGGTAAAGGAGGCCTGGTGGTGCAATGGTTAAATGCTCAAATGCTAACTGAAAGGTGGGTGGTTCGAATCCACCAGCCACCCCATGGGAGAAAAGACCTGATGATCTGTTCCCATAAAGATTACAGCCTGGGAAACCCTAGGGGGCAGTTCTGCTCTGTCACATGGGGTGCTATGGGTCAAAATCGACTTGAAGGCACCTAACAACAACAATGAAAGGTAGGCTGATCCTTTCTGTTAACTAAATGGAAACAAAGGATATAATTTCTAGTGTCCTTTGGCCATGATTAAACATAATAATCCATCAAGTTGGTTCCGACTCATAGCAACCCTATAGGACAGAGTAGAACTGCCCCATAGGGTTTCCAAAGAGTGGCTTGTGGATTCAAACTGCCGACCTTTCGGTTAGCAGCCTGAACTCTTAACCACTGTGCAACCAGGGCTCTGCTAATAATCATAGCTACAGGATTTTGAGTTGATATGTCCTTTACATATCTAATTTAGGGGTTTTCAAACTTTTATTTAGTATTGAAGCCCATTTTCCAAGCAAATATTATATGGTACCAGTTTATACAAAACTGATCAAAGTGCGGAAGTTCTCATTTAGGTAAAGGCAGGGACCTTCTCAGCCTTTCTTACCTGATCCCCCTCCCCTGCCCATGGATGTTTCTAAGAGTTTAAAACACACTGATCTAGTCCATTTTCCTCATTTTTTACAGATTAAGAAACAAATGGCCAAAACTATTAGTAGATTTGAATAAGATTGCTGTTATAGATTGAATTGTGTCCCCCCAGAAGATGTTGAAGTCCAAACCCCTATACCTGTGAATGTGACTTTGTTTGGGGAAATAGGGGTTTTCTTTGCAGATATTACCAATTAAGTTAGTGAACTCATAGCTGAGTAGGGTGAGTCCTAATCCCTTCTGAGTGGTGCTTATAAAAGCAGAGAACAGACACAGAGAAGAGAGTCATAGACGTCGGGGGAAGACACTATGTGAGGATCTTTCTACAAGCCAAAGAACTTCAAGAAACACCCAAAGACTACCAAAACCTTTGGGACACAGCAAAGGCAGTCCTCAGAGGACAATTTATAGCAATAGACGCACATATCAAAAAAGAAGAAAGGGACAAAATCAAAACTTTAACTACAGAACTTGTACAAATAGAAAGAGAACAGCAAAGAAAGCCCACAGCCACTAGAAGAAGGGAAGTAATAAAGATCAGAGCAGAAATAAATGAAATAGAGAATAGAAATCAACAGAAAGAATCAACAAAACTAAAAGTTGGTTCTTTGAAAGGATCAACAAAATCGAGAAACCTCTGGCCAGACTGACAAAAGAAAAACAGGAGAGGACACAAATAACCCAAATAAGAAACGAAATGGGGGACATTACAACAGACTCAACTGGAATAAAAAGGATCATAACAGAGTATTATGAAAAACTATACTCCAACAAATTTGAAAACCTAGAGGAAATGGTAAATTTCTAGAAACACACTCCTTACACAAACTAACACAAAGTGATGTGGAAAATCTGAACAGACCCATAACAAGAGAAGAGATTGAAAAGGTAAAAAAAAAAAAAAAACTCCCAACAAAAGAAAAGCCCTGGCCCAGATGGCTTCATTGGAGAATTCTACCAAACATTCAGAGAAGAACTAGTACCAGTACTACTCAAACTATTTCAGAACATAGAAAAGGAAGGGATACTTCCAAATTCATTTTATGAAGCCAGCATAACCCTGATACCCAAACCAGGCAAAGATGCCACAAAAAAAGAAAATTACAGACCAATATCTCTCATGAATATAGATGCAACAATTCTCAACAACATTCTAGCCAATAGAATTCAGCATCATATTAAAAAATAACACACCACGACCAAGCGGGATTCATACCAGGTATGCAAGGATGGTTCAACATTAGAAAATCAATCAATGTAATCCACCACATAAATAAAGGAAAAGAAAAGAATCACATGATCATCTCAGCTAAGACAGAAAAGGCATTTGACAAAGTCCAACACCCATTCCTGATAAAAACTCTCAATAAAATAGGTACAGAAGGGAAATTTCTCAACATAATAAAGGGCATCTTTGCAAAACCAAAGGCCAACATCATTCTTAATGGAGAGAGGCTGAAAACATTCCCCTCGAGAACAGGAACAAGACAAGGATGCCCTTTATGTCCACTCCTATTTAACATTGTGCTGGAAGTCCTAGCTAGAGCAATAAGGCAAGAAAAAGAAATAAAGGGCATCCAAATTGGTAATGAAGTAGTTAAACTGTCCCTGTTTGCAGATGA
>NW_004443999.1:2461263-2463475 GCF_000243295.1 Trichechus manatus latirostris
CTAGCTAGAGCAATAAGGCAAGAAAAAGAAATAAAGGGCATCCAAATTGGTAATGAAGAAGTTAAACTGTCCCTGTTTGTGGATGATATGATACTATACATAGGAAATGCTAAAGACTCCACAAGACATCCACTGGAACTAAAAGAAAGATTCAGCAAAGTAACAGGTTACAAGATAAACATACAGAAATCAGTTGGATTCCTATACACCAATAAAGAGAACAATGAATAGGAAAGCAGGAAAGCAATACCATTTATAATAGCCCCTAAAAAAGTAAAATACTTAGGAATAAATCTAACCAGGGATCTAAAAGACCTATACAAAGAAAACTACAAAACATTACTGCAAGAAACCCAAAGAGATCTACATAAATGGAAAAACATACAGTGCTCATGGAGAAGTAGACTCAACATAGTGAAAATGACAATTCAACCCAAAGCAATTTACAAATACAATGCAGTCCCAATCCAAATACCAACAGCTTTCTTTAAAGAGATGAAAAAACTAATCATTAACTTTATTTGGAAAGGGAAGAATATCCAGATAAGTAAAGCTCTATTGAAGAAGAAGAATAAGGTAGGAGGACTCACACTACTTGACCTTAGAACCTACTATACAGCTTCAGTAATCAAAACAGCCTGGTACTGGTACAGTGACAGATACATTGACCAATGGAACAGAATTGAGAACCCAGACGTAAATCCATCCACCTACGGTCACCTGATCTTCGACAAGGGCCCAAAGACCATCAAATGGGGAAAAGATAGTCTTTTTAACAAACGATGCTGGCAAAACTGGATGTCCAGCTGCAAAAAAATGAAACAGGACCCATACCTAACACCATACACAAAAACTAATTCAAAATGGATCAAAGACCTAAATATAAAGCAAAAAACTATAAAAGTTCATAGAAAAAAAATAGGATCAACGCTAGAGGCCCTAATGCACGGCATTAACAGGATACAAACCATAACCAACTATACACAAACCCCAGAAGATAAGCTAGATTACTGGGATCTTCTAAAAATTAAACACTTATGCTCATCAAAGGACTTCACCAAAAGAGTAAAAGGAACCTACAGACTGGGAAAAAATTTTGGGACATTACAAGTCGGACAAAAATCTAATCTCTAAAATCTACAAGAAAACTCAACACCTCTACAACAAAAACACACATAATCCAGTTAAAAAATGGGCAAAGGAAATGGACAGACACTTCACTGAAGAAGACATTCAAGTGGCCAATAGACACATAAGGAAATGCTCGCAATCACTAGCCATTAGAGAAATGCAAATTAAAACCACAATGAGATACCATCTCACAGCAGAATTACTGGCACAAATCAAAAACACCAGCAATAACAAATGTTGGGGGGACTGCAGGGAGATCAGAACTCTTATGCACTGGTGATGGGAATGCAATATGATACAACCATTTTGGAAAATGGTATGGCGCTTCCTTAGAAAGCTAGAAATAGAAATACCATATGATCCAGCAATCCCACTGCTAGGAATATGTCCTAGAGAAATAAGATCCATCACACGAATAGACATGCAAACCCATGTTCATTGCAGCATTGTTCACAATATCAAAAAGATTGAAACAACCTAGATGCCCATCAACAGATGAATGGATAAATAAACTATGGTACATACACACAGTGGAGTATTATGCAACCATAAAGAACAATGATGAATCTGTGAAGCATCTCATAAGATGGATGAAACTGGAGAACATTATGCTGAGTGAAATAAGTCAATCACAAAAGGACAAATATTGTATGAAACCTCTACTGTAAAAACTCATGCAAAAGTTTACACACAAAAAGAAACAATCTTTGTTGGTTACAAGGGATGCGAGGGCTGCGGGGGCGGGGGCTGGAAACTAAATAGACAATAGATAAGTTGTAACTTTGGTGAAGGGTAAGACAGTACATAATACTGGGGAAGCCAGCACAACTTGTACAAGGAAAGGTCATGGAAGCTCCATAGATACTTCCAAACTCCCTGAGGGACTGAATTGCTGGGCAGAGGGCTGTGGGGACCATGGTCTCAGGGAACATCAAGCTCAATTGGCATAACATAGCTTATAAAGGAAATGTTCTACATTCTTCTTTGGTGAGTAGTGTCTGGGGTCTTAAAAGCCTGTGAGCAGCCATCTAAGATACTCCACTGGTCTCATCCCTTCAGGAGCAAGGGAGAATGAAGAGAA
>NW_004443999.1:2463575-2481076 GCF_000243295.1 Trichechus manatus latirostris
GACCACAGCTACCAAGGCCTCCACCAGACTGAGTCCAGTACAGCTAGATGGTGCCCGGCTACCACCACTGACTGCTCTGACCAGGATCACAACAGAGGCTCCTGGACAGAGCTGGAGAAGGATGTAGAACAAAATTCTAACTCAACAGAAAAAGACCAGATTTACCGGCCTGATAGACTGGAGAAAGCCTGAGAGTATGGCCCCAGGACACCCTTTTAGCTCAGCGGTGAAGTCATTCCCCAGGTTGAATGTTCAGCTGGGGATTGGACAGCCCCATAAAACAAAATGGGACTAATGAGGAACAGCAGTCCAGGGACAAGAACTAGTAGGCAGGAGCGGACAAGAAAGCTGGTGATAGGGAACTCAAGGTTGAGAAGGGACAGTGTTGACATGTCGTGGGATTGTTAACCATTGTCATAGGACAATATGTGTACTAACTGTTTAATGAGAAACTATTTGTTCTGTAAACCTTCATCTAAGGTACCAAAAAAAAAAAAAAAAATTATCTATGTGAGATCAAATTGACAACGGCAACTCAAAAAGTTTGATGGGAAGCCTAGGGGACAGTGAGCTGAAGATAATGGTGATGGAATAATTTGGACAAGGATAGTGAGAATAGCAGCACAACTGGAAGAATGTAATCGATGTCACTGAATTGTACATGCAGAAACTTTTGAAATGGTGTAACTTTGGCTACGTATATTTTCACCAAAAAAAAAAAAAAGTCCTCCAAGGTCAAGAAAGGAGAGTGTTGACACGTTGTGGTGTTGTTAACCAATGTCATAAAACAATATGTGTACTGACTGTTGAATGAGAAACTATTTGTTCTGTAAACCTTCATCTAAAGTGTAATAAAAAAAAGAAAAAAATTTTTTTTTAAAAAGAAACACCCAGGGCCACTGGATGCTCAATGAAACAAGGAAGGCTCTTCCCTCTAGAGTCCACAAAAAGGGTATATAGCCCTGCCAACACCTTTTATTCAGACTTCCAGCCTTCAGAATTTTAAGAATATATTTCTGTTTTTTAAAGCCACCCAGGTTGTGGTATTTTGTTATGGCAGCCCTAGGAGACTAAGATAGCCACAGAACTTACTAATTGTACAGCAGATACAAAGACCCAGGAGTCCTTACTTCTACACAGATGCTTTACCCACTGTGCGAGGCTCCTCCATTACATTACTCAGAATCAAAGGTCAATAATAAGCAAGCATCCGCAGGAGGCAGGCAGTTATCATGAGTAAAGCAGGTGGTGAGCTGAGAAGCTCTCCCCCATCTAAAGAGAACAGCTGTTCCACAGCTTCAGGTGATCCTTGTCATGAGGAAACTCAGGCCCAGGATTCCTCGATGCTCTGTCTCTTTTTTTTTTTTTGGCAGAAGTTAGAAAATCAGATTTTGAGTGTAATTATTACAATAGTTTAATATTATAATTTAATAAGAATAAGAATAAAAAACTACAATATAGTTTTAAAAAAACACATTTGGAAGACCAATTCAGCCAGCACCATTAGTCACTGTAAGTACTGATGTTGGGGTCAGTTACAAGGAATGCTAAAAACCAAAACTTCACATTGTGATCAGATTTGAGGGGTATGCACAATAATTCATCTTTGTGAACAATCCTTAACAGGCTGTCATTCATTTATTCAATAAATGTTAACTGAGCATCTCCCAGGTACTGGGCACTGCTACATGAAAAGCTCATGTTCCCAGTCTTTTGAGGGCTCATATTCTAGTGGGGTGACCGATATACAAAAGATACTTGCAATAATGTGAAATGAGCCCAAATAGAGGTGTATATCATATGGTGTTGTGGTGTCCCCTCCTCCAAAAACAAAACAAAACAGACAGCAACAAAACAAGAAACACTTGCATAGCTCTGCTTGGGGCTGTCAGTAAAGACTTGGCTCAGAGGGTCTTGAAAAACACAACAGAGTTTGCCTGATGGGTGAGGAAGAGGCATTCTAGGCAGAAAGGACAGCATGCACGCAAGAAAGGGGTTGAGTAAAATTATGTCTTGGTCAAGGAACTGCAAGTTATTTGATGTGGATGGAGGACATGGGGTTGGAAGGAAGAAGAAGAGGGAGATTAGGTGGGAAATGCAGATAAAAGTTCATGAAAGATTTACAAATCTGTGCCCAGGAGGATGGACTTCATTGCGTAGCTACTGGGACCCTATTTAATTATTGTAAATAGGGTAAATGCATCAAGTTTTTATTCCAGGATGATGATTTGGATGACATGAATGATTTGGGAGAGATGGAGAAAGGAGAAAGCAGATCAGTTATTGAGCTATTTCAGGTTTAAATGGTAAGGGCTGCATAGGTGGTGATGTTAGAGAAGGGGATGGATTTGAAGCAGTGGGAATCCATGGGACGCAACTGCTCATTGGTTAAGAGAGAGAAGAAGGGGGACAGATGCCCAGATTTCTGGCTCAGGAGCTGGGACTGACTGAGGCCCATTTAACCAGGGAGGAGAAAGAGGATGCTGGCCTCAGCTGAGAAGGGCACGTGAAGTGTGGCTGACTGTGCAGGGTCTGGGGAAGCCCTCACAGCCCCACCTTGAATCCAGCCATTGGTCTGAGGGATTCACCACTAAAATAAAGGGTTTTCCTAACTTCTTTAAGCACCGTTTCCAAATATAAACCAAAATATGGTTTTGAAAATGCAAATATCTTAACAGAAATGAAAAACAAACAAAAAACTAATCTTATTAGAAATTGCCCAATCATTGGAAGACTTCCATGCCAAGAAGCAAAAAAGCAACTGCATTTTTTTTTTTTAGCATAACACATTTTAGTGCAATAAACAAACAATAGAAAAGCCAACAAATGCCGCCAAACTGACCAGAAGTGTTTCTCAGCTAGTTTAATGAGCACTGAGCTGGAAGATAGAGACAAAAGCAAACAGAAGTCTCTTTCTTTCTCCAAGAATACAAATATAGCATGTTTGGTATTTTATTTTGCATTTGAATATGGAATAACTGACTTTATAATAGGAAGAAAAGGTTCAAAAACATTTGTTCTCCTACTCTGGCCTAGTGTAGTATTTCATCACCTTCTCATGCCATCTATTATTTTGAAATTTAACCTTTTCTTTCTTTATAGTGTTTTCTGGGTAATCATAAAAAACTCATCTAAACCCTTCAGTTTGACTGCTAGACTCAGAGGCAGAGTGATCTGAGAAAGAGCAACTGACCACCTATAATCTCAAATTAGAATAAACCCACAACATACAGTGAAGAGCAAACAGTTTCTCTGGTTAACAATCCAGCAATTACGAACGCCCAGTGGATTACAGTATAACTCAAAAATAATTTGTTTCAGGCAAGTCAGTGTGTATTTTATAAGCAGGCTACTAATTTCTTTTAATTTGCAAGAGATACATGTTATGTTTGCATACGTGTGTGTGTGTGCGCGCGCGCGCGTGTATACGAGGGTAAGTCAAAAAGTATTGCTACTAGGGTTCCAGTTCATACATGCTTGGGTTTATTCCAAACAAAATGTGTTCAAACATGTCTCTGCAATCAGTGGCTGGCTACAGATAAGTTCTGTCAGTAGTACACTTGTCTTAGTCTCATTAGGGTGCCTTCAAAAAAAAGGATACTTTTTGTGCCGTGGAAAAAAGAAACCAATTTTGAGGTGAGGGCTAATATCAAATTTTTAACAAAACTCAAGTGGACATCTTCCCAAATCACTGAAGCTTTGCAACAAGTTTATGGGGATGCTGTCCTTCATAAAGCAGGCATTTTAAGGAAGATCAGGAAGACCTCAAGGACGAGCCATGAGCCGAAAGACCGCTTAGAAGATTATGGTGACTATTTTTTGGGACTCCAAAGGGGTAATCTTGATAGATTTTCTTGAAGGACATAGGATGATCATGGGGGTTTATTATGAAGGAGTTTTAAGAAAATTGAAAACTGCATTGGTGAGAAAAAGGCCAGGATAGTTACGCCAAGGAATTTTTTTTCCATCACAACAATGCACTTACTCATTCTTCAAAGGTAGCAAGGGCTCTTCTATGAGAATTTCATTGGGAAATCTTACCCCCTCCACTCTACAGCCCTGATCTTTCCCCTTCAGACTTCTTTTTGTTCCCAAAACTCAAAGAACATTTAAAAGGAACACGATTTGAGTCCCTCAAAGATGCCAGAACTGCCATGGTGTAAATCGAAGAGTGCAGAATTTTTCAGGGAAGGGTTAGAGAGATGGAAACACCACCTTCAGAAATGAATAGACATAGATAGAGGATATACAGACAAACAATAGCTTCACATTTTGATATTTTTGTTTAATAAAGGTTTCTGCATTTTTGTGGCAATACTTTTTGACTTACCTTCGTAAATGTGTGTATACATACATGGAGCCCTGGTAGTGTAACAGTTAAGCATTTGGCTGCTAACTGAAAGGTTGACAGTTCGAACCTACCCAGTGGTTCTGCAGGAGAAACACCTGACTATCTGCTCCCATAAAGATTACAACCTAGGAAACTCTATAGGGCAGTTCTGCTCTGTCACGTGGGTCACTATGAATTGAAAATCGACTTGATGGCACCTAACAACATACATACATATATGTGTGTGTATGTATATATATATATAATTTTATTATTTAACAGTGAATGAGTTTTAGTGGGGGTGGGACGTGTGAGGCTGGGGCAAATGCAGGGGCCACTGAACGTTCAGAAGGACATTATCAAGCAAAAAAAGGAGAGAAGGAGAGAGAAAAGGGAAGTAGCAACCTGATAAGAACTTTTAATGAAATCCCTAAATAGCAATTCCTTTCAAGGGAATAATTTATGGCTCTTGATAACTAGCAACTGGCAGCACCCTCCACTCAGTGTGAGAATAACAACAACATCTAATAATAATAACAATTTCCAATGAATGCGGAATTTACCACAGCCTCTGATTTAAAGGGTTGGCTCTGAAACAGCAGGAGTGTTACTCATGACATCCGATTTTCCGAGAGGATTATGCATAAAGAATCCTGCAGCTGCACTTATTTACCTCTCTCTTCATGACATCATTATGCAGACACAGATACTGAGAAAAACACTGTAACGAAATTTAAGAGCCTGAATAATTCTTTATAAATACACCCACTTTTATATACTCACATATATTGTATGCTCTTCAAATGCAAATCTTAAATATTGTTTATCTGTTACTTCTCTACTTGTATCTCTGTGTGTAGCATTCTCTCCTTATGGTAGTATATATTCAGAAGTTCAGTTTCTCTAACACAAGAACAGATTTTGAATATGTAGGCTGGGGATTTTTCAAAGCAATAAAAGGGCAAAAGAGACTCAGACCAAGCTGGTGCTTGGCTTGGGAATTCATTCATTAAGATTCAGAGTAGCCCTCAAGATATTTACCCAGGACCCCTGATTTTCTAGAGACTGGCCACTGGTTTAGGAATCTAGCTTTACAGGTCTTTTGGGGTTGCATAAAGGTTATGAGACAACTCGAGTCTCCTATGTTGAGTGGATGTACAGACTATAGCCTGTAACCTCACTCAGCAATTTTTGTGACTTTGAAATCTTTTACCTCTACACAGCAGCCTCAGTATTCATTTTACCCTTGGTAAAAAAAACAGGAAAGATGATAATAACTTTTACAGCATGTTTGAAACTGTATGTATATTGCTTATCTACAACCCGTATGATCCTCCTCGTCTAAAATGCCAAGTGAACATGTAGCACTGATAGAAGCTTCCCCATCTGTCTTCTTCTGACCTCAATAACTCCATCAACTGGCTCTTCAGATCCTATTGGATTCCTCGTTGGTTTTGGCTTTGTATTTATTGACCTTCCTGTATAAATACGTTTGCACTACTGCTTTCTTGTTTTGAGGATCATTCTAAAGAACATTTTTTATAGGACTTGCTGATATGGGTATATGACACTTCAATTCTGCCCTCTATGTGGCTGATTTGTATTCATGTGTTGTTGATAATCTCATCTGGCATTCTTCTTCTTGCTGCTATCTTTTGGTATTGATGCTATTGTGACAATTTGCATACGGGTGCCACAGAATCATTTTCCTTTTTGGATATTGCTGCCATTATGATGGAAAGAGGTGCTTGAGCCAACTCACCAGACCCCCTGAGATTCCTTTTCTCCTTAGCAGTTCATTTTCAGGTGAGTTAGCAGAACCTTGTCTCCAATTTTAAATCTCGGGGTTATATTAGATTCGGCATAATGCCCAGAGAGACATTTGAATTCAATTGATTGACTTTTGTGTTATACTCTCAGGAGCACCATTTGCCAGTTTCCACCCTCAGTTCTGAGTAGTTCTGAGGGAGTTACGCTGTTCCACAGTAATAGCCTCAGAACAATTTTGAAGAAATTCTCTTCTCCATATTCTTAAGAGGACCCAAAGACTTCAATCCTCCCATGAAAACAAAGTATTTTTCACAGATGGAAGAGACACAAGGGGTGCTTTAGTGTCCCTGACGATTTCAAAAGAAGAAAATATGCCTCCTTCATAATAGAGATTGCCCCCATCTCAGTCCATACCACTCTCGCTCTTCTAACCCTTTGATATTGTTATCAAATAACATCATCAACTAACAGCCAGTGCTAAAGGTAGTGAGGGAATCAAAGAGGTATAAAATGGCTTTCACCTTCAATAAACTTTCAGCATCATTGGGAAGGCTGAGCATAAACTAAAAACATACGTGTATCTACAAGGCAGTATATAGTCAGTGTCAATTGTGCAGGGGCAGGCAACAGTTACTATAGAAGTTGAGAGGCATAAGGCAGCAGTGTAGGGCAGGTGGTTGGAGCAGGCTTCACAGAGGAGGTGCTTCTTATTTGGACCTACAAGGATGGACTGGCTCAAGCTCATCCTAATGGAGAGTATTTGAGTCTGGGAACTGGTGGGATACCTGAGTACAACCTTGGAGGTAGACTAATGCTTTGCTTGGTAGATAGAGAATAGATGATTTTATTAGGAGTAGAACGCTCATGAAAAGAAATAGATAGGTTTTCTGGGGAGTGTTTAATGACTGGCAAAGAATTTTAAATTTTATTCAAAGGAAATGGGGGTCATTGAAGACTTTTAAGATTTAGCTGGTCAAGACAGATTAAAGAGATGGTGGGACAGGAGGGAAGAATACATTTTATTAGAGATCAGTACCTTTCATTATAGATTTACAGATAAGATGGGTATCCCGATCAGAATGGTGGCAGTGGAACCAAGCAACATTGTCCATATATAGTTTCCACTTAGTGAAGACCCAGGTCATTCTGAATGGTGTGCGTGACTCTTTATGCATTTACCTTCCCACCTAATGTCCATACTGCTCGCCCTAGTTGTCCCCAGTGGCTTGCTAAGTGTATTGAAATGAATGTGGAGAATAGTTTCATCAGAAGTAAAGTGGAGAAATTAATGCTTGCTAGTGTCTTTCTTTAGAATGATTGTCTTAATCATAGATTCTATTGAGAATTTGACAAAAGCTATGAAATGTAGGAAAAAAATGCACTTATAAACAAGTTTGTGCACAGAGTTGCAAGGGGTTGTGGACATTTTAAAACACATTCATGGGTATTAACAGTCCTTAGAGGATTGCTTGGTCCTTAATGAATTGGTATATGTACATTCTGAGTACAAAGCAGAGGTAGAAAAGCACTGTAGCATTTGCTCCTTGCTCAGAGGCAAGCAAAATGGCAATCTAATTATGATACTTGCGCTGGCACAGCTTTAAAGGAAGAACAGTTGGGAGTTAGTTTTTTTTCCCAGTTAGAGCCGTATTTGTGACTCTGTACTCTGATAAACCTAACATATTTGAATGAATAGCAAGTAAGAATTTAACTAAAGTGTTAATACTCAGCTGGGGGAAGAAACTATTATGGAAGACAGGACAATTTCAGAAACAAGTCTTTCTCAAAGAGAGGCTTAAATAGAATAGAGCTGCCTTGGGTCCATGTAATTTTACTAAGTGATTTTTCAGGAGTTTTGGCCAACAGCCACATTATTACATCATTTATATGGTAAGAAAGGTAAGATGTAACCAAGGTTTGATTAAACTTGCTTATATAGATGGCAGAGACTAAGACAGCTGATTGCATTAATATTTTAGTTGTATGGTCTTTTCATTCATATTTTTCAACTTATTTAGTAAATTCTTATTGAGCATCTACTATATATCAGACATTGAGCTATAGATGATGTGACCATATATCTGGTTAGCCCAAGAAGGTCCAGGCTTAAATGCCTACTGACCTTGTGTAATTATTAACAATGCCATGGTTCTCAAAAGTGTCCTGAATTGAATGATAAATTATGTAGTCACTCTAGCTTTAGACTATTTGGATAGATGTCCCTTTAGGGAAACTCTACTTGGTCTGGCCAAATGCCTCTTATTAGGCTATCCAGACATCACCATGATTGCCTGTAGTATTTTGAATATAAGGTAAACTTAATGAAGAAAGGAACTTCATCTATTTTGTTCTCCAGTACATCCCCTGAGCCTAGCATAGTGCTGACATGTAGTAAGTCCTCCATAAATATGTGTTATGAATGACTGAATAAATAAAACTCTTTCATCATTTGAGAAAATTGCTTCCACGATAGTTATCCAACTACAGGGTTGCTATGAGTCAGAATTGACTCAACAGCAATGGGTTTGTTTGTTTGTTTGTGTTTTTGGTGTAGTTATCCAAAGGATTAAGAACAGACTATACCCATTAAGGCAAGAACACGTTTACTTTGAAGAGGATTAACAAAAAAACAAAAATTATTTTGATAGTTCATGGAAATTATTTGGTTGTCTGATTTTATTTTAGAATTCTGATTTAGATGGGTTTTTTTAAAATCAATTTTCAAGTAAACCAAAGATGAGCTATTAAAATGCTTTCCTCAGGTAGTAGAGCTTTGGAGGGAAGCATCTATGTTGAAATAACCCTGAAGAACATTAGAATTTCACTGTAGGAATGTTGTGAGGCCGGGATCGAATAGTGTCTGAGGGAACCAGTAAGTGGCTTCTTTAAATAGCGCCTGACCCAAAGTATGTCTTTTTTCCCTTCCTTTTTTCTGTGAGGATTTTACTGTATATATGTATATATCGTATTTTGAGGAGATGACCATAGTATATAAGCTGTATTCTTATTTTGCATGGAAATCCATCAAGTTTGGTTATCTTGCTTCCCAGCCTCTAGAATATTAGAAGTGGAAAGTTAGAAAGAAAGCTGTTATAGAGGCAAACAGGTTTATGGTAATGGGAGAGAATGAAAAGCCACAAAAAAGAGGCTGGGGATTCAGATGCGTCCTTTCTGGGGTGATTTGGGGGAGAGATAAATAGTCTTGAGCACCCAGTGTCCCAGGAAGCATCACTGTGTTCTTCCACCTGGTAGTTGTCAGTAATGATGGCCCTGAGCAATCGGGAAAAGGTTAAAGCAGGTTTACTGTGCTCTGTTCAATTAGAGGACATTGTTTATAATCCATTTCAGTGAAACTGATGTTTTACTTGGGCTCTTTTGGTTGCAAGTAATAGAGGGTCCCTAAATATATAATAAGAGAAGAAGTGTGTAGAAATTGCAAGTAAAAGTTGTCAGGAACTGAGTCAGCCTATGGACTGGCTACTGTTTCTGTCTCTTTTGTAGACATCAGTTGTTTTTTTTTTTATATATCTCTGCTTCTTTCAGAGCCTGGTGGCGCAGTGGTTAAGAGCTCTGGTGGTAACCAAAAGGTCAGCAGTTGAAATCCACCAGCCACTCCTTGGAAACCCTATGGGGAGTTCTACTCCATCCTATATGGTCACTATTTGTGAAAATTGGCTTGATAGCAATGGGTTTGGTTTGGTTGCCGTTTCTTTCAGAGTCTGCTCCTTCAGGATTTTGGCCTGTTATCACTCCTCATGGCTTCTTGCTAGGCATCTTTTTAGTTTGAACTTCTGCTTCTATCTTATTTTCTCTGGGTTTCCCTAATAAAATTCCAAGAGGAAACTCTGATGTTCCCAGTTCATGTCTGTCCACTGGAGATGTCATGGTTTGCTGGTTTTCCTACGGTTTGCTTGCTCTGAATTCATTGTCTGTTCCTGCCCCTGTTTGCAGAACCAGGGAGTGAGTGGATTTGGTTGTCTGGTCTGATTCTGAGAATCCGCTGAGCAAATAGGTTGGTTTCACAAGGACTAAAGGTATGGCGGAGCCCTTGTGGCACAGTGGTTAAGAACTTGGCTGGTAAAGGTTCGCAGTTTGAATCTACCAGCTCCTCCTTAGAAACCCTATGGGGCAGTTCTACTCTGTCTTATAGGGTTACTGTAAGTCAGAACTGACTTGATGGCACTGGGTTAAAGGCCTGCCAGCCAACAAAACAAATCCAAAAATAGATAAAATTTAAAAGTTTTGAGATTTAGCACAATGAGCTTTAGTTATCTGCAAAATTTGCTTTGGTGGCAAATTATATTTCATTAAATATTATAAAAATAGAACCCTGCTCTATATACCAAAAACCAAAACCCATTGCCATTGAGTCGATTCCAACTCATAGTGACCCCATAGGACAGAATAGAACTGTCCCATAGGGTTTCTAAGGAGCGACTAGTGGATTTGAACTGCCGGCCTTATGGTTAGTAGCTTCGCTCTTAACCACTGCTCCACTCTATGTACACTTCAGGTGAATTTGCAGTTCTAGTAAAATATTAATAGCTTTAATATCCATTGTGTGATTGTGCCATGGTCCTCACCATCTCCTCCTCTGCCCCTAACTCCCCACCCTGACTCAGCCAAATGCGGGCAGATGCTTTTACATGTGAAGACGAGGGTTGCTATTCCAAGAATGAATGAATGAGGCTGCTGGGGTTGCCAGTACTGGGTTTTGCAGTAGAAGCCTAGGAAATTGCTCAGAACAATGCTTCTTGTCATAACACATGCAGAAAATTATATTAGTGGCCCAGGATGCTGAGGTACAGTTTACCTGTCACCATTCACAGCACACTGATATGATGCAGCACATGCTCGGAAAGTTCTGGCTTAGAGCACCAGCAAAGCTTGGACAGGAACACAAAAGATTAACTTTTATAATAAGGCTTGATTTTTATTATTTCAAATAAAACCTCCAAAAGTCAACATAATGAGATCAGAATTTTGTTTTTTACTTTCATATGGAATTAGAGGTGGGGATGGAGGGTAACATAATCTTTTCAACTCTTAAACCCATTGCCATCGAGTCGATTCCAACTCATAGCTATCCTATAGAACAGAGTAGAACTGCCCTACATGGTTTCCAAGGAGCCGCTGGTGGATTCCAACTGCCAACCTTTTGGTTAGCAGCTGAGCTCTTAACCACTATGCCACTAGGGCTCCTTTCAGTTTTTAGGGACTCAAAATAGCTAATGTTCATTGAGTGCTTACCATGTACCATGCACTGCTGTAAGCACCTCAAACATATTTGCAAATTTTAATCCTCACAACTCTATGAAATAGGAACTATTATTAATCCCATTTTACAGTTGAGGAAACATTGGCACATAGAGGCTAAGTAAGTTTTCTGGAATCACAGAGTTACTAAGTAGAGAAGTTGAGATTCCAACCCAGCCATGCTTGACTGTTCCACTAGAGGTCTGGTTTGTCCCCTGGTCAAAGGCCAGGCCTGACTCATTTAGAATCACTGAGTTCTTGTCAAGCTTCATCATTTTATACATGCAGAAACCATTACTCCTAGAGACAAAGATGTTTGCTTCAAGTCAGGTAGCTGGCTAGTGACATTATCAAGTCTGCTTGGGATGAAACAGAGGGGAGAAAACATCCTCAAAATAGCAGCGTGCCTTGTGTAAAGGTCTAATGGTTAAGATGCACGGTGGTTCTCAGTTGCCTTTCAATGATGAGGGAGAAGAAGTAGATGAGTGAATAAAGGGAGTGTAGCAAAGAGTTCAGCTGCAAGGTGAGAAAATGGATATATTGAAACAGTGATGGAAGGACAGTATTTGGAAAACAAAAACAAAAAAATAAATACAATTAAATTAGAATTTTCTAAGTCTGTGTTAGTAATCTATGTTAAAAAAAATGAATCAAAATGAGCATAAAAGTCATGGTGCTCTTAATAACTTAATAATGGAATTTTAAGTTATTCACTGCATATATTCAATTAATAATGTAGAGTTTAATGGTTAAAACAACAAGAAGAAACTAGGATGAATAAAATAGGAAGGAACACACTCGGAAACAATTGCACTAATGGAAAATGAATCATGTGGATAGTCTAGTGGTATTTTTAGTTCCTGCAGGAATTGTATGCCATAGTACTCTGACTAATACCAGCCGCCTTGCCATTACAATGGGAGTACAGATAATAAATTATGGAAGTGGTTTTTCTCTTCACGGGGATTGGAAATATTATGGTCAGAGTTAGCACTGGGGTCCTTAAAAAGTGTTAGAAATGAAATTAAAATGTCACCTTCAAAGTGAAAATATTTGTTAATGCTTCTGTTGAAAGGCATGAAGAGAAATCAGTAGCACACTCAGAAAGGATCAAAGTAATTACTGATAAATGCAAGTAATAACATCATAAATAAAAGTATTTTAGACAAGGTGAGGGTCAAGTTTCCTATTTTATGGTAATATAGTAAGTTGATGAACTGTATAGTGACCATAGTCAATAGAAGTGGAATTAATTTAACAATGCAAATTATTTCTGCTTGTGATCACAAAATAAAAGTAATTCATAGCAGAATTGGGGAGAAAAAGTTGTCTCATTGCCAGAATATTTTATGATCTTATACAATTAATCTTATTTACCCCACTATGGAATATGTATACTCTCTCCCTTCATATGTACATGCATGTATGGTATATGTGTGCCTGTGTATGTAATAACATACACATACATACACATCTTTGCTTTCAGTGACAGAGTTATCCTCAGGTGTTCTTGGGATCACTAACTTGTATGTCTTCTCATGGAGTACAAGTGGATTTTAGTGTTGCTTTCATAATCTCAAATACATCAAACTCTCGGCAAAAAAGCTTTTTCATACATTACTACAAAATTCACTGAGGTTTCTTTAGAGTTCTTTTGTTCCAAAAATACTGTACATGTGAAAAATTATGGCAAGAAAAAAATCCAAGGATTCCTTGCCTAGTGTATTTTTTTTTTTTTTTTAAGTTTTAAAGGTGATATTCTAAAAAGCCTTGTTTTTCTTGCTGAAGTAGACAGCAGGAAAGAGAACTGTTATATGGATATCACATTTTAAGCATCTTTTCTGACCCCAAACATCTTGCATTGTTTGAGCATTGATGATTAGCTCATATCCTATGTGTGATTCCATGACAAGAGAATAAAGGAGTTCTAGTGCCCTGTTCCGCAGCCACTAATTCTCTTTCAAGATGCAACAAGTCACTTCATTTCTGTAAGCACTGATGGTTCTATAGTTGACCTGTCCATATTCTGGGGTTATGCTCTTTCAAGATTGGGAATCAGTTCAGGCTGACATTGAGGTGACTGGATAAGAAGAAAGATAAGTCAGTTTATCATGACAGTCACAAAGCAAGGTGTGAGAGGAAAAAATCTTGTATGTGAAATTCAGTCAATAATTAACGACACTTTAAATTCAATTGCTGTACATTCTCAAACGGGATTAAAGGCATTGAAAATAAAGATGGACTTTATTCCTGAGACATGAAGATTTTGTGTAGTTTAAAAGCTACTGGCCATTTTATTCAATTACTTTGGCCCACAGAAATGCATGCTTAATTAATAAAGCCAGGCCATAATCATTTATCTTGTAATGAAAACCTTTTATGGATAACCATTAATGAAGATCAGACTTTGCCTTTCCAATTGTGCCCGTCGTACGGTACAGCAGCAACCTGCATGATGATTGAGGGATGGGTGGATGCCGTGTGCTACATCATTTGGAACTGTCATTAAACATCCACATATCAATTATGTCACACCAAGGTTTATTAATGATGTACTTATTAAATATTCATTGTATGGCACTAACATTTAAGAATGTGTTCTACTGAGCCTAATGGATCTGTGCTTTGACTGCCTTGGTTATTTAGTGAATTAATTCCAGGGAACCATTTGAAATACTGAAATCTGAGCTGATACACAATATGTCATGTTCTACAAGAGCTTGGCTGCTTTCATATTTGAAGGTTGTGTTGATATGGGGGAGGTGGCAGGTGTACTGTGACATGGAATGGGTGACATGTACCCATGCCCACTAACACATACACATTCACAATGTATATGCATACACGCACAGGCACAGTGCTGGCTGCAAAATTGGGCCACCATTTGTCCTTTCTTTCAAAATGCTAGCTGTGTTTTTAAATATGGTCATCTCCTTATTAAAAATGTCTGAGGTGATTCAGATTAGTAGCCCCAATCAGGATCTCTGTGTAAGTTGTATAGATGTTCTATAAGCTCGCCCTGCTGGGTCTTCACTGTTGAGGTGTATAAGAGAATTGCCAGTGTTGTAGGCGAAGAACATCACAAAGTTGAGTAAAGTAAAAAATAAGTTTTATTCGGCATGTATTCAAAAGGGCAGAAGTGGGAAAATGGACAACCATGCTGCCAGAGCCATGTCTGCCTGAGTCCAAGGAAATATCACAGCACAGACAAAAGTGGGAAAATGGACAAGCATGCTACCAGAGCCATGTCTGCCCGAGTCCAAAGAATATTACAGAATAGGCAAGAATGGGAAAACGGACAAGCATGCTGCCACAGCCATGTCTGCCTGTGTCCAAAGAATATTACAGAATAGGCAAGAATGGGAAAACGGACAAGCATGCTGCCACAGCCATGCCTGCCTGAGTCCAAAGAATAGTTACAGAATCATCAGTATATATTAACATTAAAAATGGACAAAACATTGAAAGCTTAACCTCTCAGATTGGCTAGAAACTGTGATCCTACATTTTGAATTGTCTTTCTTAACAATCATTCGTACAGGTTTTAGTAAGGAGAGTCAGGAGGGTCTTCATTGGTCCAACAAATTTCTATTCACTAAATGCTAATAGAAAAAGAAAAGAGTAGAAAGTCTTCTGTGTGTTATTTGACTGGCTTTATGTGAAAGTTTCCCTAAAAGATATTTTCCAAGATTATCTTAGCTATTGTCTTTATACCTCAGGGCGCAGTTGATGTGTCCTTGTGAGTCCTTGTGAGCCTAGCTCCACCTGGGTCACATTCTCTATGCTCAAGGACAGGGAATAACTCCAATATTATTTCTAAATCACCAGTCTGTTCTTGGTTCTCTACTGAGAGCAGATTTCCAGGTAATACTTATTTAAATACTTATAGGTGTTCATTTAAAGAAATAATATTTATCTGAGCATAACGCTTCAGATACTTTTGGCGATTTTATCCTTAGGATTCAGGTTTCAGCTTTAAGAGGATGATCTATTAGGTTCTAGAAGTACTGGAAATCAAAGCTGAACAAGAGTGCTGTTGTTAGTTGTCATAGAGTTGGCTCCAACTCATGGTGACCTTATCTCTAACAGAAAATTACTTTTATAATAATAATAATTATAACTGCTGTTGCTGATATTTTTATTATTGTCGTTATGGCTTCAAGTAATAGACATTGTACTGTAATTTCATCAGTCATTTTAAATAGGTAACCAAGTGTTTGTTACTGAATATTGTGAATTTGCTGTTGCTTTCATGTGAAATAGGTGAGAGCATTGATGTCGAGGATGATAATGTTGGGGACAGTAGTTTATTTCCCTAGCACACATTTGAAATATAGTAAAAATCATTCAGAATGCCAGATATTTTCATGATAATTTCTTAGTGTATCAACTTAATTATGCATTAGGCGAAATGTTTATACAACAGATTAAAGTCTATTTAATGATAGTCAGGTTTAAAACAATAAATCAGACTTTAATATTGCATCGTTTAATAGGCCCCAATGTATGACATGTGGATAGTGATGGTTCAGGGGTAGAATTCTACCTTCCATGAGGGAGACGGGAGTTTAATTCCTGGTTAATGCACCTCATAGGTAGCTACTACCTTTCTGTCTGTGGGGGCTTGAGTGTTGCTACGATGCTGGACAGGCTTCACAGGAGCTTCTAGACTAAGACAAACTAGGAAGAAAGGCCTGATGATCTACTTCCAAAAATCAGCCAGTGAAAACCCTGTGTGAATCACATTGGTCCAATCCACAACCAGTCATGGGGAAGTCACTGGACTGGAGAGTGTTCTGTTCCATTGTTCATGGGGTCACCAGGAGTCAAGGGCAGGCTTGACAGCAGCTAACAACAACAACCATGTATGGTATGATTTTGAACTTATCTACAGCTTGAAGAGAGAAACATTAAAGGAAATTCGAAAAATACTGAAGATAAGTTGTTTGTAGCTGATGGTGGTGTTTTGAATGATAAATAGAATCCCTGTGGATAGATTCATAGAAACTTAGACCTTAACTTGACTTAAGAACTATCTAGTCTGCCCTTTCTTTTATAGGTATGTGACTTCAGAGATATAAGTCACTGGCCACAAACCAGGAAGCTGGAACAGAATCCCCAGTTTTCTGATGCTGAGTCTGAAGATCTTTCAAATGCACAGCATTACTTTCCTAGTATAATTTTCCTAGAAATAATTTATCCAACGTTTTTCAATTCCAGACTTTTTTTTTTTACAGGATTTCCTCTCTGATTTTGTATTGAAGTGAATAGGATCCCTTTTATGCTGCATTTTATGGAAATGCAGCATGCGAAGGGCTTTTTGTACAAGCTTTTCATTTTGGGTTCTCTTTATCACAAAAGGCTCTTCACTTCTGTAGTTGAAATCATTTGTAATTATGAATTGTGCTTTTTAAAAATTCATCAATGAAATCTTTGATTTGAAAATGAGGTGCCAGAAGAAAGAAAAGGAAAGACTGGAATTTAATGCGATATTATAGAGAAATCATAAAGGAAAGGTATCTTGCCTAGAGTGGTGCCTCATAAGGTGGCAGTAACATGAAGATATCACATTCAGCTATATTTTGGAATTTTTTAACTGGTGTTATTTGATGTAGGACTACACAGCAAATATCTTCATGCCACATATTAAATATTTGTCATATATTAAATATATCCCCTATACAGAATTTAGAAATGATGGGTAGGGGTGTCACCAACAAAGTAACAGAAAAAAGAAATATTTTAATACTCTTACTTTTTTTATTGTTTTTTGTTGCCATTAATTCCAACCCATTAAACAAGGATTCTGTTTCAGGGTCATAAGTTTGCTGATATCTATTAATAGTATCTTCAGGATGTTTATTACTTAACAATCAAAAAGTATGGAATAAAAAATATGCTTAAGATAGTGAGAATGAAAAGTGAACCAATATTTTTAAATGTGGATTTTGACGAATTCACTCCTTTATCCAAAATCTTCATTAATTATGACTTACATGGCCTGTGTCATCAACTCACAGGTAAATATAATCATGCTCATTCATTTAATGTTATATTATCATTCAAGTCCCCAGTGACTTATCACTAGGAAATCCAGTCTGTCTTCTTAAAGTTCTTACCAACCCCCTACTCCCAGTCTGAAATG
>NW_004443999.1:2481176-2482750 GCF_000243295.1 Trichechus manatus latirostris
ATCACAGATGGGAACAAGTCCTGCACTATCAAACAGAAATCTGCTTTTGATGTCTCTGATGGTCCAGGTCTTGGCCCAAGCCATCATGCTTCTCCACAGCAAACCCCAAAGTTATGGTTCAGTCTGCTTCACATCACACATCAGCTGACATCCTCCCAAGAACAGTTCACCATAGTAGGGCTGCTCTAAGGGCACCTCCATCATCAGCTGCGTCCTGATACCAGTTTCTCCCGTGAGCCTCCAGGTTCTTTATTGAACAAGGGTCACTAACTCTGTGTCCGTCAAGTGTTTTATTTCAGCAAACTCATTGCCCTCAGTTAGGGGTGCCCTGTGCACTGTTCTGTTATTAGATCTTAGGGAGCAGAGGTTGGGTTCCCTTCTCTCCCCAAACCCTTAGGCTTCCTCATCCAAACAGAAGCTTGTTATTTCCTGTAACCAACTTGAAATACCAAGGAAACAGGACATTTCTATGAGATGTTCTGTTTCACCTTTTTTATTTCTCTACTCTCTCTCCTATTCCTGACAATTGGCTCCTTCTTGACCCAAATTTATATAATTAGGGATACAACTCCAGTAATTTGTGCCAAATGAAGAAGATATGCTATGATGAAACATCCAGACTTGACTCCTTGATATAGAAGATTCTGGCATAACATTTTATATTACCTCTAGTTAGAGGTTAATCTTTGCCATAACGGACATCTTGTTACATAAGTTTTTCTTCAAGTTCTTATTAAGGAATTTAAAATATTTTAGAGTTAGATGAGCCTAGTATGTGACTTAAAATACTCTCAGTCCTGAAAGGGAGAGGAGAGGGTTAAAAAATGAAAACATTCAATTGCCGTTTTTTATCATTGCATTTGGCTACAATAATTACATTGCTTAAGTCTTGAAAACAAAAAGGAAAGTTAAGACCTAACAACTTCTGCTATGCTGGGCCATGTGATTTTCAGTGTTGAGAGCTAAACCACCTTTTAACTTTCAACCTTGAAGTATCCCATAAATTGGTTGTATCTTTTTTTACCTTGTGGCTACAAATGGTTCATAATGTCAAAACCTTATGTCAGCTGCTACCCACAGAATTTGCCTCTCACTCTTGCATCATCACCTTACCTTCTGTGATGGTTAAGATTGTGTGTCAACTTGGCTGGGCCATGATTCTCAGTATTCATATGTGATCACTCCCATGATGGAATCTGCTGTGAGTAGCCAATCAGTTGAAAGGGAATTTCCTTAGGGGTGTGGCCTGCATCCGAATATAAGCAGACATTCTGGCTTTGTGCTTGCTCTGGATCCTGTGGCTGCCTCCTGTTCATCTGCCCTCTGGTTCTTGGGACTTGCGCTATCAGCTTATTTGCCAATCTTGGGATTTGTCGATCTTCACAGCTTGTGAGAAGAAGCCCTGCTCTCCGATCTGCAATCTTGGGTTTGCCAGCCCCTGCAGTTACATGAATCAGGAGAAGCCTTGTGGTCTTGCCTGGCAATCTTGGGATTCTTTGGTCTTCACAGCCTGTGAGCAAGAGCCCTGCTCTCCAACCTGCTGATCTTGGGTTCACCAGCCCCTGTGGCTACAT
>NW_004443999.1:2483351-2492760 GCF_000243295.1 Trichechus manatus latirostris
ATAGACATATCAAACGTAACATGCCCAAAAACTGATCATCTGGTCTCCTTTCTTCCCCAACCTGCTACTCCTATAGTTTTCTCCGAGTTCATGGAAACTCATCCTTTTAGTTACTGAGGCCAAAACTTTTGGTGTCATTCTGGATACCTTTCTTTTTTCAACATCCAATATCTTATTCATTAGTAAACTCTGAAGTGGGTTATTGGGAGCAATAAAACCAGAGATAAAGGAGCATAGGAGAAGGATCTGGCTGGTAGGAGAAATGGTGGCTTTGTTTAAGGAATTAACCATAATAATTGTTTGGTTATGCTGACTAATTGTTTGCATATAGTGACTATTTACTGTGGGCTAGGAACTGTGCAAAGAACTATCTATTATTATCTCATTTAGATGATATGACTATCTCCACTTGGCTAGCGAAGGGATTGAGGCTTAAAAAGGTCAAGCAACTGGCCCAAAGTCTCACAGCTAACTAGCAATATTCCTTCTAGGTTGTTATTGTTGTTGTCAGTTGCTGCCCAGTTGGCTGTGACTCAGGGTGACCTTATGTATAACAAAAGTGGTAATTTGAACTCAGAGTCCTTGTTCATAAGCACCATACCCTTAATTTGAGGTATCTGTAGGAGCCCTGGTGGTGCAGTGGTTAAAGCGCTGGACTGAAGACCGAAAGGTTGGCGGTGTGAAACCACCAGCCCAGCGGCTCTGCGGGAGAAAGATGTGGCAGTCTGCTTCCATAGAGATTTATAGCCTTGGAAATCCTATGGGATTGCTATGATTGGAATTGACTTAACGGCAATGGGTTTGGTTTTTGTTTGGGTTTGTATGTAGGGGGGCCAAGGGGTCTATCCAGTAGGCAGATGGAAATTTATATCTGTAGGTTGGCAAACTATGTTAGGCTGGAAATATATGTATTCGAAAGACAGTCCCGTATAATGATCAAGGGTATGGCTATGGTTTGGAGCCAGATAAACTTCAAATCCCAACTTGGTTACAAACTGCAACTCTAGGCAAGTTACTTAACCTCTTAATGCTGCAGCTTCTTCACTTAAATAATGAGAATAACGTACAAATTAATGGGTTGTTTTAAGCATCTGATAAGATAATATAAATAATGATTTAGCACAATCGTTGGCACATAATAAATGAATAAATGGACTTATTACTGTTGTTGTTGGGTGCCGTTGAGTTGATTCCAGCTTATAGTGACCTTGTAGGACAGAATAGAACTGCCCCATATGGTTCTTAGGCTGTAATCTTTATGGGAGCAGATCACCAGGTCTTTTCTCCCACAAAGGCCCTGGTAGTTTTGAACTGCTGACCTTTTAGTTAGCAGCCAAGCAGTTAACCAATGTGCCACCAGGGCTACTTATTACTATTATTACTATTATACTATTATCGGAATCACAAATGAGAAAAAGTGCATAGAAAGTGAATAGTTACATTTTGATTAATTGCATCAGTCATTTTCAAGTGCACACCCTGTGCCAGGCACTGTACTAGGTGCTGAGGATGTAACGTGAGCAGACAAAAGAGAGAGTCTTTCTGTATTAAACTTACAGTCTAGAAGATACTCGTAAGTACATGACTGGAAACAGCTATGACTGAAATGTTTGAATTTATATAAATATGGGTCACCTAAAGTCTTTGAAGCATTTCTTAATACCATTTAGTAATTTAGTCTTTATAGCTTCTCTAAGAATAGACCAATCAGGCTTTTATAGTGGGTCCCCTTTAGCACCTGAGATTTGAATTAACACTTCATTAATCATTTTGTATTCTTATCTATTTTATGTACATGTGTTTACAGTAAAGCCTGCTTTATTTTATCACTAGTCTATGGACCGCAAAGAATTTCTATTTATTTTATATTCCCCTAAGATTCTTAGGTCTCTTTTCTTCAAACAGAATGTTCTCGATATATGCTCACTGGATTGCTCCTAGGTAGGGAGAGCCTTCTTTTATATAGACTCCTTTTTAATGGGAAGATGAAAGCACAGGTGGGTAGAGTAATTTATCAAAAGCCATGTAGCTGGGCATGGAATCATAACACCCAGACATCAGAGCTTAGGATCTAAAGTGCGTGGTTTAGTCCCCTGTGTGCTTAAGAAAGATATTCAGATGTCAGCAGTAGATAAATTTTAATAGAAGAGGTGTAACTAAGCTCACTGTGCAAACAGCTGGGTTTTATAGAATTAAATATGCGTATACACTGGGAGCTAAGGATTGGTGAGTTGCCCATAGGATCTTCACTGAAAATGGGAACCGACATGCACAAAGTGTTGGTTTTTAATTTGCAATGATCTACTTTACACAGTCAACAGGTGAAAATGCAGATTTCACAGCATCAGCAGGTGCTCAGATCTGAACTGGCAGTTCGAAAACTTTGAACACAAAGCATCACTTTCAACCTGAGTTTGAAAAGAGTAGATAGTGAGAAACCAGAGGGAGACTTTCTCAGGCAATTGGCACAGCCTGTTTTTTTTTTTTCCTCTATGGAAATTTCATTTCTTAAACTTAAGTTTGCTGTGTAAAATGGCTCTTTCCTGGAGCAACAGAGAACCTGTCTGTGCCACAGCTGACTTTTTTTGAAGCACTTGTGATTGAAGGAGGCTCATGTCTTTGTTGGGATTGCTCATGACTTAATCACTGCAGTTGAGCATATAGATATTTGTGGATTTAAAAAAAAGCTGCTAGCTTTGGTCTGACTGTTAATTCAACAACAAAGCATTGTTATTTAGGACTAGGATAACTAACCATCCCAATTTGCCAAGGATTGAGGAGTTTCCAGGGACTCAGAACTTTCAGGGCTTATACCAGGACTTTGCCAGGCAAACAGGCATGAGTTTGTCAACCTATTTAGGACACTTTGCTAAGTTTTTGATGGCTTCAGCCTACAAATGAAGAGGGAGCCTCACCTGCCTAGTATGTATTAGAAATTGCAAAATATTTAGAATTAGTTTGCCTTTGACAGGCAATGAATTTTCTAAAAGTTGTTGGTTGTGGGGGCTCGTGTCCTCAAAATTAGGAAAACTGGTACACATTAACTCTCCACCAAGGAATAAACATCTGTTGCTCATTTTTTTCTCTCCATTTCCCTTCATCAGTAAATTTCCCCTCCTTGCATAAGAGCCAAAGGGATGTTTTCCGGGCAAGTGCATGCCCCGCCTTCCCTCTCTCAGGTTCTCTCTGGCCCTTTATTTGCTGAGTCTCACAGCCATTAGAGGCACAATAGCCACCTCCTGTCAATGGGGTGCCTAAAGTTTTGTGGAGATGCCCTTAGGGACTTGAGCATCACAATTGACTCCCCAGAGGAGCTGCTGACCCTTCTCCTGACAAAGGAGCATCTGTTGACTGTCTTTTGCCTGAAGTGGTTCTATTCAAGATGAGACCACTAGCTTAGCCCTTTTAAGTTGCCAGCACAGTTGTTCAAGGCATTTCTTGAAAAGAGGAACGTATGCGTCTTTTAATGTTACATATTTAGTTAATGCCGAAAATGTCTCGCCTGGGGTCTGTCACCATGAGATTGGTCACAATAAGAAGAATAACCCTATCACTGCCAATTTAAATTTATATCACTCTTCCTGGCTTTCCCTGATACTTGGAGGAACAGTATTTCTTTTAATTCTTGTGTGAACACAGGGGAAATAACTATGATTCCGCCCATTTTACAAATGATAAAATGTGCTTACCTCTTCAAGCCCGGTTGAGCTGGATTGTGATAAAAATTAATTCAATACTGGTTGATAACTTGCATTACCTAAAATAATTATTGAATTATCTGTTCTTGCTATTTGATATTCAGGTGGTTTCATAGTTGAAGTCAATAAAACGGCTTTTGAGAAGCTAGACGCGTGACTGGCTGGAAGTCTGTCTCTCAGCATTAAGCCCTCAATAGAGCAATACTGCTTTACAGACCTTTCATCTGGCCTAGTTCCATGCCCTTTAAATAGGGACATGCAGCAGGGGGCCAAGAGGACACTGGATAATACGTCCACGGTCGATCTAACATAAAAATAATGACATTTCCTAATAACCACACTCTTTTTAGGTTAAATCAACCATGGACATATTATGAAATAGAATGAAAATTCACATGGAATTGTAATGTAACACAGGAAGCTTCAAAGAACATTTAGCCTTATGGGGGGCCTCTCTGCTTGCCCATTTCACCTCTTGGTTTGGGGGAGGAGGATGTTTCAGGGGAACAGTTCAAGCTTCATTGGTTCTAGTCCAATTCTGCCTGTTGCACACTGAGGCCACATTTTGTGCCTCTCAGAGGATTTACTGACCTTGATTGAGCACAAGGTTTTTATCTTGTCTGTAAGAGCAATATCAGCTAATATTCTACTGAAATAACAGAAGTCAGTGATGACTTTTTGTCTCCATAGTTTAGGCTGAAATGAGATTAGATTTAGTCTTTTACAGGTTTCGAGTTAGAACGCATACTACGATGAGCCTTCTGAGTTTCCACAATCAAAGGAAAACACATTCACTATTTACTGGGTGCTTACTCTATGCCGAACACTTAGCTAAGCTCTTTACATAAATTTACTGCAATAACTGCTGTAAGTTACTTTTATTATTATTTTCATTTTGAAGAAGAGAAGAGAGAGGCTTAGAGACCATAAGTAACGTGCCTAAGATTACACAGGGTGTCCCTGGGTAGTGCAAACACTTAACTAAAAGGTTAGAGGTTTGAGTCCACCCAGAGATGCCTCAAAGAAAGGCCTGGTGGTCTACCTGCAAAAAAATCAGCCATCGAAAACGCTAAGGAGCACAGTTTTACTCTGAAACATGTGGGAATTACTCTATGGCAACTGGTACTGATTTAAATGGCAGACCTGGGATTTCAGGCCCAGGCAGCCCAAGTATGAGTCTATGTTCTAGATCACCCCTTATGCTTGATGTAGGAGTGTTTTAAGAACACAGTAGTTTCTGAATAATTAGCTCTATTGCTTGCTTTGATGATAATTTTATATACCTGTATATTCATCACAGATCAATGAAGAAATATAGTTATGTTCGTCATACAACGATTTTTGAACCACAAATCAGTGCCAGGTTCTAGGGATGCAGATATGAGTAAGGCAAAATCTCTTCCTTTGAGTAGCTTACAGTCTAGCGGAAGAGACATATAAATAAAATATGGAACAATCAAATGATGACAAGATGAAACAATATGTGCTATAAAAGAGGCAGACAGAGAATACAGCCCAGGAATACTTTACCACATAAACTTAGAATCCATATGGGCAATTGAGATAATGTAGTGACCATAAAAATTGTTCCTCAAACAGATTTGTTTTCAGTGGAGGACAACGAAGAGCGGAGACAAGGATGAAGGTGGAATATATCTCAAGGGAGTCTTTCAAACTCCTGGATAATTATGTTTGGCTCTTTGGAAACAGTTATTTGCTAATTCTTATTAGTTTCTGAAATCAGTTTTATTGGCCATCCTCATCCCATGCCTCCAAGCAAAATTTCAAGTTAATGGTAGCATTCGTTTCTCAGTAATTTCTCTGGTTTTCTTAATGGCCAATTGGAAGTCTTATTAATAGTTAATATGTTTAGCAAAATAAACATATGCATTACTAAAACCGATGCAAAATTACTGCCCTGAAAAACCACTGTCGTGGTAAAGAGCCAGGAGATTTAAGCAGCAGTTGAGGTGGATTGAGCTAGCTCTCTGAAGACCAGTAATGTCCTTCTAATTGTCTTTTCCTTCCATGATTGCATTCTACACATCTTTTTCAAATCTCATAGGTGTTGCAACATTAAACTTTTCTTAGTTTTAGTTTGTTTAAGGTATAATTTTATAAGTAAAATGTTTGCTTGTTTAACTGCTCCTCTTCTTATTTCAGGACTAAACATGTAGCCAGTACAAGTCTTCTATGACTTTGTTAAGTTTAACTTTTGACAACCTACATTTTTGTACACTGCTAACGATAAGGTACCTAGTGCATGTTGAATTTAGACTCTTGTTCATCACCTGAAAAACATTTTTAAACTATTTCTAACGATGCTGCAATTAGCTGCCAATGTGGTTGCTATGAGTAGGTGTCGTCTCAACAGCATCTGGTTTGTTTTTTTTTTTAGTGCAGATAATGTAACTGTCTTTGCGTACAGAGGTATTTATCTAATTATTTGACTATTCAGATGTACTGATTTTATAAAAATGAGTGGAAATGGGAGGTTGGATCCTTAACGCTAGTGATAAGAAGTATAAGTCCCATAAACATTCACTGATAATTACAGAAATAATTAGACCTAACAGAAATGGTAAAAGTTTAGCTTTAATTGAATGCTCCTCTGACTTTGTTGTTGTTAGATGCCACCGAGTCATTTCTGACTCATAGCGACCCTATGTACAACAGAATGAAACACTGCCCATTCCTTCACCATCCTCACAATCGTTATGCTTGAGCCCTTCGTTGCAGCCACTGTGTCAATCTCTCTCATTGAGGGTCTTCCTCTTTTTCACTGACCCTCTACTTTACCAAGCATGATGTCCTTCTCCAGGGACTGATCCCTCCTGATAACATGTCCAAAGTATGTGAGATGAAGTCTCATCATCTTTGCTTCTAATGAGCATTCTGGCTGTACTTCTTCCAAGACAGATTTGTTTGTTCTTTTGGCAGTCCACGGTATAATCAATATTCTTTGCCAACACCATAATTCAGAGGCATCGAATCTTCTTTGGTCTTCCATATTCATTGTCCAGCTTTCACATGCATATAAGGGGTGATTGAAAACACCTGAAAGTCAGAAAACATCTGACTTAGGTCAGTGTATTAATCAGGATATGCTAATTGCTCTAACAAACAAAATCTCAATGGTTTAATTAATTCAATAAAGGTTTTTATTGCTCATATTACTGCCTCTGTAGGCATTACTCTTGAGTGAATATGAGAGAGACAGTGGGTGTCTCTCTTCCCCATGTAGTAATTCAGAGAACTAAGCACCTTCCATCTAGGGGCCTTGCATAGAGTTCTCCATCAAATCCTCTGCCTCCAGCTGGCAGATGTGGGAAGACGGAGCAGGCAGAGGATCACATAGGAGATTTTTTAGAGAAAGACCTGGAAGCGTCACACATCATATTTGCTCACCTTCATTGGACAGAATTCAGTTGTATGGCCCCAATTAATTTCAGGGGTGCCTGGGAAATATAGTCTGGCTATGTGCTCAAAAAGAAAAAGAAATGAGGTTTGATTACTACATCGCATTGCCTCTGTCACAATCAATCAAATGTGTGTTTGACTGTGGGGGAACAGAAAAAGATTAAGGAATATGTATACCATGCTAGAAGTAGATCACCAAAATTGTCCATAGGAGGCAGGATGTAATCTGAGAGTTGATGGTCTTTTCCACGTTAGGAGTGGTCCTGATTTTCAGTTAAATGTAGATTTATTGTGGGCATTTGCAAATACTGATTAAAGTACAAGACTTCCAGTAGGAATACAGCTAGTCTTCCCTTTGGCAGGAATTGGGTTCTATAGAATTTAAAGAATAGATACAATTGTGAACATTTTTTCCTACAAGACCTGGAATGCTCCTGATAGAATCCAATGTTTTGTCCAATATTTGAGCTTTTTCAATCTGTCTTTCAAATCTCCAGTAATGCAGAGAAGGGGATCTAATCTTTGAACTTAGTATGTCATGGGATTAGGACATTTACTCCACAGTAACGTCTACAGAGGCAGGAGCAGAATTACAGGATAGAAAACATTTCATTTGATGGGTTCCCAAGGGCTCAACAAACAGACGTCCAGATATTTACGTCAGGAACCCCAGTGATTTTTCCAGTACGAGTGTCCCTTTGTGTTTGCTAAATCTCAACATAAGACATAAACATCCCCCAAAGGGAGACAAAATATCATATTCCAAGGCAGCTTTAAAACAATAGAAGACTATGAATTATCTTTTGATCTTTTTATCACACTTATTGTCTATAAAATTAGATGTTGAGCTGCTGGCGGGCAGGAGCTCTATCCTTCAAATCGAATTTCATGTCACAAACACACTAAAAGTTAAACTGCTCACTCATCATAACAAACAGGCGGAATCTGCCATAAGACACTTAAGCAGAAGATTTTCCACATAATGCTGACCTGCAATACTGAGGCAATCCTTGATCTTTTCCTGGGTCAACGGTTTACTTGGGTTCTACTCTAATAACTATTTACGCTCTGAAAATACAATGTCAACTCCCTCAGCTGGCTGTTTTCTTCTTTGATGTGTAAAAGGGAACGTACTTAGATATTTTTCATCAGTGGGTGTCTGTTATTGAGGGTTATCATTTACAATTCAGAATTTTGATTAGACTAAACAAATTATCTGTGAAAGATTGCATACTTTCGACCTAGGTAAAAATAAACAAAAATAACAACAACAGAAATTATTCTTTTGAAGAAATTCATGTCAGCAGCACCTACCTCTAGGTTATGGTGGGAACTTGAAATATATTTCTAAGCCCAAAGGTCTACAAGAGAAAAAGAAATTAGATGGTGCTAAAAAGAACTGCATATGTGGTAAATACCTATCAGGATAATGACCAAGAATGCATCTTCTTCCCACAGGTACTGCTAAGCCAGGCAATCAGATGAGCTTTAGAGAGCCGTTTTTTAATCATGAAAAGGACTGGTGAAAAATTGGCATGCTCAAAGGCTTTGTATGACCTTGCTGAACCTTGAATTTTCATTATTGTTTCTCTCATATGGAAATGGACTCAATTCTGTTTTACAGGAAGGGCAAAGAAATGAAGAGAAGTCTGCAACAGTGAAGTCAGTTTTTACTCTGAAGAATGACCTCATTGCTCTGTGAGGCCGTGGGGAGAGAGTAAGGGTCTCCTCCAACCCCTCCAAATGGTGTTCAGTTGCTCTGGGCCTGATGGACCTGAGTATCCCAAAGTCCTTAGTAACTAGATTGTCATCCACAGCATTTCCTCCTTTTTTACTACTCTGCCCAGACCAAATTGTTAAAAAAAAAAAAAAAATTTTTCTGAGGAGGCTCTAAAGAGATTAAAGCACAGTGTAAAATACTTTTTTTTTTTTTTTTTTTTTAACAGGTAGTTGTTTACAGGATGGTAAAATAAGTCAAATGTACCATGAAGTTCTTTTTATGCTTTATGGATAAAGCCCACTGATGTCTCCCTCTCCTCACATCCCTTAGTCTTGGGACCCAGTGTCCCCATACTACTAACCCAACTTCTTCCTCTGTTCAAGTCCACTGTCTGTACTTACTTCTCCTCTAGGGGGGCTGTCCCTTCTACTCTTTACGCTATCAAAAAATGATTAGTCTTAGCTGCTTTACTTTCAGGGCTTTGCTTGGCTGAACAAAGCTAATTGATGAACTGATATTCAGTGTTATTGTTGGAGTACACTTGTCCCTACTGTTTATTTCACTAAAAATT
>NW_004443999.1:2494073-2516766 GCF_000243295.1 Trichechus manatus latirostris
AGGCCACTATAAAGCTTTAAGTTGGCAATAGCATTTGACAAATCCCAGATGCATGCAGGAAGAAGGTAGCCACAGGTGTGAAAGCCACTGTGCTATAATCTTTTACGAGAGAAGGAAAACAACAAAACCCTCTTGATTGGACTAGTTGTTCACCTCAACCACCAAAGTAAAGAGAGTAAGGTCATCCCTGTCCATAAAGAAAGCTTAAAAATCCAAACTAAAAGCTGTAATTTAGCAAAAAAAGAAAAATTTTTTTTTTTTGAAAATCTGTTCCTGATTAGCAAGTAAGATTTTAAATAAAATTGAACAAATTTTCGAAGTCACTTGTTGTTTGAAATCTACTAGATGTTCCAGTTGTTTTTAGATGCTGATTTATGCTTTGAGATTAGGGACACATGGTTTTGTGGAAAGGACACTGAGCTAGGAGTCCGGACATATGGATTCTGGCTCCTATTTCCAAGAGTGTGGTTGTCAGAAGTCCCAGCCATTCATGGCTCTCAGATGGTCACTAGCCAGAAGAAGAGCAGGACAAAGTAGCCACCCAAGTCCCTTCTCTAGTTAGAATTCTAGGATTCTAAACATTTGACTAATAACACTAGTCTCCTCTGAAGTTAGTTTAAGAAGATAGGTTCAACACATCTTTTGGCATTTCCTGAGAGTCCCTGGGTGGTACAAACGGTTAACACACTCAGCTGCTAACCAAAAAGTTGAAGGTTCGAGTCTATCCAGAGGATACTTGGAAAAAGGGCCTGGTGATCCACTTCTGAAAAATCAACCCTTGAGAACACCATGGAGCAGAGTTCTATTGAGACATATATGGGGTTACCATAAGTCAGAGTCAACTTGATGGCAACTGGTTATTGGCATCTCCAATCAAGATGTAGCCTTCTTCTATGTTTAACTCAAAGTCACTTCACTCATCTTTCTGCAGGGCCTTTTTTATTCCTCAGTAGAGTCATTCTTGCCACAGACTCAATCCCTCCCAGCAGTTAGCCTTGAAATGGTGAGTGTGGAGAGGCCACCCAGGCTCCTTCCCCTGCTCTCTTTGGATATGTTGCTCAAGTTTAGCATTGATCCCGAACTCAGCTCACAGCCCACATTATTATTATTATTATTTTTATCAAGAGATATAATGCTGCTGCAAACTTTGCAATGTCTATAAGGTCTTTTAGGATTAATTTTATTGACTCTTCAGGAGAACTGACAGCTGCAGCCTAGCCTTAAGCTACATGGACAATTTAAGCAGAAAAAAATCACTTCAACTTTCTGCACTTAAATTTTAATAGGCTTATCACAGAAAAAATAAAGCAACTCATACAATAGTTCACCACATTAGTTCAAAGTGGAAGGAGGTAGGAGGAGAAGGAGGTGGCTTTGGTAGTAAAGAGGTTAGGTGATTTGTAAGACTCATTAAGAGAGGAATAAAGGGGAAAAATCCAGGATTCAAAATTAACCAACTCTTCACGCTTCCTTTCTGCCTCCTCCAACTCTCATTTGCTGATTTCAAGCCTGTCACAGGCATCCATTGAAGACATCAAGCTTGGGACAGTAATAATGTTTAATGGCAGGTCACATGAACTCTTAGCATGGGCTGCTTTTGATCTGGTGATGAAAGCAGAAACTTCTGTCACCCACTAATTTCATTGGGGGCTGTGACTCCACTTGCCCCTGCAACTGCAGGAGGTCACGGCCTCCATCCTGAATAGTCATTCATACAGAGATGCAGAATTTTACAGGTGAGGATAGGAAATCAAGAGAAGTGGAGTTAATTCCCCCAAATTACACAGCTTGATGGAGAGAAAGACCCAGGAGAAGAACTCAGGTCTCTAATCCTTCATCTAGCTTTTCCTGGTGTATCATGATGCTTTCCTGCCTCAGAGAGCCAAAGGGAAAGGCTTTCCAGCTATCTGATGGAGGACAATGAAACGGGACTTCCAAACTAGTTATCTTCACACAGACTGTTGCTTAATAGACTTCACCATTTGGCCTTAAAATTCTTCTCATTCCCTGATTTGGTGTCTGTCTAAAGCTTAGGAAAGTAAATTATGCCTCTGATAGTTAATATTCTTTAGTCCTTTTTTGATTTGAGGAAGAAAATATAGAAAAATTATAAGGGAACTCATCATAACTTTAGCCATCCTTTCTTCCCCACGACACCAGCCAATGTCACTTCAGTTATGTTGACAAGTAACTGAAGACCAACGTCCAGAGTAAAGAAGCCGGCATCTAGCCCCAGAAAATCTGAGTGGAAATCCAGGAGATGTTTCATCTATCTCCATTTTACTTTCTTGATGTCTAGCGATAAATAACACTTAACTAGCTTTGTAAGAGTGTTTTAAGGTTTTTCTATGGACTCCCAGGCATGGAAAATAGAAGGTGTTCTAAAAACACTCAAATTCCACAGGCACCATTAGGTTAAAGCTAATACGAAAATAACTGCATGTAAAAAATGAACACAAAACTCCAATAGTGGCAGAAAAGAATGCGTACAACGTGGATAATGAATAATACCATTAAACCCTTGTATCATTCCCGCTTTCTGTCAAGGTAAAAAATGTGATATTTATTGCTAGGCCAGTAATTACTTTTGTGCTTGAAACAGGAAGAAATGGAGTTGATGAAACAGGATGGTAATAGCTAAGCACTCTTTTTCTGTGGGGGTGGGGGTGAAGGTGGATGTAAGGTTTCATTTTCCTTAAAGAAGAAAGGAGTTCTCATCAGCATCTCCTTTCTACCAACCACCCAAGATAAAACGGTTTTAGCGTTCCAACTATTAGGAAGATTCTCTGGCCTTTCTGAGCTATGTGGTGGTGAAGAGTGAACAGGAGGAAATGGAAAAAAAGGGGGTAATGGGAATTAATACAAGGTGTATAAAGGGTAGATTATTAGCTCAAGGTTAATTACAGAATTTAAAAAAACAACGTATTTTTGTCTAGCCAGATAGATTATTTGCTATCTCTAGAGCAAATTGAATCTTGATTTCAATCGGAGTTTCTACCCTTACCTGCACCTCTCCATCTTCTATACTTTAAGAAAACCATTTGGAAAAATTGCATCAAGAGTATTAGTTATTTTCCAGATAATGGCTGCATGTACTATTTTGGGAAATAATTTTGATACCATCTTTAAATGTTTGAATCCTAAAACAACTAAAGCAGAACTCCAGAGGTAGATACAAGTCAGCAGTCCCACTAAAGACAGCTTCTTTACCTATAGTGTGTGCTCAATGAAAACCAAAATCGGTCCTCCGTGAATTTTAAGGCTAAAAATAAGGTGCTTCAGCACTTGAGGGCTTAAATCACATTTTATATTCCATAAATGTAGCCACTTGTCTCTTTTCCCTTTTGTTCTTTTTCATTTCTGACAGAAGCCATTTGAAATTTTATTTTATTTCAAATCAGCTGGCTGTCTCGGCAGAACGAATCTCGGATTTAGATTTGTGATTGTTTGGGGAGATGCGTGTGTGTATGTTTGTATGTGCACTCACGTGAGTGTTTAATTAAACTAATGTGAAATGCTGCCTGAGCTGAAGGCAATGATTTTTCCTTTACTCGTTTAATGTTGCACAGATTATGGCAGGCTTTTCGTTTGTATAATCTGTCATGTAATACCACTGCCTTTTAAGCATGCTGGTTTAGTCAAAAGCATTCATTTAGATGGAAATAGAAGTTTAATTACTCACTTTCACCTTTATACATTCCTTACAAACTAATATAGTGTCTTGAGAAGGCTGCATTGAACAAGTAAAAACAAGATTTGCATCTCAGTGCTGGGTCTGTTTCCAATTAGCTCTGTGACTTTGGATAAGTCACTTCCTGTAATAGGGTGGGCTAACTGCTATAAAAAAAAATCTAAAAATGGTATTTTATTTTGCACTCTAGTAAGAGTTAAAGTTGGATAGTAAGATGAGCCACATACAAATATAGCATAAGATGAACATCATGAAAAGCATCACTTTTGAGTGCCTTGGAAAAAACAATAGGGATTAAGCCAAAAGTATGATATCACAATGTTTGCTCCTCTGGTTGAGATGTGTGAAACTAAAAGCCAATTTTAACTAGGTTAAGCAAAACAGGGATTTATGAACCAGTCTGAGCAACACCAAGCCATGACAGGACCATCTGTATCAGCTTTAGGATCTAGGACCTGGCATTTGTGTGTCTGCAGGAGTTTCATTCTCTGTCTCCTCTCTCTGTGGGTTCGAGTCTTCTCTCACTGTGGGGCAGCTTATTCCACTATGTTGTGTAGAAACAGAGGATAGCACCTCTTGATTTATGTATCTTAAATCTTCCCATATTCGTTTCCTAGGGCTTCAATAACAAAGTGCCACTAAGTGGGTGACTTATAAAAACAGAAACGTATTCTCTCACAGTTCTGGAAGCTAGAAGTCTGAATTTAGGTTGTTGGCAGGACTATGCTATCTCCAAAGGCTCTAGAGTAACAGCTGTTTTTTTTTTTTTTTTTTTTTGTCTCTTCTGGCCTCTGGTAAGGAGCCCTGGTTGCATAGTGGTTAAAGTGATTGACTGCTAACCGAAACATCGGCAGTTCAAAACCATCAGCAGCTCCATGGGAGAATGACGTGGCAGTCTGCTTCCATAGAGATTTACAGCTTCGGAAACCCTATGGAGTTGCTGTGAGTCAGAATTGACTCGATAGCAGTGGGTTGGGTTTGGGTCTGGGGGGCATCCGGTAGCCTCAAGTGTTCCTTGACTTGCAGCTGCAGCATTGCTTTGTCCTCACACAGCTGCTTTCCCTCTGTGTCTGTCTCTGTGCATCTTCTCTTTTTTTTTTTTTATGAGGAAACCACTCATTTTGGATCAGGATTAACTGATAGCATCTTCAGTGTTCCTATTTCCAACCAAAGTCATGTTCACGGGTTCCAGGGGTTATAACGTCAGTGTATCTTTTGAGGGGATGCAATTCAACCCATAACACTTTATCTTCTGGAGAGGGATCTGACTTGACCATAGTAGCCTCGGTTCTCCAAATCACGTGAAGGGGTTGGAGTCTGATATGGTTAGGTGTGATGCTCCCTAATCATCAAATGCAGCCAAAGGATAGGGCCACCCTACAGTATCATGAGGGATCCTGTAGTAGTTATGTGAATGGGGGAAGGCCTTAGTATCATTTTCTCCCATCTGAGTTATTATCTTCTTGACTGAGCACCAAAGTCACCCCATAACTGTGTCCCCAACAGGGAGTACTCCCTACCATGGACATTGTCTTCCTTTCTCCTATCAAATTTGACTTTTCCTTCATCTTAGCTCCTCAGACCCTTGCTCTTTGCTAGGTTAAGCTGATAAGTTAAGCTGCTGTAGGGTTGATGGCTAATGATGATTTAAAATGTTAATTCTCTCATGGGTCCATTTTCACATGGGTCTTGTGGGAGGAATATTAACTTTTTACTAGACAGTTACATGCAAGGCATTGTGCTAGAAAATGAAGAAATACAAAATAGATTGAGACATAAATCAGCCATCTGAATTAAGCTGTAGTTAAGCTCATTGGCTGTGGTGTTAGACTGGTAAGTAGAGTACTTTGCCACCTGAGAGATGTTATGTTTGGGCAAGTTATGTAACTTCTGTCCCTCAGTTCCTTCATCAGAAAATAGTGGGAGTAGTAACTCCCTCCTAGGCCTGTTTGTAAGAATTAAATGATATTTACAAATATGTACAAGGCTTAGCATAGCAACTGGATGTGGTAAAGTTTCGATGATTCTTACTTTTTAAAGGTTAAAGCATATATAGACTTTTTTTTTAAAAAAAAAAAAGAAGGTGGATTTAATCTGTCCTCTGAAACCACAGTCCTAGGGGAAACATTTCTGTTACTGCCTTGTATCGAGAAAATCACTTACCACCCAAAACCCATTTCATCATCTTGGAGAATCTATCATAGCACTGCGGGATCATTTTGTTCACAGTACCTTGGTCTTTAACTTGAAATTTTCAGCTATGGCCTCTAGGTTTTAGCCATCATTCTGGGAATGTCTCTGGACAATGAAAGGTATTAAGATATCTGTAAAATGTCTACTATGTACCAGTCTTGTCTCATCTCTCATTCTGAGTGAATTTTACTTCAGGTAGTACACTATTCCTCCCATTATTTCCAAAATTATGCTTATTAACTAATTCATTCAAGTGTAATTTGAGGACAAATACAGGCAACATTTTCTGTTAACTTTGATCTTTTTTGTATCAACATGACTAGAATAAAATCAATAAAATGAAGACCTCCCTTCTGAAGTGAATCTCTGAAGACCACCTTTTTTCCCTCTTGAGTTCTGAGCTCTGGTTTAACCACACAAAGGGAACCTATTTCACAGATAATTTTTGCTCTCAGATCTGGGCTATTTCTTGAGTCGTAGCAAAGTATATCCTGATAATAAACACCACCAGTCATAAAGGAAGGCTAGCATTTGTGGAGCACAAACTTTATGCCAGTCACTGTATATAATTCTCTTCACAAAACAGACAAATTTATTATTAACCTCTAAGACTCATGGTAGTCAAGGAACTTGCCCCATAATATACAGCCAGCCAGTGGAAGAGCTGAGATTTGGACCAAAGTTAGCCTAATTTCCAAAGGACTTGATCTTTCTGTTCTACCACCCTCAGTTCTCCAGACTGTATCATTCTAATATCCCAGAAAGAAATACCACCAAGAACAACAACAACAGAAACAAAAAACCCTACTAGCTAATTTATTAAATAGGAATAGACATATGTACGCTTCGGTTATCGACCTATTATAATAATTTGTTGGCTTAAAATGAGGATTCTCCTCACATTTCTTGAAGTTGTTAATAACGTGAAACAAGGAATATAATTGTAAATGACTTAAATATGGGTCCAACAAACCCTTGATGAGGGATTGCAAACATAGGCCTTGAACGTTCATTTTGTTCAATCTTCTCATGAGTTTCAAGCTCTTACATTAAAAGCAAACCTCCTCCTCAACAGTGCAATGGCTAAGACTCCTGACTCCCCAGTTGGATAACACTGGTTCATAATCCCAGCTGATTTTTTCATGCAGCCTTCAATACAATGGGAAAAATATTAGTAGTACGCATCTCATAAGCTACTTGTGAGAAATGGATGAGTCGATATACTTGTAAAGCAACTAGATCAGTGTCCAGTTCATGATAAACATTCTTAGAGTATTGACTATTCCAATTATTAGAAATACAAGAAGGGAGTCTATGAGTTTCTTGCTGAATTTGCCCTTTTGGCAGCCATAAATCTAAAGCTGAAATTATTTAATTTTATTTGGATTTCTGCTTTGTCATTCAGATTAACCAGTTCACTATGGTATTCAGTATTTGTATCTACTCCAAAAACCTTTTTTTTTTAAATCTAGTTTCCAGACCCTAGACTTCCTTCACACATACCTGTTCTGAGTAGACCAAAGATTCAGGAAAATGTCTTTAAAATTACTAAGGGAGTAATTTATTTGCTGTTCAAAAATTTATATCACCATGTATCATCTTTGATGTTAAATTAAAAATCTATTACTTTTAACGAGGATGTCTTCGAATATCTCATCTACTCATTTCATATAGAATGGAGATCATTTTTTCAAGTAAACTCGGGCACAACTAAAGAAAGCAAACACACTTATTGAGGCTAAAATATTTTGCCTCATTTTCATGCAAATTAATTTTCTTCAAATGCTTAAACTTTCTTAGGCTTAAACAGGAGTTGGTTCAATCTATGGGAATGAAGTGTTCACACAGAATGCAAATATTGTAGAGGTGTGTGCCAGTTTGTCGTATGTGGCTACAAGGCGGTATTCCCAAGTGTCTTTCCCTTTTGGGTCTACACATTTGGACAGCTTCTCCTTGCCACTTGCAGTCCCAGGGGTGGGGCTTTCCACCTTAGACCATTTACCTCCCAGAGCTACCAAGACTGGGGCAGACTGAGGTTTCACCTGGCCAAGGAATCCTTCAGTCTATCTCAATACTACCACAACAAACACCCTCCGCCCCCCAGATTTACTGGGATTCTGAGGCAAATTATCAACACCAAAAAATGGCAAGATAATAATTTCATCTTCTGATGAAGTGTTTCTGGGGGCTATTTTTAAAGACCAAAGTTGCAGCTATACATAATAAAGAGTCTCCTAGTTCTACAATGTTTGTAAACAGTATGCCCAGCTCCCGGCCCCATGTCTTCCTTTGTAAGAAATGCTGAGGTGAAGGTAGGAAATCTAAAGGAGATTACTTAGGTCCCAAATCTGGCTTGCCATTTTCTATTATGTGACCATATAGCCTCAGTATTTTTATTAGTAAAATAGGGATAATAATACCTTCCCCACAGGGTTGTTTTGAAGATAAAATGAGTATAGTACTTAAAATAACATCTGAAATGTTTAAGTACTATACGAGCATTGGCTATTGCTATTATTATAATTATTATCCCCCACGGGGGGGGGGGGATAATAACTGTTTTCAGTGATTGAGGTGATCCTTTTGATATTTACTACCTTATTTGTAATCAACATGTTTACATTGATATTTATTCATTTTTCAGTTTTAGGGATACAGCTTTGTGGAAGATGAGGATTTTGCTCATTCCCCCATTTTGCCTACACACACACACACACACACAGAGCCCCATGTGCATGCATACATGTTCACTTCCATCCCTAATCCTCCTAATGTAGCTATTCATAATTTTAATTAGATCAGCATTCATGATTTACACTATTATGACCTAGTAGTAAACCTGATTTACTTTCCCCCGGCTAAACTTCTATTTGCTTAATTATCTGTGTACTTGTCACTAATTCAACACAGATTCTCTGCCAGTTGTCTAAATCTCCTTTCAGAACATCTATTGACACCAGCGAGTCTTTTAATGTCATCTTGAAGAAGCCCCTTCCAGAACCAGTCTGGATTGCTTGTACAGTTAGTCATCCTAGGAGCACCCATTACCGCCATCCTAATGATTCCCTTGGTCTCTCTCCTGTTTCCCATTCCCCGTGCCCTTATCTCCCTTACTCATGTTAGTTCTTCATTTCGGTAGAACACTTCCTCCAGTAGCTTCCAGAGAAAAACCTCATGGGAGATAATTTTTTAAAAAATGTTCATGTCTGCAATGTCTTCATTATATTTATAAATATTAATAATTTGTGCTGGCATAGATTTCTAGGTTGGAAATCATGTTTTTCAACATTTTGAAACCATTTTATTCTTGTCTAACATCAGGTAGTCTAAAGTCATTTTAATGTCATATCCTGTTTATGTGATTTTTTATTTCTCTCCAGAAGTTTTTATCTCAATTGATAGATTTTCATAAGCATGTAAGTACTTAGAGTATGTGTTTATTTTCATCTGTCGTGCTAGGCATTTTGTACGGCTTTTTCAGAAAAACATGCCCGTCAGCTGGAAAATTTTCTTGAATTATTTTTATTATTTTATAGATGATTTCCTTTCTCTGTCTTTCTGTTCTTTCTTTCTGGAACTCCTATTATTTGTATGTTATACTCCTGGGATTGTTCTTCCTACTTATCTTTTCTCACCTATTTTGTATTCTTTGATCTTTGTACTTTACTTTCTAGGAGATCTCCTAACTTTATTTTAATTTCTCTGAATTTTTTTTTTTTACAGCACTAGGTTCTTATTTAATGGATACAATTTCTTTTCTTATCTCTCTGGAAGTAATATTTGCTTTACTTTTTTTTTCCCAGTGTCTTCTCCCAGAATTAGATCTCTTTCCTCCAAAACAGTTTTTCCCCCTTCTTTCTAGTTAATATTGTGTTCTACCCCACTGTTTGAAGGTAGTTATCAAGACAAGGCTGACTCATTTCTGTTCATTCTTGGGATTTGTCAGATTCTTGCCCCAGTCTCACTTACGTTCAGAGCAGGGAGGCATTCTCTTTTGGTTTCACCTCCTCTGCCATTATTTTCATTTTCATTATAATCCTGTTTTGCCTGAGGGGAGAGATGGAACCTATAATTAGCCCCAGCTATTTTAGGAAGAACTTTGCTAGTCTTATTGTATTCCCATTTGGCTTTCCTTAGCCAGCTTCTGCTTTTGTACAATTTAGTAGAAAATTCATGGATTGTGAGTCAGGATACCTAGAAATTGGCCAAATTCTGTTATTAATAATCTTTGAGGTTTGAAGGCAAATTATGTAGCTCTTCTAGGCCTCAGTTTTCTTATCTGTAAGGTGGCACAGTGATTAAGAGATCAGCTGTTAACCAAAAGGTCAGCAGTTTTGAAACTACCAGCTGCTCCTTGGAAACCCTATGGGGCAGTTCTACTCCGTCCTATAGGGTCATTGTAAGTCGGAGTCAACTCAATGGCGATAGTGGAGGGTACAAGGAATTGGACCAAATCAGCAATTTCTGAGCTCCAGCTGGATACCAGTGGTTCTATGGAGGTGTGTAGAAGGATTGCAGCCAAGAACAGGGACAAATAGGGTGGCTCTCACCCCCTTCTCTCTTCAGACAGAGCAAGCCACTTTTGTCTGTTTCCATGTATGTTCTTAAGAGTTTTGTTGTTTGCTTTTTTTTTGAGATTAGATTTTCTTGCCAAAAATGATGAACATTATCTGGACTAGGTGATCTCAGAGGTTCCTTTAATCTCTGAAATCCTGTGATTTGGTGTGATCCTACAATTGTTCTGGCCTTTGAGACTTGGAGCATGCAGGACCCATATGGCCACTGTTGATCTGTCCCATTTATGAGCACAGTAACAGTCTCTTTCATAACCATGACAGGTGGTTCCTTCTGTGGTTCTGGCACTAGACTTTGTATGGTGCTGAGAAGTCTTGGCAGTCAGCTTAAATTAATAAAGAAATAGAGTAACATACAGGAGGTCCCACACTGAAGGTTTCAGAAAGATTAGAATGGCTCCAACAGGGTGGAAATGGTTCTTAACTTTTTTAAAACCACAGAATACCTCAGCAGGCGGAAGCTAACGGATTAATAATCACTTTACAGCACTGTTGGAGATAAGTTATCCATCATCGAAATATGGACTATGTCGCAAGAGAGAATTTTAGGAAGCTTGAATGTAGTATGCACTGAGAACACAGCCCTAAAAGAGTTATTTCTTCCATCCTATGAAACGTATTTTAGTCCAGCAGATAAATTGTATCATTAGACGTTTTTATGCACTGTCTGGCTGTGTACTGGCACCAATAGCTTTTACCCACCCTTCACACCCAAAGAACAGATAGCAATGCCTGTTGAGTGTCAGAAGACCTGGGAAATAATAAAAATGAGCAGAATCTCCTCCTATTGAAAAATTTGTACCAAAAAAACAGAAGAAGATGTTTCAGTAGTTCTTCATACTAGTAAAGTAGAAGTAGATAATAGAGAAATTAAGAAAACAATTACATAAGTCTTCTGAGTGTTTCATTTTATATATTTTATTGTTTTTCAATGAAAATATCAGAATAAATTAAGATGTAATAAATACCTAAAGTTTAAAGAGCAGAAATCCTTGATTAAACAGCAGAAAGAGAATGTGGTTAAACATGCAAAGCAATCTCTTTCCAAACCAAACAGGATAATTCTACAGTGAAATATGATCCATGAAATTAATAAAAAAGGATGATAATGTTTAATTATGAAAGTAATCATAGTCCATATGACAAAAGCAATATAATTTTATGACGGTGAGTACACAATTGCAAAGAAAAGAAGAAAAATAAAAAACACTATTATCTTCCCATCCTCTCTCAGCTGATAATTATTTTATCTCCTTATTTCAGAAGGTTGTAGAAATAGTTTACATCAGTGTGTCTCAAACTTTAGTGAGTATCAATGTCACATGAGGGCTGGTTAAAATATAGATGGGTCACCCCAGGTTTCTGATCCAGTAGGTCTACACCGGGCCCTATTTCTAACAAGTCCTAGCTGATGCCAATGCTTCTGATCCACCGACCCACACTTTGAGTAGCAAGGATAGAGTTCAGGGATACAGGTTCCTTAAGGACAGACAGCTTGACCTGATGACCTTACCATATCCTCAGCTAATTTTACTACATAGAAAACAGTTAATTTATACTAATGAATCAAATGAACTCATATTACTTGCTATAACAGATTGTGCGATAGCAAAGAAACAATCACAGACACTATCTGTTACCCTTTTAATCATCAAAGATGGAAAATCTAGTTATGTGGCCGTGGAAACCAGGGGGAATGCTTCCAGCCCCAGGAAATTTCCCCCGGGCTCGTTTTCCTTCATCACCATGTTTTACTCATCATAAAGATAGAGTATGAACCACAGATCTGTGAGTCTTATATCCGTTAATTATTGACTAGGAGCAGGTTTTATGGTAAATGGTGGGTTTCAGCTTTAATAAATAATAGGGTTGATTCTGCCCAATGACAGATGTGTGTAATTCTTATTAAAGTCAGTGGCAGTTACACAAGCGCATCAAAGCAAAACGGTTTCTTTTACAGAATGTTCTTATTTGGTAAATTATTCACTATCTCTGAAACAGTAGAGACACATTTACTGTTCTCTGTGGGGAAGAAGATAAACTCTTTTGGACAGGATATAGTTTTAAGTATTAGACTTGGAATGTGCTACTTAGAAAAGGCATGTTTTTACCCAGAGTCGTTTAAGTAGAAGACAGTTAACAACTATCTTCAAGATGCTTCCAGATATTGTACTATGGATCTAGGGGGTTTGTTGATAACAGCATGGGTACCTGCTTATCTTTGGAGCTCTATTTTCTCTACTCCAATTTCCCAAATATTAGGATAGACCAGTAGTCTTTACTAAATGGTGGCAATAGTCAATAGCATCGCAATAAAGGACTAAGAAGTCTAAAGGGAACCCCATCATAGTAAAATGTAGAAGCAACTGGAAGGACTACCAATGTTCAGTATTATGCAGTGAGTTAGGCGACTGTTAAAGTGAATACTGGTCCCTGTTTTGTCATAAAAAGACACTACCTAGGAGAAATGCTTCAGGTAACACATTTATAAAATGGAGAAAATACATCTGCCTCCCTGGAATGCTGTGGTTAAAATTAATGGAAAACATATGGAAATAATAAAAAAAAAAACCCACTAAATTAGAAGAATAAACATTAGAGGAAGCATTAAAAAGCCCACAGTAGTGGCTCTTAGATAATTACACAAACTTTGTACTCTCTGATTATCAGGCTAGTCAAGAGGTGAGCGTCCTTTAACATGCCTTATCTCTTGGAACCTGAAAAGATCTTCTTAATAATGCCACGTATTAAATCACTAACGTGGATGATAGCAAAAGTTTGATTGCATGTGAGTATGACCAATTACCCGCATCCCAACCAAATGTTTCTTTAATTCTTAATTAGCAATGGATCTTCATAGATAAGGCAAGGAAAAGAAAAAAATAATAGAAAGAAAAGGCTGTTGTATGTTTACGCTCATTTAATCTGTTCCACCACCAATTCTTACTTTCCCCAGAATTACTCCTCATATCTTGGTTAACTGTATTTCTTCAGATGCTCCAATACTCTGTAATTTTTTGTAGTTTCTAAAAGGAATTTTAAACAAAAGTGCTGATTAAAAACAATTAAATTAAAAAAAAATGAAAATCAAACTTTACTGGAGTAGTAGCACTATTTGGGAAGGTAGAAACAAAGTCGACATCCGCCCGCCTCCCCGTATTAATGTGCTTTTGCATGCTGTTAGAATACTGTCTGATACAGGGGTGTAAAGGAGGATGTTCCATGTGTCCCCCACTGACACTGGTGTAACCAAACCGACCAGTTGCCGACCAGTTACTCTGACTTGGTGTAAGACCACCTATATGTAGAAGAGGGAGTGGGAGATACAGAGGTGAGACTAGATTTGACGGCTGCTTCATCATTTCTCTAGAAATCTTCATGTGAACTGGCACTGAACTGACATTGGCTGCTGTTTAATCTATGGGGCCCTCAAATCTCATTCTGAAATGCTGTTAGAAGTCTTACCCTATAGACACTGAGACTTGATTACTTAAATGCAAACTTTCAAGCTATAATGAAACCACCTGCCACATCTTGCTGTTTCTAGGCAGAGGGCATCTGTAAGATTGCTTTATTAAAGCAATAGACTTGGAATGGACGTTTGTTATGCTCTCTGCATGCCCCAAATGTGGAATGAATATCCACTGTGAATTTGGAAGTGGAGACTTGATTTATTTTAAGGTAAATTTGGAAAAGAGGAATATTGAGACGTAACTTTATCAAGCTTTCCTTTCCTTCCTTTCTTCCTTACTTTTTAATAGAGCCCAGGATCTGGTGGTGTTACAATTAGAGTTTGATGATGAACACATTGACTTCCTGGTCTGTCTCTAACCCAGCTGTCATCAGGTTGACTCCAACTCTTGGTGACCCTATGTGTGTCAAAGTAGAACTGTGCTCCATAAGGTCTTCAGTGGCTGATTTTTTTCAGTAAATTGCCAGACCTTTCTTCTAAGACACCTCTGGGTAGATTCTAGAACATTTATTCTTTTGGTTAGCAGTTGAGCACCATCCAGGGACTTCTCTTAGTCTCTGCTAATGCTTCATCACGGTGATTCTGAAACATTAACACACACATGAATTTCCTGAGCACCTTGTTAAAAATACAGATTCTGATTCAGGAGGTGTGGGGGAGGGGGAGATTCTGCATTTTTAACACCCTGGTGCTGGTGCTGCTGGCCCAGGGAAGCCTCTGTGACTTTAGGACAAGTATAAAAGTTTAGATTCCTACCAACTTTTTGTTAAATATTGGTAGCTCCAAAAGATTTAAATTGAAAGACCCATATTCTAATCTGATATCATTTTTCTACTACCATTCTTAGCTATCATAGAGGGTTTTTCTGCCTAATGAAGTAAGATTTTGATAGCAAATGTGGAGGACAGAGATATTGCTCAGGGAAAAATCAAACTAAACACATGGAGGGAGACAGAAATAAATCTTATATGCCAAGACTTGGATCTCAAAAGCATGAGGAGTAAATCTGTTGAATTAGAAGAACTGATTCTGAATACCCTATGGCTTAGAGAGGGGAGGCAGTAATTCCTGCCTCTGACGCTGCTCAGTGCTGGCAGACCTTTGCTTTTTTTTTTGGCCGTTTTATCCTCAGTGGGCATTTTTGTTAACAGGTCCCCACACTGTTTCAAGTATAAAGGAATGCTGCTCCCCCTCACCAGGTAAAGACCAAGTTCACCTGACACCCTGTTAGACAGGACTCGCAGAAGATGGAAGCTTCACCTTGGAGTGAAATCCCTTTTATCTGAATTTCTTGGGTCGATAAATCTAACGCCTGACACTGCGCATCACTCTGACGTGACCTCATCTGAAATCACCCTCCAGTCTTTGTACTTTGCTTCTACAGTAAATGTGAAGTGCTCATGCTCCTCTTTTTACATTTATTGTGGGTTCCATAAACATTTTGACCCAGTATTCTTCTTTTATAAGTTTTCTGTAAATACAATTAGAGTAGATATAAATCAAAATGATGACAGTCCTTCTATGGTTTTTTGAAGGTCCCAGGAGTGTTGCTGGGCTCTTTAATTGCTCACTAATGTAAAAATATCATTGTTGGCAAAGCGTAAATCATAGCAATTTTGTCCCACTAGAGGCTAAAAGCAGCACAAGATGTGGTAATTAAGATATACTAATAGATCAGGCAATGTCTATAAGAGGAGCTTTTAACAAGATAGGAACAAAACGGCATACCGCATGCTACAGTGAGGCAACAAATAAATAGGAAGTTTTCTTTATTCAAAAGAGATTACCTACCTGCTCAAAAAGAGTCATCAGGCAGCAGTTAATAGGGCGTGGATTTTCTTTCTTTCTTTCTCTCTGTCTCTCTCTCCCTTTCTGTTCTTAGTCACATGGCAGCTTATAAATACAACGTTAGGATGAGAATTAGCTTCATAAATTGTAAGGACTACGAGGGCTTTTAGCCTGGAACCTAACTCTTTTGTCTTCCTGACTAGGAAACGGACTAAGACAGGTGATATAACTGGCCTTTGCTAGCTGGGAGCAGAGCTGGGCCTGGAAACCAGTTCCCACTGAAAGCCTCTTTCTGTTTAGTCTAGTTTTACTTCAAAGAGACCCTCAAAAGTTTTCAAATCATGTATGTTCTTTTTCTATTTTATTAATCCTCCTCCCTTTTTTAGAGATGTCCGGCATATCTATTTTTAGGAGTTATCCAAGATGGGCATTGTGGATGACGTTTGGGCTTCACCAAAAAAACCAAAAACAAACCTGTTGCCATTGAGTCAATTCTGACTCATAGTGACCCTATAGGACAGAGTAGAACTGCCTCATAGAGTTTCCAATGAGAAGCTGGTGGATTCAAACTGCCGACCTTTTGGTTAGCAGTCAAGCTCTTAAAACCACTATGCCACCAAGTCTCCTTGGGCTTCATAGCTGGGAATTACATGGCTTTGGGTAGTAGGGACATGAAGGACACTACAGCCTTGTCCTTTTGAAGGACAGGAAAAGGATTATATCCGCAGACTAATAATAAAGCTTCCTCACTGATGTATTGAAAACAGAGGTCTGTGTTAAAATGAGGAACTGTGCCTTTCAGACATGATGTTCAGGAGTTGTATGCAACTGAAAAAGATCAATTTTCCCCTTGACACACATTCAATTTCAATTAGTATTAATTAGAATGATATACACACAGGAGGGGGCCCATACTGCAGAGGCAAGCAACTTGAGGTCTACTTAATCCCTCTCTAGCCTTCCATGGAGATAGTCTGAAAAGCTCTTAGAATGTCGCAGACTGTGGCTATTCCTTTCCCATTTTACTAATCTCCACCCCCGTTTTCTTTTTGTCCCACTTCATTCATTCATTATCCATTAGGCTGGATAAACAACATGCTCTATGCCAGGTGGGAAGGAGCCCTGGTGGTGCAACAGTTAAGTGCTTGGCTCCTAACTAAAAGGTTGATGGTTTGAACCCACCAAGCAGCTCTGCAGGAGAAAGACCTGGCGATCTGCTCCTATAAAGATGACAGCCAAAAAAACCCTATAGGGCAGTTCTCCTCTGTCACATGGGGTTGCTATGAGTTGAAATTGACTCAATGGCACCTAACAACAGCATTGCTGGGTGGGAGGGTGGACGATGAGGAAGACTTACATTTTACCTTCCCTGGTGGAGTTTATTGCGTGGTGAAGGAGAAATACAGAAAGCAAATGTGCAAACAAAGGCATATCTAATTGCAAAATCTGGTGTGAGCCATGAGAAGAAAGTCAGGTGCTGAGAAGCTGCTTAGATATCCTATGGGGTGATCTGGGGATGATGTGTGAGCTGAAAGCTCAGAGGCAGCGAAAGAGTATTTCGGAAAGAGGGCAGAGCCTGTGAAGGGGGATGAAGGAGGGCAAGGTTGGCTGATTTGGGGAAATGAAAGAAGGTAGTGAAGCTGGAACACAGAAAGCTAGGAGTTCAGGCACAGCGTGAGGAAGGGAGGAGGACAGGGGTGACCACGCAGGCCAGGGCAACGAGTTTGGGTTTTAGTCTAAGTAAAATGGAAAGCTGTTAAACTGTTTTATATAGAGGAAGTAGAATTAGTGTGATCTATTTAACTTTGAAAAGATGTCTCTATTGCTATAGTGGTTACGTGAATCTACCCATGTGATCAGATAGCATAACACTATACACAGTCATTGTGCCAATGTCGATTTCCTGGTTTTTGATATTTGCTATAGTTATGCCAGCATCCCTGGGTGGTGCAAACGATAATGCATCTGGCTACTAACTGAAAGATGGGAGGTTTGTGTCTATCCAGAGGGCCCTCAGAAGAAAGCCCGACAAACCAACTCAAAAAAAACAACCAATGAAAAACCGAAGGAAAAAAACCCCAACCCAAAAAAACGGAAAACAAGAAGCAAAAGCCAACTAAAAACAAAAAAAAAAAAAAAAAAAAAAAAAAACAAATCTATGGCCATCAAGGCAATTCTGACTCATAGGGACCCTATAGAACAGAGTAGAACTATCCCATAGGGTTTCCAGGGAGCAGCTGGTGGGTTTGAACTGCCAATCTTTTGGTTAGCAGTTGAACTCTTGACCACTAAGCCATCAGGGCCACATTTGATAGAACTGGTTTATAATTATATAAGATATAACCATTTGGGGAAACTGAGTGAAGGGTATATGAGATCTTTCTGTGCTATTTTTACAACTTCCTGTCAGTCTGCAATTATTTCAAAACAAAAGATTAAAAAAAAAGATTTCTGCAGCTGCCTAGAGAGAAATGATTATGGGGGCAGGAGAAACAGAGACCACTGAGGAGGTTGTTTCAATAGTGTTGGTAAGAGAGGATAGTGGGCAAGACTGTGGTGGTGACAATGGAGATGAAATGAAATAGGTGGACAGGAAATGTGTTTGTAGGAAAAATTGGCAGGACTTGCTGATACATTAGATACAGGGAGTAAGGGAAAGTGATACTCAAGAATTCTCAGGATTTTTACTTGAGCAGCTGTCTGGGTCTGTAAGGCTGATGTGTATTAACTCGGGGATGGCTGGGGGAAGAACAGGTTAGTGAAGCTGAAATGTTTAGGGTATCTCTGAGATATTTTGGTGCCCATAGTTGCCGGACCAGCTCAGAGGAGTAGTGGTTGCGGGGGTAGGGATGATGTAAACTTTAAGGTAGACAGGGTATGTTGAGAGAAAAACAGTGCATCTCAGGCCATGCCTTGGGGAAAACCAGTGATCAGAAGTCAATGGGAAGAGGAACATCCAGTAAGGTAGGATGAAAACTAGGGGAAAATGTTGATATTGGAACCAAAGGAAGAGTTCCTTTCACAAGTGAGGGAGTGGTCAACTACAAATACAGCTGAAAGTTTGAGTAGCAAATTAAAGCGTTCATTACCTTTGGCAACACAGTATCTGGATGACTTTGAGAAGAGAAGGTTGGGGCAGTGAGGAAGATGAACATTTGGGAGGAGATATTAAGTAGACAACACTTGTGAAGGGAGCAGAGAAATGTTATCATAGCTGGAGGTAGCGGTGGAGCCAAAATAGTTGTTTTAAGGAAACCACAGTGCTATTAAATATGGATGGGATGATCAGTTTGGGAGTGAGAGGCTGTTGATGCAGGAGAGAGGAGAGGAATCACTAAAGGAACAAAGTTGTTGAGGGAAAGAGGTGAGATCAGAGTATAGGCGGAGGGAGGTGACTTTAGATAGGAGCAGGTATAGTTTCTCCATTGAATCCGGGGGAGAGGAGAAGAAAGATGTCCTTGCAGGTAGGTTGGAAGTTTTGTTGGAGGGAAAATGGAGAAATTGGAGTTGTGTGATTTCTTTTTTTCTCAATTTAGTGCAAGAGGAGCTCATGAGAATGACAGCAAGCTAGATATGAGGGAAACATAAGGGGGGAAAAGGAGGTAATAGCCTATCATAATGACTGAGAAACTAAGACTATCACAGAAAGAGTAGTGTTGCCAGGAAATGTCTATGATTTTCACCAGAAATGTTCAGCTACTCAGGCAAGACCCATGGATGACACATACTAGAATATACCAGGATTTGGCTTTTGCCAAATGTACACTTTTTCAAAAGAAGAGATGAGCAAGGATCTTGATGGCATGTGTAGAGTTTTCATGATACCCAGTCATGAAATGCAGCCATGACCATGGATATCTAGGGTTCAGTTAAGGTCACAGAGTGGATAGGCATGCTTAGACAAGAGGTTGAGGACATAGGTTAATTTACTGATCACACCATGAAGATTTCAGAGCCAGCGGAATAAGGATTCGAAAGCAAGAGAAGGAAGGAGGGAGAGATTAAGAAATGGATGAGATTAGGAGATAAACCAAGTCATAAGGGATTGACAAAGAAGGTTAGACCTCTTGCAATGACAGATAAACAGGGGTCCTGATGGTTTCTTGGAGAAGGATGGATAAGCATCTTGGAGTGTGATGGCAATTCCAGAGTGGCGGCATCTCTCAGATTTCAGAACTAGCATCTTACATTTACATGAGTGCAGAGAAAAATTAGAAGATTAGAAACATCAAATATCATGAACATAGTTTAAAAAAATCTGCATGGCGGTAGTTTTTGAAACTCTTTTTTTTCTTTTTTTAACAGTAGAGAGCACTACTATGTAAAACATAAGAAAAAATTAAACCTACAAGAAAACAGGCAATTGTCTTTTCTTCTTTAGAATGGGTTTATATTCCTGGAATCTCTTCAGAATGAAATCTAAATGTTCTGATATTTTTATAGTCATATGAGTTTACTTGGGTGATATTTACATGGTATATCTTTTTCCATTCTTATAATTTCCAACTTTCTGTGTTGTAATTTTTTACTAGTCTGATAATGTTAATATTTTAATTGAAATATTTAGTTCACTGGATTTAAATGTAATTACTGACATACTTGGGTTTATATGTACCATCTTATTATTTGTTTTCTATTTGTGCCAATAATTTCAATATTCCTCTTATCTTCTTTCATGCCTTTTTAAAATTAAACATTTTATAACATTACATTTTTCCATCTATTACCTTATTATACGTTCACTTACTATCCATTTAATGGATGTCCTAGAGACAGCAGCATGCACATTTGATTTATTACAGCCGAATTCAAATTATTGCTATCATTAATGGTAGAATTGTGCCAATGTTGATTTCCTGGTTTTTGATATTAACTGCGTTTACCCCTTCCTGCCCATTGAATTTTTGATATGTATTTTAATTTTAAATATATTTCAAAGCACATTAGACATTAATTCCAACTGAAATATAGTTACATATTTACCCTTTCTGTTTCTTTTCATTCCATCTGTCATTGCCTTGCTTGCTTCTGTTTGAAGAATACCCTTTAGAATATTCTTTGGTACAAGTTTGTTGGTGACAAATCCTGTCGGTTTTTGTTCATCTGAAAATGTCTGTATTTTGCCTTCACTTTGGAAGGATATTTTTGCTGGGTGTAGAATTCTAGTATGGCAGTTATTTTCCTGTACTTCCATCATTTCTATTGAGAAATCAGCTATAAGTCTTATTTTTCATTCTTTGAAGGAATTGTCTGTTTTTTCTGCTTTTGAGATACTGTTTTTGGTTGTTGGCTTTTAGAATTTTGATTATGATATGCCTAACTTTGTGTGTATGTGTATGTTGGTATTTATCTTGTTTGTAGTTCCCTGAGATTCTTGAATCTGGGAGTTGATATCTTTCAACAGCTTGGAAAATCCTCAGCCATTATGTCTTCAATTATTGCTTTTGTCCATTCTCTTAGTTATCTAGTGCTGCTATAACAGAAATACCACAAGTGGATGGCTTTGATAAACAGAAATTTATTCTTGCACAGCTTAGGAGGCTAGAAGTCCGAATTCAGGATGCCAGTTCCAGGGGAAGGCTTTTTCTCTCTGTTGGCTCTGGGGGAAGGTCTTTGTCATTAATCTTCTACTGGTCTAGGAGCTTCTCAGCTCAGGTACCCCGGGTCCAAAGGATGCACTCTGCTCTTTCTTAGTGGCATGAGGTGCCATGAGGTGGCACTTCTTTCTTGGTGGCATGAGGTCCCTTATTCTCTCTGCTTGCTTCTCTCTTGTATATCTCAAAAGAGATTGACTCAAAATACAACCTAATCCTGTAGACTGTGTCCTGCTTCATTAACATAACTGCCTCTAATCCTGCCTCATTAACATCATAGAGGTAGGATTTACAACACATAGGATCAGATTACAAAATGGAGGACAACCACACAATACTGGTAATCATGGCCTAGCCAAGTTGACACACATGTTGAAGGGGAACAATTCAATCCATAACATCCATTTTTTCTCTTTTAATAGTATCACAATTACTTGTATGTTAGATATTTGTACTATGTCCCACAGTAATTTATGTACTTTTCTATATTTTTCATTTTCAAAAAATTGTTGGGCTTTTCTATTGACTTCTTCTCTTTACTAATTCTGTTTTCTTTAGTGTTTACTTGGCTAGTAAAATCATCTATTACATTCTTAATATTAATTATTTTGTTTTATAGTTCTAGCATTTTCACTGTGTTCTTTTTCATGAGTTACAACTCTTCGAAAAAAGTATCCATTATTTGCATCTGTTCCCTCCAACTTGTCTTCTATTCTCTTGAATCCATTAATTATAGGTATTACAAAGTCCTCATCTTCTAAATAAAATACCTGGCTCATAGTGGGTCTGTTTCTATTGCCTTTCTTTCCTTTTGGATTCAAGTCATATCCTGTCTCTTATCATGTCTGATTTTTGATTGAATCCTAAATATCATATATACAATTTTTAGAATATTCACCTTCTGTTTCATTCCTGGAGAGAGGGTCACTCTTTCCTCTGCTGGACAGCTAGAGTGGGAATGGATCAACTTAATCCAACAAGGGATGGAGCTAAATCAAGGCTAGATGGTAGTTTCAGTAATTCTCTTTTTAACTCTCTTTCACCTTTGTTTCTAGGATATAGTCTTCCAAGGCTTTGAACCAAGAAGCTGGTGATCAATTGGGCCCTCCCCTGATGGGTCCCGCACTCTAGTCCTTGTCTTTTGAGTAGCATGAGACTGTCAGAAAACTCCATTCTGCTTCTGAGAGGCTTTCTCTGGAGCTTTTTAGTTGCATATAGCTTTAGAATCTGGCACATGACTTAAGAAAATTGGCAGTGTTTTAGGTTCAGTTTCTTACCCTTTTCGCTCAGTGGGATCCTGACTGCTCAAGTCTTCATTTTTGTCCCTGCAGAACTACAAGACCACAAAAAGCTCTACTCATTTCTCCATCTTCACCTGTAG
>NW_004443999.1:2517252-2519049 GCF_000243295.1 Trichechus manatus latirostris
CTACTTAATCTTACCTAGAGAAGCAGAAATTTCTAAACAATTCCATCTTATAAGATAAATTATCTTAAAGGTATTGCTCTTAAATTGAGTGCATTTGGGAAGTTGTAAAGGCTTTGAATGCCGACTCAGTTTCTTAGCAATCTGGGATTTTGTGATGAGTTATTCTGAGACAATATTGCTAGCCACTAAGAACAGTGGCTTTGGCATCAGGGGATTCAAATCCTGGCTACTACACCACTTGCAACCTTGGCCCAACTACTTGATTTCTTTAAACTTCATTTTCACTACCTATAAAGTGAGGAGAGAGAAACCTGCTTTCTAAGATAGTCATGACAATTAAATAAGAAAATACTTGTTAATTGTTTACTTCCCTAGGTGGTGCAAACAGTTAAGCACTCAGCTACTAATGAAGGGTTGGTGGTTTGAATCCACCTAGAGGCACCTGGGAAGAAAGGCCTAGCAATCAACTTCTGAAAGATCACAGCCATTGAAAACTCTATGAGCACAGTTCTACTCTGAAACACATGGTGTCTCTGTGAGTCGGAATCAACTCAACAGCAACTAGTTTTCTGATTTATACATAAATATATAATCTAATTTTAAGGTGCTAGGTACCATAGTACATACCAAAGATTCAATAATGGTAGAATATGGTTGCCATATTTTTACACAAACAACGCACACCTTCTACATTTGTTTGCCAACTATACCCTCCCCCCAACCCAAGTATTTTTGTATGTACGCTATGCTAATTTTTTTTTTTTTTTTTTATAGCAACATGTAAAGAAAAAATTGGCCTAGTGGTGCTTATGAAAATATCTTGTTGGAAGGGGCAGAGTGCTGTTGGCAAACAAACGTAGAAGGCATGCATTATTTGCGTAAAAATATGGTACTCATCTTAGTTAAAACTCAGCCTCTATTTTGGCTTCATGTGAAGTCACTTATCATCCCATGGCCGTATTCCTCATTCCTTGCCCCTTTAACTACAGAATAGAGACAGTGGAATTGCAGACCAAAAATAATTGTTTAGCTTATGATCCTCATATAGTTTGTGCTGCATTTAGCAATCAAATGTGTGTAAATCAACAATAACAATAACAACAAAAACTTTATAACAAAGCTTAAGTGTTCATACTGTGATCCTCAGGACAATGTAGAAATATGCAGGATGTTTTTCAAAAACCCTAAGATGTCAGGTTTTCATTTTTGGCTAAAATGATATGTTGGGTCACTGCCTGATAGATTTAATCCTAGGCAGTTGCACATGTGTGGTTCGCAGGTTGGGGCGCCTGTAGCTGTGGGTCTCAGCAGCTCCTGGGGTGGTATTTGCACTTCATTTCACTGGCTCTGTGTATCTCATTTGATGACATCTGTTAAGGAGACAGTGGAGGGAAGACTTGCATATGAAATCTCAGGGAATAAGTCCTGCATTTCAATGAGCTGAGGCTGCTGTTACCTTGCCATTTATTTTGTGGCCTTTGGGGCTTTGACAGGCAATACCCAATCTGTTTCTCATCAGTTTAAATCTCAATATTTACTTTGAGATGGTTTACTCTAAAAGCTTTAAAAAAAATATTGTGCTTGTCCAGGTCATAAAAAATTGGCCTCTTTCAAATCTTCAACAAAGAGAGTTATAACATATAAAGGAGAAAAGAGCCACTTTACATATAATGGAAATAATTATAAAGATGAACAACGACAAATATCCCTGAATGTTTACTGTAATAGAAGCTACAAATGCTCATATCTGACCTGTTTTCATTTTTGCAGTGGCTTCTAATTACCATCACATAAACT
>NW_004443999.1:2519877-2537879 GCF_000243295.1 Trichechus manatus latirostris
AAATAGATAATTGCATATGCTGTTCCTTCAACTATATTGCAAGCTCCATGAATAGACAGTGCTGATCAAGGAAGGAAGGGTTTGGATTGCTGGGTTGAGTTTGGTCGTTCATGATACCAACTAGAAATGAGGCAGCCTGATCCTTTCCTCGTCTTGAGTGTCCCAGTTTTCTGAATGATTTTTGGGTCTCCTTAGCATCCTTTTGGTCTATTTCCCCATGTCTAAAATGGGGCTCGAACAGTGAAGTGCTTGACTACTAACTGAAAGGGAGAATTCAAACCTACCCAGTGGCTCCATGGGAGAAAGACCCGATGATCTGCTTCCATAAAGATTACAGTCAAGAAAACCCTATGGGGTAGTTCTACTCTGTCACATTGGGTCACTATGAGTCTAAATCTACTCCAGAACACTTAACAGCAATAACAAAATAGGGGAAAAGATGTGAAGATAGAGCTTTCTTCTCTGTGGAAAAAATAAAAAGATTTTCATTAGAGGCTCGATTTGAAGAGCTAATGAATGCTCTGTAGCTCTGGTCCTTAGTCGTGACTTTGGCTTTGGTGAGAGCATGCACTCTGTACCCTTTACCGTTTTACCTACTATTCCATCACTTTTCCATTCCCAGATGGTTTGATGGAGTGTCTTTTCTCCCCCTTTCCCACTCCTCCCCACATCAGAAACCTATTTGACAGCCATCATTAACATGAGATCCTTGCTTAACAAAGACCTTTCAGTGCATTTTATTTACTATTAATGTTTTTACATTGTCAGCTATCAATCTTAAATATTAAGTCACAGTGAGTTGATTCTCTAGAGAGCCATTCTGTATTGTTCCCGGCTGTATATTTTCTAGTGTGTTGCCCAGTCCTTTTTTAATGACTCCCAAGACAGAGCTTCCCTCACTTGCTTTGGAAATGTTTGCGTTAGTGGCTCATGGTGCAGACAGAGGGGGACTTGGGTAAGGTCCTCTTAAATCATTCTCAAGGGTTAGCTATGTCACAATCACAATTTAAAGCTTGGAGGGAAAGTGAATGACTTAGGCATAAACCCTATATATTATCTCATCTGCTTTGCTGGCTTTTGGCTGAAGTTGGCATGAATTAACACTTTTCCCTCCACCTTCTATCTTCTCAATATTTTTAGCTGGGGTGAAGAACCCTGATTCCATTATGACTTGATACCAGCAGTATCATTCTAGAAACATAATTGTCACTAAGTTTTCTGTCCACACCAAGGAGAAACAAAGGTGACAGGGCACAGGTGTTCTTGAGGCGTTACAAACGTTCACTACAAAGTGTCTGCACCCTGTATTTGCTGCTCAGGAGGAGCTCTTGTAAAATACCTGCAAACAATGCAGTGTCAAGTTCCGTCAAGGGTGCAAGGACTCAGGTCAAAGCTTTGTGAATGGGAAATGAAGCCTCTGAACAGAGTGCTTTGAGCAGGAGCCATATATTAGCATCCAGAAGGGATGATCTCTTAGGGAGCAATTCACTTCTCCATATGTCACTCTTTCTGGATTTATCATGTGGGAAAGCAGGCGGTCCTTTAGGGTTTAATTTGGAATAAAGAAAAAAGAAAAAAGTAGAGCCATTGTAATACTTGTTCCAGGCAATGCCAAACAAGCTTCCTGCGTTGTGCAATTATCTTGGTGCTAATAACTGTCTCTATGTCCTCCAGATCAACTTATTGTGTATTTCTGTCCCTCCATGTTCTTCCCATGCAAAAATCTAAGACGAATACAATTTTCTATTAAAAATTAACTCGAGTCATTTGAAATTAACATGCATTAACTTGAATAACATTTCTTTAATGCTAAACCTCTAAAAAGCTTTTTTTTTTTTTTTTAAAATTGAACTGCAGTGACAGAGGATATGAACACTTCCGAGCTACGTGATCTTGAGCTGGTGGCTTAGATTTTGGGATTCTCAAATTCCTCAGCAGCAAAATGAGGGTAAAATATTTTTTCCTTCGGGATTGAAAGCATTAAGTAATGCACGTAAAGCACTTAACAAAGCAATTGACTCCTATAAAATGGTTATTAATTGTTGGTGGTTATCAATATTTTGAATATTCAAAATAGGGGTATTAAATATGCAAATATACACTGGTTCTAAGATTTCACAAATTCCTCAAATAACTGTGTAACATCGAGAGAAAGGGCAAGAGTTAGCTTTTAGTGAGAGCATCTTTATTTAAAATCCTTGCATGTCAGTAATTTTATATCAGAGATTTTGTTCACTTTCTGTTCAGCCAGGTGCATGGGTTGCTGAAATGATAAGCAGTAGCACTGTTACTCCTAAAGACTCTCAGCATACTTTTTATTAAAGATGGAGAAGAAATCTGGCAGAGAATTGGAGTATAGTGAATTGTGCAACAAATGGCATGCCAGAATCAATTTACTGCAGTCCCCAAACACAATCACTTTCTCTTTACCCATTTCAGGCATGAGCCGCTAAGCACACCTTATGTACATGTATCACACGTAACCGAATGCCTTTATGTTGCCTCTCTTATGCAGAAGTTTATACCGCAAAGGTTAATGTAAAAAAGGGAATAGCTATCAAGTCGAATTTCCGTCTTCTGAATTCAGGAAAGAGAGAGCAGATGAAATTGTTGAGTATCAGTGCTTGGAGAGTTCTTGGTGTGGAGATTGCAGCTGGCTTTTTACCAATGAGGAAACCGAGACTCAGAGAGCTGAAGGGGAATGCCCGGGCCACCCAATTGGATAATGGAGGAGTCAGAACTTAAATCCAAGTCTATCACCTATGAAGTTCCCCCTTACTTTTCTGTATAATATGTTGCTATCTAAATGTTTGGGTAGATATGTTTCCTAATTAGGTATTGCTGAAAGTACTGTTGAGGATACTTTCTTCTCCTTGAGCATATGATAGAGAACAGACTAACACCTGTTCATCTAGTATGCATCAATTGCTTTACATCGTTTCTCCGTATCCTTGGACAGTGCATGCTATCTTGATTATATGGATGATGTAACTAAAAATAAAGGAAGTTAATGCTGTCAGTCCAAGACCCATAGTTTATAAATAAGGAAGATTGTTGTTGTCGTTGGGGCTGTTGAGCCAAGGTAGAACTGTCCCAGTAGGATTTTCTAGGCTGTAATCTTTACAGAAGCAGAGCCACTGAGTGGTTTCGAACGGCCAAACATTCAGTTAGCAGCTGTAATCTTAACCGTTTGTGCCACTGGCATCCGTGAATCAATTTATTCTTGGGGTAAAATTCATGAAAAAACAGAAGTTCTAAATATGAGGAACTCTGAGATCCTGAGTAACAGCTCTGTGTTTTCTTGTATGTGTAGAAGAAGGAGCACCCTAGATACTTGATTTTTAGACTCTGTATTATGTAAAAGTTTGTTTTACAGACATTTCAATGAGAAATTTAATTCCAAGCCTTTTACTTTGGCAAGTTAAAATTAAATCAATTGTCATCTATGAGAAGAATATCAGAGTAAATAAAGAAAGAGAAAATGTTTGATTCACTTCTGTAGGAGCAAGGATATTGAATATCTCCAGAAAACTATGTGCTGTAAATAAGGACATCTTCACTATTTTTACTCCCTTGCTGTGCGTGTTCATCACCACCACTCTTTCCCATGAACCTATGCATCCTGAAATTTTCTTGATTATAAACTCTGTTTCTTGGATTATAAACACTTTAATTTTTTAAAAAAAATTTCCAAGTATGCATACTTTGAGGAGAGGGAGCGGGAGAGATCCTAGCCTGCCAGGTGGATTTCTATTTTAGAATTTCTTATTGTTATGAAATAACATAATGGTAAAATATAGCGGGCAACTGCACGTCTAGAATTGATCTTCCGTCCATTTTACATGGGTAAAGGATGCATGCATCATGGCTGAAGAAATAGCAGCGTTGCAAATAGCCAATTCATTGTTGGTTCCAATTTCGAAGCTGACAAATACTTGCTTTATTGCTCTGCCACATGCTAAGTCTATCTTTCTGCCTACACAGCACAAGTCAGTAACCTACATACTTCTTCCGGGATATTCTAAAAGCCCCGAGGCAGGAGTTCATACTGTGTATACTTGGCATTCAGAATTGGATGTGGAAGTGAATTCAGTGACATCCTGGGAGAATTTCCAAATATTCCAAAACACTTTTTTGTAGTTTCTCCTGTTTGCATTAATTAGTTTGTATTTCCCTGCTAATGTTGGCCTTGCCATACATTTGTCATACATTTGCCATTTGAAATTTTGATTCAGCAATACAAATCATCGTATTTAGCTGCTTTGCTTCTCAGAAAGGGTCTATTTCAGCTTAGGAGACTGAAGGGCCAAATCAAATTGGGGAGCATCTTTTTTTAATTCTCTTGTTTATTTCATTTTATTTATATAAACAACCATAGCAACATCTCAAAGCCATGTATGTTTCATACAGAGTGAGGTACTGCATGAGTAAGATGATGAAAAAGAATAGGAATTAGAGGTTGGTGACTATATAACTGACCATTTAAACATGAACACTTTTGAGAGTGAAAAAAGGAGCTGTTTATCATCACACTGCACACATCCTAGGCAAATCAGGACTGAAGGACACCATGCTTTCAGATGTGATATGTTGCTGACCTAAAAATGCATGCCAAAGCTCTCAAAAGGAGGGCTAAGCAAAGTAGTGTCTTTGTTGTGCTAAATCTAAGTCCTCTTCTTCTGGAAATCTTCTCAAATCCCAGGGAGCAGGGACAATACATTAATATATAGTGGCAAAAGCACGTGATTGTGCTCTGAGTCCTTGTGCCAGAGTTCAGCCTATTTCACTTCCTCATGTAAGTTTGGTGGGAAACATCTCTCCACATCTCAGCTGCTGGGATACCTATTGGTCTCTCTGTTCTTGGCTTTTTTTCACTCCTGCATGCTGACATCTTCTGAGTTGAACGTGTTCCCATCTGAACCTTGATCACTCAGTCCATGCCTCATTTGATTATAGGGTCCCCAATTCTAATCAAGAGGACTCTCTTGGTTCACCTCTGTTTGGTGTTTCATTTATGCCACTCATGGTCACTTGAGGAGAATATTTGGCTGCTTTCTGAGCCCTGCTAGGGTATTTATGGTTCTCAGGGAATCTATGTTAGAGGCATCTGCCTGGGCATCCTTTACAGCTGACTCTACTGTATCTTTCTATGCTATGGGGAAGTGTATTCATGGATGTGTATTCTCTGACTGCTTCAGAAGGGGCCCTTGTGGCACAGGGGTTAAGCATTTGGCTACTAACTAAAAGGTCGGTAGTTGGAATCCATCAGTTGCTCCTAAGAAACCCTATGGGGCAGTTCTACTCTGTCCTATAGCGTTGCTATGAGTCAGAATCGATTGGATGGCAATGGATTTAGGCCCCTGCGACACTGTCCCCGATCTCAGGGGTACTATATAACTAAGATCTAATTCCCTTGTTCTCCTCTCTCAACCCTCCCCTCTGTCCCACCCCTCCCACCTCCAGCCACTGGTCTATCTCCAGAAAATAGCACCTATGACATTTAGTTTTAACTTGCTGAATGATCTCTCAAGCTTGCCATGGAAACTGTGATGGTGAGTAGAAACTGCTGGTTAGTGCCTGTCCTCAAGAGGCCCCCGGGGCAGGTGCCCGACCTGCCATACCTTAGTTACACTTCTGCCTCCAGGTCAGAGGGTCTTTATGTAATTATGCAGGGCGGGATCCTTGCTGGGCAGTCTGGATCCTGTATTCTTCCAATTTTCTATCATGTATATGGACTGAGCCAACCCTCCCTTCCATTTGACAGCTGTATTCTCTGGTTCTTCTTTTAGCATAATGGAGCCCTTGAATCTAGCAGGGAGAAGCTCACAGTGAAATGAGGGGTGGGAATGACAGAATGGCTGGGAACAGGTGGTAATCAGCCACTAATTAGTACTTCATTGTATTGTCCCACCACTGCTCTGTATTTGTAGAGAGAACAGGAACAAGTTCATCCTGGAATCCTCCTCCTCCCACCCAGTACACGAAGGACTGCACAGATTAGGTACATGGTAAATGGATTAATTAAGCTGGAAGTACAGCACACAGCTCCTGGGGCCTTTCCTCAGAGCCATGCTGGCTTGGTTGGTATCCTGGGCGCCAACTAATCTGGGCTGACTATATTTTATATGTCCAGAGTCTATTGGGAGATATGGAACAAAGTGAATTAAGCAAGGGTCAGGAGTTGGGTATCTCAGTACCATAAAGAGTTATGTGTGAGGGTGTTACCACCGTGTCTCTTCCCTCTCTGCCTCCACTCCTTCCCACTCCTGCCCTCTCCTGCCCTCTCCTGCCCTCTCCACCAGGCCCCAGTGTGTTCCTTCAGGTGAATGCAGCTGCTCTCCAGGGCTCTGCCTAAATCCCACTTACTGCATCAGTCTAACAATTCCAGTTTAGAAAAGCCCAGCTTTTCTATCCTGACATACAGTGAGCACCTTATAAATATCTAGTAAACATTTACTTTTCTTTTTTTTTTTATAGTTCTGCAGTGCGATTAATTACTTTTGTGTGTGGCCTTTCTAGCCATTGTCTTGTAACTCCCACCAAAGTGATTATGTGATAGGGTAATTGCGGCCTTCCAAGGGAATTGGTCAGTTTTGCCTTAAAAGAGAGCCAATTCCAAAGCAGGAAGAGACAGTCCACCACCTCCAAAGAAGGAGAGACCAGAAGCAGAGACCTGCAAGAGACGGCGCAGTGGGCTTCCCGGCCCACGGAGCAAGAAAGCTGAGTGCCTTTGGGCAGAGACTGAGGCCAGGGAGAAGTCTATGCCTGATCCACAAATTTGGGACTTGCCAGCCTCCACAACTGCTTGAACCATTTCCTTTACATGGTTCATGAGTTCTGTGAGATGTTGCAGCGAACTGGGGAACCCAAAGACAGGAGGAAGAGTACTGAGGGGAGAGGGAGCAGTACAGCTGCATGGAAAAGTTAGACATTTGGAATATCTATAACCTCCGCCTCGTAGGAACCAGCTTTGTGCTGATCCTTATAAAATAAATCATTCATTTAATTTCCAAAACATTTGAAATGATCCCAGAAATGCTCAGAATAAAGCACTCCTGATCTTTTTTTTTTTTTTAAAATGAAGTGAAAGACCTTGGGAATTTAAACAGTGTCCATTTGTGGGGGAAAGAGAAGAAGGAGGGAAAAAAAAAGAGCAAATTGAGTTTTCATAAGAGGCCAACTTGAGCCAATTAAATTTCTGGAAACAGTCAGCACAGAGCTGGATTCTATGTGTCTGTACCTAGTTTTCATCAGTGTTCTATTTAGCTTCCCTTGTAAAGTATCTTCATTTAATGCTCTACGTGTTTCAAATAATATTCATTATCTATTTTGAATTTTTGAAACCCCATAATTTAAGGAAGGGAATTCTTATCTTCACAATTTTACTTATTAAGAAACTGAGACAGAGAGAGGGTAAAGGTTTGTCTGGTTCACAGGGCTACAGAAAAGTTAAGGTTTCAAGAAAGTTCTCCTCCCTTTGCCTTTCTTTTGTTGTCTTCTCCAACACATTTTTTTTTTTTTTTAGAAGAAAGTATGTGTTTAAAGGAAAGACTGAGGCATGAAAGAAGTGATACATATGATATCAGTAAAAATTTTGATCATTTCAATGACTTCTTAATTTCTGGAGGGATCAAAAAGAATAACTGGCTTCATGATTAAAGAAAGCTAGTAGATTTTGCCCTCTACCTTATTTTAACCCATCTTAGCATCGAGTTCAAGATGAAAAATGAAGATTTGCACAACTTCTATTGCATCTGTTCTGTAGACACATTATTTGTCATGGGAGAGATCTGCTTTTTAAAATTAAAATCAAGAAAATAATGAAATGGAAATTGGAAGGGATGACCACCCCTCTTGGGCACATCTGGTGCTGCCAGAATTTCATTGGTTTGTTCAAAGAAATTCTGAAACAGCAGTGATATTTTTGAATTACTTGTTAATGCATATCAGTTGTGCTAAAAAGATCATTTATAAAAATCCACAAATTTCATTGAAATACTTATTTTGGTGGCAAGGAAACTTACATATGTCACCATGCTCACAGAGCTGCCTGCCAGGATTAAGAAAAGTGTGAACATATGAATGTGGTCATAGCCTCCTCATTTTTATTGCTCATGCAATAGCACATCCCCGTAGGAAGAGAATTAGCAATATGTTTGTTTTCCCCTTTGTTTCGGGTCTAGATATTTCGATTATCTATAATTATAATTTGATAAATGAATTATTTTTGCAGAATTCTAGAATATGCCACACAAATGTTTTAGAGCTAATTAACAAAGCTAAATTTTAGAAAAACTCAGCTATAGTGAAATACCTTTTTAATGTCTGTGATTCAGTATTAAAGCCTTCATTTAATGCATAGGATATTATAATCTACCAAATTTTTGACTATTTGAGGTTGGCCTGTGGAACATACCCCCCAAAAAAGAGAAACAACACTAAATCACTTTTTGTCAAGACAATTCCGACTCATGGTGACCCCATGTGTGTCAGAGTAGAACTATCCTTCATGGGGTTTTCAATGGCTGATTTTTCAAAAGTAGATTGCCAGATCTTACTTCTGAGGAACCTCTGAATGGACTTGAATATCCAAACTTTCGGTTAGTAGCTGAGTAAAGTATTATATGTCCTATGTTCCTCATGCTAACCGTTTGCATCACCCAAGGACTCCATGGAATGTACAAATCCTTACAAACATGCTTCATGTTATAATAGGGTTTATCTGTATGGGCTAGAAACTGAAAACTCATTGCCATCAAGTTAATTCTGACTCATAGTGACCCTATAGGACAGCGTAGAACGGCCCCATAGGTTTTCCAAGGCTGTAAATCTTTAATGAAGCAGACTGCCACATCTTTCTCCTGCAGAGTGGCTGGTAGGTTCAAACCGCCGAACTTTCGGTTAGCAGCCAAGCACTTTACCACTGCTCCACCAGAGCTCCTCCATATGGAATATAGTAATATGTAAAAGCTGCACACCACTTATGCATACCCATATAAATGATTAGGTGCATAACGGTACCCTAAGCTGAAAATAAGAGGTGATTTATCACTTATTTAAGTAAATTATTTTTAGACAACTATGATCCTATTTTAGTTTTACCGAAAACGATCGTTACCTTCGTAAAAGATTCTGGTTGTATGTTCTCAGGCCAAATAAAGTAATATCTATTGTTTGATAAGAAACCCTGGTGGTGCAATAGTTAAGCGCTCTGCTGCTAACCAAAAGGTTGGTGGTTCGAACCCACCAACTGCTCTTTGGGAGAAAGATATGGCAATCTGCTCCCATAAAGATTACAGCCTTGGAAACCTTATGGGGCCATTCTACTCTGTCCTATAGGATTGCTATCTGTTGGAATTGACTCAACAGCACACAACAACAACATCATATATCAGAAAATTGTTAAGCCAGAGGTGTCTGCCTATAATACTTCAATATTGGTCACTATGATTAATGTTACCTGATTTTTTTTGTTAAAAAATCTGCCTTTAAGTCTATAAGCACTCTCTTTCTTTCTCTCTTTTTGAAAATAGACAGTGTCTTTCTTACCAAGGGATGGATATTCAGCATTGCTATTACTGAAACCATAATTACTGGATATTGCTATTTTATCATTTCTGCTGTCACTGATGGTCATAGATACAATTATTTCTCCATTTTAGTAAAAGTTTTGAAGAATGATCGTTAATAGTAAAGTGTATGGGGAATTTGAAGTGACAGTTGTTGTAAGTGTATCACTGATATTTTAGATAATTGCATTTAAAGTTCAAATTGGTGATGGATTGTATTGATTAAAGAGAGGGAGGCAGACATAAAAAAAGAACTTCTAAAAGAGAGCTTTGGAGTCAATCCAAAGATAATATATTGCAAGAGGCACAATGGGCTCCAAATAGTTAAAAAGTCTAAGACACCCAGGCTGTTTGTTAACTTGAGATAAGACACTAATCCTTTATAGCCTAATAGGAATCATGTATCCTTTCCTAGGAGTCTTATTTTCTACTGGGCTTAGTATTTGGCTCCCACTTATTATTATTATTAAAATGAGCCAATGAAGTTGAACTAATTAATTTCCATCAAATGAATCAAAGTCTGGTGAACAGTACTGAAATGTTATTCTTCTAATCGTTTCAAATTTCTCAGAGAGTCAAATATATTAATGCAGTACTTGTAAGTGTATTGGTGTAGGGCTGCTTGCCCTCCAGGTTGGTGTAGAAAGCTTTTGAAAATGAACATATTAAGCATTTGCATTCTTAATGTGTAAATCATAGGTTAGAGATTATATAGTAAAATGGCCCTAAGTTAAATCAGAGGTAGTTAGCCTTGTAAGGAAATTTGCCATGAGACAGAGATTTCTCTTGTTGAATTCAACACTTAACCCATCAGTTGACAAACTGCCGAATAGACAGTGGCAAGAGGAAGTAATGTATATATGTCCTATTTTCCCAGCAAGGGGCACAAAGGTGGAGCTGGCCCAAAAAGTAGTCTTTTGTCCATCAGTATATTCCCAGGGAGAGGTTTCCTTTTATTATCTCATACAGATCAAAGTCTACCCTGCTTCTAGAAGTCACCAGTGACAGAATCCTCACGTTATCTGTCAGTGTAGAAACTTTTTGTTTGTTTGTTTTGGCCTACCTTCACTATCAGAAAATAAAAAGATGATTTTACCCTAGCCTGTGGGGGTGGCGGGGGGGGAGGGCAATACTTTAAAATGCCCTTTCAGGTTAGAGAAGGAAGACTTTTGGTTTTCTGTTGGGTTTTGTTCTTCTTGGGACGATGCTTCACCTATTAGGGTTTCCTTGCTTTAGTGCAGCTGGAATATATTGGGAGGAGTGTGGAATCACCTTTATACATTGTATCATTGATACTAACACACCTAATTCTCTTAAGCTGATGGCTCTCTGAGAAAATCCAGAATTCCAGGCTATTGGAAGAACAAAAAACTTATTCAGATACTGATCACTTCAAACTACATAACATACTTCTATATTAAAGAAATGTTAGGCCACACCTAAAATATTATATTAAATTTGATTATTGGACTAGATAAAAGGAAAGAAGCTGGAGGAAATCCAAAAACAATAACTCAATTGATTGGGGATATAAAGTGATTTCACATGGGAATTGACTTTAAAAGACTGGAGATTTATAAGCCTTAGAGTTGACGTAATCAGAAACTTTGAAAGTGTTCTTAAAGAGGAAAAAAAAAAACCTAATCCTAGAATATTAGTGCAAGAAATTTCTTCTTGAAGTTTGAAATAAGCTTTTAAACAAATAGAATGCTATTCTACACAGTGAGCAGTGAAGTGGTGAAACGTGCATCTCTTAAACAGAGAGATACGGTCTCAAACAACGCCGTTCGCCACAGTAGCCAGGAGCCACACATAGCTATGAAGCACTTGCAGTGTGTCTAATGTGACTGACGGAGAAACTGATCTTTACTTTTACGAAACTTTAATTTAATCGAGCCACATTTCAACTTTAACGTGAAAGCTAATACTCGATTCAGTTATTGGAAAACTTGGAAGTATATTTGAAACAACTTGAATATGTATGTCTATATTTTTAAATGTAAATTTTAGAAACTCTAAATGTAAATCAAATATGTCAACTAGATGTTTAGCATCTGAATTGAAATGTGCTGCAAGTATAAAAATATACACTGGTATAGAAAAAAGCAGTCTCATTAGTAAAGAGATATTAATAAAATATCTCATTAGTAATTTCTAAATATTGATTACATGTTGAACTAATAATATTTTAGAAATAATATGTTAAATAAAACAGATTATTAAAAATAATTTCACCTGTTTGTTTTAACTTTTTTAATGTGGCGACTAGAACATTTTAAATTACACATGTGGATCACAGTATATTTCTATTGGATAGTGCTAATATGAGCTATGAACTGATTTAAGTGATTAAAACAATTCACTAAGTGTTTAGAAGAGCCAGTACTAAGTTTATTCATAGAACCTATGGCTGCTTGGGAAAATCTCTCTAAGTTTTTGAAATAAGTGGCAGCCTGCCTATCTCCTGTGTATAAAAGAGACCTTGGATTCCCTACAACTCTGCTTTTCTGCCTAAGTTGCTGATGCTGAAGGCATTTGGGCTTGAGACAGATTCTGTGTTGCCCCTTAGACCTTGGTGCTTTAATGCCCAGGCAACTTCTTCCTCACCCTATCACCCCAGGCATCATGGTGCTTATATTCCAACCAGTTTCTGACTCTGATCCCATCTTCCTTCTTGACTTGTGAAGAGTGAACTGGAGAAAGCTTGAGTTAGAACAGTTAATGTCATGGAGTGAAACTACATCCTTTTTTTAGAACATCCTTCTGTGGCCTTACCAATGATAGGATTCGCTTCCTTCACGCAGCTGTAGCGTAAACTGTAAACAGCTAATTTATCTCCAGATTTCCCAGGGTAAATGTAACAGACTAGATATTTAACCAGGGAGTCCAGAGAGAGACTATATGGCCTGGTTTTATAGAAAAAGAACTATAGATGGAAGCTCTGGAAAAAATGTTGAAAGAAAAGAGGAAAACGTCCTCTAGTTTGGGGCATGCGACTCTTCAATGTGGCAAACAATGTACCCAATGTGTGGACTCCTACAGGGGAGGATACTTGAGAGCAGTGGTTTTCAAGGTGGTGGTGGTAGGGATTTTACCTCCTGCTCAGGACATTCGGCAATGCCTACAGATATTTTTGAAAGGCATGACCTAGGGCTCAGGGGGTGCTACTGGCTTCTAGTGGGTAACGGTCAGTTATGCTGATAAACCTCCAGCAATGCACTGGGCAGCCCCCACATTAATTATCTGGACCAAAATATCAACAGTATCGAGGTTGGAAATCCTTGTTTTAAGAGTTCACCTAGCCCAAAATTTTTCTCTCACATATGAGGGATCTGGGGCTCTCAGATAGTAAATGACTTACTTAAAGTATTGTAACCAATATGAAATGTGATTGGACCAGAACACAGAGATTCTTTGTTTCACTGTTGGCTTTTCCATGCTTACACTGTGTTTTATTGTTTTCACAGTCTTCTGAATTCCTTAAGAAAAGTTTCATGAAACTGTTGAAAAGGGGAAACGTGTTTTCTTTGTGCTTTTCTATATGTTTATATGATGCACGAAACTACTTTTCATGAAAGATGAATAACATAAAGAAATTTACCATTAGACATTGCTAACCATTTAGGATGACACAGGAAATCTAAATTATTATTCTTACCTTACTCTAAAGAAAGTGAAGACCTCATTGGGGAGACTATGATCACCATTATGAAAATGTGTGGAACAGATCTAGAGTTTAGGACTCACTATAGCAGCTATGATTTGGAGTCAACTCGATGGCAATGGGTTTGATTTTTGGTTACAGCAGCTACAAAAGTGTTGCACAATTTTTTATTTTGGTTACTTAATCTTATTTTTGTATAGTTGCATCTGCCATTCTTGTGGCCCAGTCCTCCAAAATTTGAACTCCATCTGAACTTCTTCATCAGCTGTTGCTTTTTACTGAGGGAATCATGCTGTCTTAGTGTTGCCAACAAATTTTCACCATTACTTTTTGTCTTCCTTCCTCCTCCAAGTAGTAAGATGATTATGTATTAACTGAAGGCTGTATTCAGAATCCTAGACACCTGCTTTTAACTTCTCACCTACTGATGTTCTTTCTTTGTTCTGGTTAGCTAGTTTATAGGCCACAATAAAACATTTTTGAAGGTTTAAATCATGCTTTGGTTTATTTGAGGAGTCCTGATGGCACAGTGGTTAAGCCCTCAACTGCTAACCTAAAGGTTGGCACCCACCAGCTTCTCTGTGGGAGAAACATGTGGCAGTCTGCTTCTGTAAGATTTACAGCCTTGGAAACCCTATGGGGTAGTTCTACTATGTCTTATATGGTCACTGTGAGACAGAATTGTCTCAATGGTAACCAGTTTGGTTTTCTTTGGTTTGAATTGTTTGTAATATTAATTAAAATTTGATATACAAGTTTTTCTATTAGGTTTCTTTTCATAAAGTCATAAAGTCATGTATTCAGCATTTACTGCTGTATTTATTGAGCACCTACTACGTGCCGGATAAAATTATACGCACTGAAGACTCAGTGGTGAAGCCCACAGACAGACACGCTGTCATCATGGAGCTGCCATTCTAGCAAAGGCTACAAACAATAAATATATACTGCAGCATCAAGGCATGCCAGATGTTATGAAAAAGATAAAGCAGGGCAAAGGGATGGGGATTGATGGTGCTACTGTTCTGAATGAGGTGGTCAGGGATAACCTCCATTAGATGTGGCATCTGGAAGAAGTGGGCTCAGGAAGAGAAACAGCAAACATTAAGACCTTGAAGTCGGAATATTTTTTGTTTGTTAAAAAAATAGTATAAAAGCCTGCATGGCCAGAGTGGAGTAAAATATTGAAGATGATAGATAGGAACGGAGAAGGATCCAGGAGTAGAAAATATAGAAGCTTGTGGGGCCTGGTGAGAATTTTCTGTTCTGTTCTAAAGATGAAGGGAAGCCATTGCTGGATTTGGGCAGAAGAGTACACTGATACGACTTACATTTTAAAAGGACTCTTGCTAATACTGGTTGAAAGACTATAGACGGAGAAGAGGGAAGGAGAAAAACCAGGTAAGAGGTTATTGCAGTATTCCAAGGAAGAAATGACGGAGGTATGGAAAAGTGGTACAAAGAGTTAATGCGCTCTGCTGCTAACTGAAAGGTTGGAGGTTTGAGTCCATCCAGAGTTACCTAGAAGAAAGGCTTGGTGATCTACTTCTGAAAAATCAGCCACTGAAAAACCTATGGAGCACAATTCTACTCTGACACATATGGGGTCACCATGAGTAGGTATTGACTAGATGGCAATTGATTACTGATAGTGGATGGTTTGATTTTTCTGTTTTTTTCCTAATAATGCTCATAATACATTTGGCTTTTGTGTTTGACAGTACAGTTTCCCAGACTCCTGGTTTTCCTTCCTGGCTCCATCATTTATTAGCGGTATGATTTTGGACCTATAATTTAATCTCTTTGTGACTCAGCTTCCTCCTCTGTCAAATGAGGTTAATGCTAATATCTACCTCAAAGGATTGTATGAGCTGACACTTGTATAAAACTCTTGGAATTATTCCTGGCTTATATTAAGCACCATGCTATTATATTATTTGTTGTGCAAATAAACTTGTGAGATAATTATTCTTTTCCCTATTAAAAGGCAGGTCGGTATGATTTACAATGATATTTGTTGAGAACTTATTTAGCTATGTTTGTTAAGAATTTATTTAAATTAATTTTTTAGATGAAGAAACAGGATCAGCCACTAATAAATGAGAGAAACAGAACCCACACCGAGGTCTTCTGGCTCTGAATGTAGAGTTCTTTCCTCTGTACTATGTCGTGTTCAGGTAGTCTGTTACTCTCCATGGTCGTTTATGTACCCTGTGCTGTTCGGTTCCCTGTTAACCTCTCAGTCAGATTCCATGAATGTCCAGTGATGTCCTTTGAGGTTCCTTTCATTTTGCTTAACAGAAAGGTGCTGAAGCAGGAGATCGGGATGGTGATGCTCAGTGCTAACCTAGAGAACACAATTACATAGTGTCTTTTTTTTTTTTTTAACAGCATTCTGCCTTTACAATCTAATTGCATCATTTCTTCCTATTACTTTATTTCCTTTTGGATTTCTCATACTAACTTTAACTTCCACAAAATAGTTCAAGTCCTAAAAGGCATTTTCTAAATTCTTGAAGCAAATTTTTCTCAGAGTTGAATTCTTTGCATAAAAATATGAGGTGCCTATTTAATTATTCTTAGATAACATTCTATATATATACATATGCATAAATATGTATATTAGTATATATACATATGCGGAAATATAAATACATATATATATAGAGAGAGAGAGATAAATGTAGATATTTTGGAATTTATTCAAAGATTCAGGATTGCTTTGAACAGAGTTTTCAACCTCAGCATTATTGATATTTGGGGCCAGATAATTCTTTATTGTGGAGGCTGTCCTGTACACTGTAGGATGTTTAACAACATTCCTGGCCTCTACCCACTAGATGCCAGTAGCATCCCCCTAGTTTTGACAACCAAAAGATGCCTCCTGACATTTGTTCCCCTCTGGGGGACAAAATCACCCCTGGTTGAGAACTACTGGCTTAGAGACTTAGAAATGTAACATGTTTTATTTGTATGCATGAAACTTGATTTGGCTGTTCAAAATATGAACTGCGTACTTATTTTGAAAACGGTCTATTGTTTCTTAGTATCAAATGGGTATGTTAACCAACTCAATATAATTTTCCGTATGCTTCTCAAATTTTTCAGACAGAAGAATAGAAATAAAAATGTAATTAGTTCATTATAATTCAAATGGGAAGAATATCAATGTTATATAAAATAAATGCTTTGACGAAACGTAAGTAGAAATGCCACAATATCTAACATCCCTAAACTTTAGTAATCCTGTACCTGATCGATAAAAATGTTTGAGCACGAAACCCTAATCTGTGTAAATGTATTTACCATGTACGAGTACATTATAAAAATACAGGCAGTCCCTGAATTAGGAACATCTGACTTATTGACAACTCCTACTTGCCCTTTAATGTTATGTAAATTTACCCTCACTTTGAAACAGTTGAACCAATCCCTACTCAACAAATTCTTCATCTCAATCACCTCCCCTTGCAGCACATGCAGCTTTTAAATGATCGCAGAGCCTTCAAGCCTTTTCTTGCACTAAAGTAAGGCTGAATAAGAATCGTATGCACCTGTTCTGACTTATCTACAAATTCTTGAAGATACACTCAGGAACTAATCTCATTCGTAACTCGAGGACTGCCTGTATGCACTTTTTTCGGTCCTCTCTTTTCTCTTGCTCTGTGTGCGTGCATACGCCTGCAAAGTGTACAGTGCTGGCAATTATTAAAACCATTCTTTACTCATAAACTGAGAATGTTTGACAACAGAGCCGAAGGAGAGAGAATCAACTAAACCCCTACAGTGTATTTTTGTTTCAGCTACTTTTAAGAAAATATCTAACTGCCCACCACCTTGAAGCTCCTTCTTCTTACCTTACCTTCCTTTCAGGCCGCTGATTAATCACCTGTCTAAGCAGTTGAGGTACTGATTAATTTGTGACCTTAAAGAAGGCCAGGGAATTCTAACCATGCCCCCTCAGTTGAAATAGTTCAGTAGGTGGATGAAAACTGATCTTGCTAATTATATTTTTTTAGTAACAGATGATAATATGTGGAAAGATTTCCTCCTCAGATGATTAGGTCTTTCTGAATGACAACTTTCCTGTTTATTAGCTCCACGTGCCTTTGAAAAATGCACTTGTGTGGGAGTGCCAGAGAATGTTCTTGCCAGATTGGGAGCCGACCTCGCAATAGTGAGCAACTCTCTGTGGCTCAGTCTACAGCTTCCTGAGGTTTCTGCTTCCTGTGCCTTGCTCTGCTCAGAAAGTAAGATTTTGCATGCTCCAAGGAGAGGGCTTCTTTGTTGAATGTGGACTGCAGTGCAATGGGGAACTTTTTTATTTATATTGATTTTTAAAAAGAAGCTGATGGGAGGAGGAACTCCACAGGGAACGGAGGCTTATGTGCAGATTTTGCTGATAAAGGAGAATAAGAGATACTGTATTTTAAAAGGCGTGTGCAGCAGTTTAATCATCCCCACCAGCTTCCCTAGTTTAGGATGTCTGAGTAAGTTGCAATGAGACCTAGGACAGATGATGGGGCGGGGGCAAGTAAGAGAGTGACAGATGAAGCAGAATTATAAGAAAAAACGTGTGGGAGAGAGGATTTGGTTGCATTTGCCTCTTTGTGGTGCATCTTTCAGCTAAACTTCAGATTCCTTGCAGATTTATAAAGTGGAGCCCCAGTGGGATCCACCTTGGAAATTCTCTCTTTCCAGGCTGTTATTGACTAAATAATGTTGAACTGAGGAATGGAAATAATAGTATGGCTGACATCTGGCTAATT
>NW_004443999.1:2538377-2540084 GCF_000243295.1 Trichechus manatus latirostris
CATCCTTTGGACCTGAGGTTTCTGCACTGAGATGCTCCCAGACCAAGGGAACACTGATGCATCACAAGGACCTTCCTCCAGAGCCGACAGAAAGAGAAAGCCTTCTCCTGGAGCTGATGACCTGAATTTGGACTTGCAGCCTACTGGACTGTGCGAGAATAAACTTCTCTTTGCTAAAGCCATCCACTTATGATATTTCTGTTATAGCAGCACTAGATGACTAAGACCTAAAGCTTACTCATTTGAGGTCAAGTAGTTTGCAAAAAGAAAGTAGAATAATCCTAGAGTTTGCAAAGTTGGAGCTGCATTTTAATTGTCGTAACTTTGTCTTCCCTCAAGCCCTCCCTACCACTAGTCCCCCAAGAGGCCCTTCTTAAGCCACTATCCCCAAGATGGTCAGCACTCAGGCCCTCCAAAGCATAACTCCCCAGAGCTGCCCTCCTCAGTCACAGCTAGCACCTCGGGCTGAGGAGTGACTTCTGATTCACCAAGAGATTTTCTATGGCTGGTCACCCCTGGGTCAGGCTTGCTGTACCCTGTGATGTGTTTGCTCCTACAGTCAACAAATCTATTTTAATTTATCTAGAGGATGTTTCCTTCTTCAACCCCCCTTGCACCCCAACAGAAGATCTCAGACAATGCATATATGTTTTAATTGTGGCTGTGTGGAAACCCATTGTTTCTCACTAAATGGGATGATTCTAATGGGAGAGATTTCTGGAGATTTCCGTGTTGGTGGATAATGTTTGTAAAGGAGACATTTGTGGGTAGGCCATGCTTTATGAGACCCCTCACATCACTGCTGATTTTCAGGGGGTAGCCTATCTACTGATCTATGTCTTTTTATGTGTGTTTTTGCTATTACGATCACTGCAGTCTTACAGGTTGGGTTCTGTCTTAGCTAGGGCTGCTGTAACAGAAATACCACAAGTGGATGGCTTTAAAGAACAGAAATTTATTTTCTCACAGTTTTAGGAGGCTAGAAGTCCAAATTCAGGGCGCTGGCTCTAGGGGAATGCTCCCTCTGTCAGCTCTTGGGGAAGATCTTTGTCTCAGCTTTTGTTGTCTATGTTCCTTGGCAATCTGCACAAGACATTTATTCCCCAACCCCCAAACCTGTTTGTGCTTGCTCTTGTATCTAATTTGCTCTTCTTATAACTCAGAAGTGATTAGCTTTAGGTCACACCCTCCAATGGTATGGCTTCATTAACATAACAAAGAAACCCTGTTCTCAAATGGAAATGTATCCACAGGTATAAGGGGTTAGGATTCCAACACATAGTTTGAGAGGACACAGTTCAATCCATAACAGGTTCAAAAGGAATATTGTCTATTACAATGCATTGTCTTTTCTTTTTGAAATATGGGCAGTGATCCCTTTCATTCAGCATTTCTCTAATTTTTAGGGAAAGGGAATCAAACTGTTCTCTTCCATATTCTAACACTGGCCAGAAGAAAGGGCCTTACAATAATAGTTTCAATTTTATTAGTTGGTATGGTTTTCATGCGTAAGAACTGCATAGCTGTGGTTGAAACCTGTGAACAACCTATTTGGGCTTACATGCAGCTTTGAAAATTGCTATGTTCTTCCTAACCAGTGAATTTCAGGTTTTGTTTAATTATGCAAGCTGAAGGGGACTATTTAAGAAAAAGAATGTTTTTCTCCGATGTTTTAATTGATGGTATATATTCAGGCCAAAAATTCTA
>NW_004443999.1:2540858-2541797 GCF_000243295.1 Trichechus manatus latirostris
AAAAAAAAATCTCAGTCCTCAATCTTATTCAATAAATATTCTCTGCAGGCTTATTCTGTAAAGAGAGATAGAGCAGAAATTCCCAGACTTTTAAAAGCTGATGACTTAGTTGAGAAACTAAGAGAGAGAAAATGAAATAACTAAACATTCAAGATTAAGGCATAGTATTGAGTTCCTCAGGGATAATTTTGTGATCCAGGGATAATTACGTCCAGATTAGTCCATAGCAGTATGTACATTTACATGGTCCTACAATTTCTACAACACAATTTTTATTTTATTTATAAATCTTCACAGATATTTTGTTTAGGTCTATGCCATGGCAATGTTAGATATATCCAACATTAGATAAACACTGGACAAAAACAGCCAAGAGGTCCCTCCGCTTGTGCTCTCTTACATCCCAGCTACACTGTGTTTGTACTACCCAAGAGTTACACCTAATTCCCTAAAGAGGCAACCCACCCAGTCATGACCATATTCTCCTATATGAGCCCTCCTTCTTTTTCTCTCCAAGCTAGAGTTTCCAGATAGACTACAAGATACGAGTTAAATTTGGATTTCAGATAAATACCAAATAATTTTAGTCTAAGTAAATATGACAATATTGTAATATTTGGGACATACTTATACTAAAATTTGTTATTTATCTGAAGGTCAGATATTACTGGATGGCCTGTATTTTTATTGGGAATATTGCAATATTTAGGACGTAATTTATACTAAAAATATATTCATTGTTTATGTGAAACTCAGATTTAACTGGGGATCGTAAGTTCTATTTGCTACCTCTAACAACCCAACTCCAAGCCCATTTTGATTACCACTTTATCATTGCATGTAATTTCACTCACCCTTCAAAAGACAGGCATCTAATTGAAAAAAAGTTCACATTTTAGTATGAATGTTACTGTGATGGTTAAGATTGTGTGTCAGCTT
>NW_004443999.1:2543806-2544976 GCF_000243295.1 Trichechus manatus latirostris
TGAAACTAACAAGATAAATGTCTCTTGCTCTTCTCAATTAATAGTCTTTATAGCCTTGTTAGATTTCCTAGTGTTGGTGTCTTGTCTTCGGAGGGAAATACTGCGCATTGTTACAACAAAGTTCTCTAATATCCAAATAATTACAGACTAGCTTATTTTTGGGTCATGATACTTACAATCAAATTTATTATTTTGACTAGCTTCTTCTGAAAACATGATACCTTATTTATTTGTGCCTATTCTTTCATGTTAAGACCAAAGGTGAAGAAGTAAATATAATCCTGCTAAGGAGCTTCAATGATACGTTTCTCTCTCTCTCGAGTACTTTAAACATAAATAAACATGGTTTTGAGAAACCCTGATGTAAGAAAAAAATGAATAAAGTAATTAGATGGTGATTATTCCCGTGACTGAAAGATTTTCTGCTTTAAGGAAATCATCACAGACGCCATTGTCAGTCTGCCCTATTACAGTTAAAATGTGATTTGTCTCAAACAATTTTGTGCCCAACTGTTTGGAAATACATTGTTATGTAAGTGGAGGCTTAGCTTTCTACACACAGTGAGTATTGTATCAATCACTGATACCAATTTGTAGAGTGATATCAATTACCACATCTGACAATTGCATTCCCAAATATGGTTGAAGAAAATAAAGTGACTAAGACTGAATCAATTATATGCTTGCTCCATTCCTCTGGTGATGAGCAGTGGAACCAGATAGTGCTCATGAGCTTTGATTAAGCCAGCTATAATTCTATACTAAGATCTTTGTCAATGCCCCTTGGTGGGGGTGGGCAGGCGGGGAAGAACACAGCACATCCTTCTAAATTAGCTGTTGTATACCAGATAGCACCTTCTGATGGAAGGCCAAGGGAAATTACTCATGTGGTCACGATAGAGGTTTTTACTTTATATATATATATATACAGGCCATAGAAGGAACATAGGTTTGCATAGCAAAAAGAGTTGATATTAAATTCTGGTTCTCTCAATAGTAAGTTGTGTGATTTTGGCCAAGTTGTTTAGTGTCTCTGGGTCTTTGTTTCTCATTTTTTTTTTTTTTTAATTGTACTTCAGGTAAAGGCTTACAGAACAAATAGTTTCTCATGAAACAGAAGTACACATGTTGTTTTATGACATTGGTTAACAACCCCACAACATATCAACC
>NW_004443999.1:2557602-2575883 GCF_000243295.1 Trichechus manatus latirostris
GTGCTGGTCTCAATATATTCCACTCATCAGGTTACAAGTATCACCAGACATTTTCAGAATACTATCTTCAGGTGATGGTGTTTAAATATATGAAGTCACACATCAATACCTTCTTATCCAGTGAGCAACAGAAAGCTCTTTCTAGAATGAAACTCTTTGTATACCACTAGTGGACATGGATAACATCATTCTGATAGATGAGTAATCTATGGCTTTTACTAGGTTTTATCTATCGGAATTAACAAAGGGCCATGTTGTGAATGATTCTGCTCTTTCTTTGACTGAAGGAAGCAGTCACTGAGAGGTGTTATCCTGTCCTAAGAATATAATACTAGGTTTAGAGCTATTCTTTCTCTTTTTGACCCTATAGTAACAACATCCACATGCTGTATCCAGTCCACTGAGGAATGTGATGGGAAAGAAACAAATGTGGTCTTTCTTCAAAGGGATTTTATGTACTCATACATGACATGGTAGTTCTCTTGTTATAATAAATGCATACCTAGTGATTCCACTGATGAGCAATTTGTTGGAACTGTTTTATTGGTCATGATTTATGGATGACAAGTTTGAGTAATTATTAAGCCTAATTGCACTTAAATGATAGTTTTTCTTTTCCCCCCAATTGTTTATCTCCGGGGCAAAGATGAAAGCACATATGTTAGAAAAATGCAGAGTTCAGTGGTTGCTAAATGAGCTTATTAATGTTTACATATGTAACAATTTAAGCCACTAATATGTACATGTTGGAAAGAGCTGACCATCTTATATATATCTCAGTCTGCACAAAATCTAGCATGAGTCGCGGCTATTTTACTTATGGATAAACACACAGCCGTTCAATTTCAATCACAAGTTCAGGTTTTACCAAGGTTAATTTTGGTCTGTCCGTGACTGGTAAAAGTATCTTCATGAAAATGAAATTGCTATTCCTACTTGGCATGCAGTAGGGCATTAGGTCAAGAGCATCCAGGGTCTGCCAATTCTGGGGAGAAAGGGCAACTAGTCTGATCCTCAAGGGCTTTGCCTTATTTCCACAGAATGATTGTCTAGGCGGCCCATTGTACCTTTAATAGAAAGGGTCAGCAAGGCAGATTTGCTTGCCTTTGCAAAGGCCAAAATGAAACACTGAATTTCTAAGCTCTAAATTCTTGGAGTTTCTCCTTACTAACAGGCAAAGATGATGTAGAATCTTGCTATGAAACTTACGGCGGAAGACAGAAGTGGTTTAAAATTCTCAGACCAAAATGCTGGTATAGTAAACTGACCCTGGGTTTGGCTGGGCTCTTGCATGGGCAAAAAATTTATCTTCTCTCATCTCCCTTCCATCTCATTAGTTTCTCAATAAACACACTGCACAAGTCATAACATTCTTCTTCAAAAATAAGGCCAATCTTTATGCTTTAAGATATATTTCAGATACCGTGCATTGAATGCTTTTCCTTGCTAGGAATTGAGATTCACTCAGTTAACCTACAAAATGGGAGTTTTATTATATAAAGGGGAAAATGAGAAAGTCAGGAATTTTGACAATGAGTGGTTACACCCTCATCTGCTAACCTAAAGGTAGACAGTTCAAACCCACAGCCACTTTGTGTGAGAAAGATGTGGCAGTCTGCCTACATAAAGATTTCAGCCTTGGAAGCCTGATGAGGCAGTTCTACTATGTCCTATAGGGTCGCTATGGTTGAAATCAACCCCATGGCAATGTTTTATTTGTGTGCGTGTGGATTTATCTGGGTTTTATGTAGGAATCTAGAAAAATCTATACCACCAGGTGTCAAAGAAGAACAGGTACAGAGGTACTGCCAGGCTCACAGAGGCTGGAGATTTAGTCAGGAACTAGATAATCTTACAAGATCTATCAGCCCTAGTAACCCAGTTATTGCATTGCCCCTAAACAGCAGGAGTTCACTGATCCCCAATTCTCCATACCTCTGCTTCTCTGATCATAGAATAATTAACTTTTATCTGTTGGCTTTGCTTACTTGTAGTTTCCGCTTACTCATTGTTTTTAGCACCTCATGGATTCTACTTGTACCTCATGGATTCTACTTGTTGTTAGGTGCTGTCCAGTCGATTCCGACTCACAGTGACCCTTTAGGACAGAGTAGGGTTTCCAAGGAGTGGCTGGTGGATTTGAACTGCCAACCTTCTGGTTAGCAGCTGAGCTCTTAACCACTACTACACCTCAATTTTTTCTTTGTTTCTGCACAGATTTTCCGAGAGAGAAGATATCTTCGGTGTAGTTCTTCACCAATATCCCAGTTAAGCCGAGCTTTCACTAGTTAGGCTGCTGCTCAGCATGTAGATTTGCTACCCTTGGGCCATATGCCCAATACTTATCAGTCAGTTGTTGCCAAGTTGATATGTATGAGAAACTATGTCCACCTAATGCTACTGTGTACGTAAGAGGCTGTGGGCATTCTTGGGCTCAGCCTTTCAGTACAATGGGTTTTCTCAGGTGACCACGACAATTAGACATGGCCCAATACTCCAGTGTTCATGTTTGTGCCCGGTTTTCCAAGAGAAGAAAAGGAATATTTTCCTAAATTTTATTGTTATTCAATAGCAAGCATTAAATATATACAAAAAATTAGTTACTAACCAGGATTGGACTGGTCACTTGCATGAGAGAAAAAGGGATTAAGGTCCTTGTTACCACTAGCATTTATAACAACTGTCTATAACAGCAACATATTGTTATTTCCTCTAGTCCCTCATTTTCTTCAAAATCTGTTAGTATCACCTGTTCCTCAGACTCTGATCTGTCGTACTCACTCATGCCAAGGATTTGCCGATAGAAAATTTATTCATTATCTTATAAGTCCTGCCTAGAAGAAGAGACATCTACCTGTAACTTCCTTCTTATCTACTAAAGTCACCTTGTGGATACAGAAATGATAGTATCTGCTCCAGACAAACTTCTTTTTTATGCTCTGATTTAGGGAAAAGAATACATCTACCTCTTAACTCATTTACCTTTCTGGAAAAGTACCACAGGTCATTCTCCTCTCCAATCAAATGGACATTTTTAGCAATGTTCTGTAACAGAAACATCTCTAATAGAAAGCTACGATCGAATCAAAAACTCTCAAAATTTTGACCTCAACTGAAAAGCTACTAAATGTATTTCAGTGCAATTCAAGTAACAATAGGCTATGTTTTAGAGCAATTTGTAGTTTTCAAAATTGTTTATGTGTGTTCTTACTTTTCAGTCTTGTACCAACTTTTTAAGTAGACAGTGTAAGAATTATCATCTCCCTTTGAAGGATGATATGCATTTCACACACACAGGCACAATACTTTTTAGATACGGAGTGACGCGAGCCAAAGGGCAGTTAAATGATTTATTTGTCCAAGTCCATCAAGCAAGGACAACAATGAGGTGTAGTGAAACGAGCATGAGCTTTTGAGTGAGCCTGTCTCTAGGTTTAAATCCTAGTTTTACCACTTTCTAGTTGTGATTTGGAGCCCTGGTGGCACAGTAGTTAAGAGCTCAGGCTGCTAACCAAAAGGTCGGAGGTTGAATCCACCAGCCTCTCCTTGGAAACCACATGGGGCAGTTCTACTTTGTCCTATGGGGTCGCTATGAGTTGGAATCGACTCAACGGCAATGGGTTTGGTTTTTTTTTTTTTTTTAGTGGTGTGATTTTGGAGTAGTTACTAAATCTTTCTAAGTAAGTCTCAGTTTTTTGTTTTTTTTGTTTTTAGATGCAAAATGAGGAATGTTGCACAACTGTTATAAAAACAGAGAAGAGATAATATATATAAAACATGGTTGGTAAATGGCCCCTAGAAGGTACGCTGTAGGACTGATTCAGTGGTCTTTCTACTGTACCCTACTTCAAGGAGTCTCTGGGTGGCGCAAACGAATAAGCCTTTGACTAGAATTAAAAATGTTATTTTCCTGGAGAAAAGGAATGAAATTACCAAATAGTAGTAGAGATGCATCCTCACTATCTTTGTCTAAAAACACTAACTGAATGTTTGAAAACATATTTAGAGCATTGTGCTAGGTCCTAGAAAGGTCCAGTACATGAAAGAGTCAAGGTGGATGTGACGTACTGAGAAACGAGCTAGAATAGGCGGGTACCTCCCCTGTGTGCTTTGAATGGCTCCCTTTGTGGAGCGGCATCAAACCAAACCCATTGCTGTGGAGTCTATTCTGACTCATAACCACCCTATAGGACAGAATAGAACTGCTGCATAGGGTTTCCAAGGAGCAGCTGGTGGATTTGAACTGCTGAACTATTGGTTAGCAGCCAAACACTTAACCACTGTGTTTAAACCAATTGTTGTTGGATAGATTTGATTCATGGCAACCTCATCTGTGTTACAGTAGAAGGGTGTGCCATAGGATTTTTAATGGATGAGATTTTTCAGAAGTAGATCACCAGGCCTTTCTTCCAAGGTACCTCTGGGTAGACTTGAACCTCCCACCTTTCTGTTAACAGCTGAGCGCAGTAACCATTTGTACAACCTATGAACTCCTATAGATATGTTTACATTACCTAAATTAGTGGATAAGTTGACATTTAAAAATGTATTGGTTTAAGTTATTTTAACTGGGGTTGTTGTTGTGTGCCGTCAGGTTGATTTTGACTCATAGCAACCCAATAGGATAGAGTAGAACTGCCCCATAGGGTTTCCAAGGCTGAAATCTTTATGAAAGCAGACTGCCATATCTTTCTCCCACTGAGCAGCTGGTGGATTCCAACCGCTGACCTTTTAGTTAGCAGGTGAGAACTTAACCACTGTACCATTTGGGCTCCTTTTAATTGAGGTTAGTGATCCCAAAACAGGCAGACAAGAGTTAAAGATAAAAAGACCTAGATAGGTGATCCCAGAGGAAGAAACACTGAAATTTCACAGAGAGATTATAAACAAATAAGGACAACTTGCCTCTAAACATCTGCTATATACTGCCAAGTTTCTATCAATTCCAGTAACTTTGGGGTGTCCTTCTAAACATTTTCACATCTCTACCAAGTAGTTATTGCTTATAAACAGCATCCTGTTCTCTGGGCTATTTCTTAGGAAATTCCTATTCTCTAGGGCTGCCTTTGAACTGATGAGGCAAGCAATTACCTAGTGTATTATCAATCCCTACAAACTTGTTCTGAGATACATAAACTATGAAAACCTAAGTAGGCCTGGGCTTTCCGAGGATGCCTTATCCACTTGGCTTCATGATAAACAGGAGCCTCTAGAAATCCCTGAAAAGCAGATGGAAAATACTGAAGTTATGTTTCCATACCATTTTCCAAACCAATCATTCAGCACCAGATTTAAATAAAAGAAATATGATAGTCAAAAGTTAAACCAGTTTAAATACACTTAAAAAGTAAGGCAATATATTCATTACAATATGATTTGGATTTGGCATTTAAAAATATCAAACTTATTTCCCTGGAGAGGTGTTTAATATTTCATGCTATCTTCCCTCCTAAAAGGAGACAATTGAAATATGTTTCTTTCTCTCTGATCCGTAGCTTGTCTGGTCCCAGCAATTTAATGAGTTTTCCTTTGGCTCTTCTTGGCTTGTGAAAATTACTCGATGCTACCATCTTAGAATATTTCAACCACCTCCGTTGACAGCACTCCTAACTCCTCCTTTAGTCTCTCTTACTTCCCGGCAACCTATTGTCATCATTTGTCTGAGGCTCAGTGTCTGTACTAATACCTCCTAAGGTGTTCTGGATTAGTCAAGTACAATCTACGTTTTATTCTTGATCTTGAAAAGGAAAGAAAGAAATTAAATCCCCCAAACCAACCCACCATCCATCTTACACAACTATTACTTTCAAGGAGCCAATCTCATTTCCATAACCACCTCTACTCCCTTACCTTGCGCAATGCAAAAGATAAAGATTGCACTGCAATTTTTATGACAGTGACGTAATTTACTCTCACAGCCATCATAAAACCTATGGATATATCCTAGTAGCCTTTGTACTTATGCATGTATTTGGGGAAAGTATGCAAAGCTTAACCTAAACTCAAAAGTGATACCTATCCTCTAGTGTCTTCTATTCTAGGAGAATAATACTTACGCTGGCACTTATAATAAAAGGTCAAAAAGGGATGCTAGGTATACATATTATGAGTTGGGACTATTGAGAAGACTTCATGTCAAAGCTATGTCTATTAATTCTCTTGAGAATTCTTTAAATTTAAAAAAAAAATTTTTTTTAATTGTGAAAGCTGGATAGATCACATTTAAGTTTCACCAAGATAAGTTCTAGAACTTAATTCATTGCTGCAAATTGTTACGTATAGCAAATGTTCAAAATATGGAATAATATGAACACTAATTTGGATCCAGGTGATCTTTTTGCACCAGGCAGTGGCATTTTTAGGCATATTCTGAGAGCTGATCTTTCTTTCAGGTGCTATTCAATGGGGAGACAAAAGCTGAGAAATGTGCATCACCATTGATTGGAGGGAATATGTGGAAGTCCTTTTTTGAAAGAGTAATTCAATGAAGTTTAAGGCAATGAGTTTGTCTCTCTCCCAAGGTATGATAGGAGATAAAAGAAAGTTGTCTATAAACTCTGTCCTATCATTTTGCTTACTCCTGAGGGCCACTTTCCAAAACGTAGAAAAACTATCCTGAGCTGCTGAGATATAATTCACACAACAAAAAATTCACCATTTTCAAGTGTACTATTCAATGGTTTTTAGTATATTCACAAAATTGTGCAAGTATTACCACTATCTAATTCCAGAACCTTTTCATTATCCAAAAGAGAAACCCCATACCTCTTAGCAGACACATCCTATTCCTCTGTTCCTCCCTAAGCTCCTGGCAACCACTAATCTATTTTCCATCTCTTTGGATTTGCTTATTCTGGACATTCATATAAATGGAATTATATAATATGTGGCCTTTAATGACTGGATTCTTTCACTTAGCATCACATTTTCAAGATTAAACCATGTTATATCATGGATTAGTTCTTCATTCTGTCTTATGGATGGTAATATTCCAGTGTATGGATATAACACATTTTGATTATCCATTCATTAATTGATGGAAGACTGTTTAATAGTAAGAAGAAAATGCTTTCTGAATTTTTTTAAAATATTAAAATACAATTTAAAATTATAATTTCTGTTTCTAAAAGCACCAGATACTGTACTGGATACTTTATATATATTTTGTCACTAAAGTTTTAATGGAGCCCTGGTGGCACTGTGGTTAAGAGGTCAGGCTGCTAACCAAAAGGTCGGCAGTTCAAATCCACCAGCCACTCCTTGAAAACCCTATGGGACATTTCTACTCTGTCCTATAGGATCACTATGGGTCAGAATTGACTCGACCACCCTGAGTTTGGTTATTTTTAGAAAGTTTCGTAATAACCCTATGATCCAAGTCATGATGAGCAAGCTAGAAACTAATGTATTAAATCACGTTTTGGAAAAAATAATAAATTTATCAGGAAGACCTGTTTAACTTGGCTAAGTCAATTTTGGAAACAAAATTTTAATACCTCTAATTCACTACAGGTCTCACCATATACTTCCTTGTCTCCTATTAGATTAATTCACACACTTAGGATATCTGCTTGGCCTCATGAGGAATTTGAGTTTACCAGGCCTGAATTACTTTCTAAGTCATCTTATAAATAAATTAAGATCCATTCATTCATAGCATAGATACTTAGAGACTAATATGTGTTGGGTCTGGAGTGGATACTATGATTCAGAAAGGCTAATTAATTTAGCCAAGGTCACAAGTTTAGCAAAAGCAATGATTAAATATTACACTGCATATTGAGAGTAAAATATTATCTTGAACATATTATTTGCACTGGATCCTAATTAAAGCGGTCCATGGAAATATTTTAAACTTAAGCTATTTCATTAGTGATCTTTAATGTGTTTTCCATAAGTGAACTATTATGCATTGTTTTGAAAACATAATTTCTGCTCAGCTTGTCAAATGCATCACATTATTTAACTTTGCTGGCAAAGAATCCAATTGCTAGGCTACCTGACATGTTGGATTTCCATTGTAAGTTTTGTCCAACCTCATTATGTTTAGCTGGAATACAGATATTGAGCACAATACATCATTAAGTCACTAATAAACTTCAGTTGCTCCTTTACCACTTTCCCCATCCCCCACTGTCAGTGAGTAATTTATCTCTAGCAGCAATATGCATAAGTTGCCTTTGAAAAGGAGGGACATGGCATTATCAGTCGCTGCATGGACGAGTTATAGCCAGTTCCATCATGGAAGAGAGCAGATGATTACAATCAATAATCAATCAAAGAACCAGTGACAGTAATCATACATCACCTTCCACTGTAGAAGCTTCACTCTAAGCTTAATATTGCAAGATCCAATTTCTGGGTGTATCAGGTGCTTTGCCATTGTTCTGAACCTATTCCTGGTTTGGAGCAAGCATGAAATGTGGAACATTCCTACTTGGGCTTTCATCATTTTGGAGAAGGGTGGCAATAGTGAAGCAAGATTAAATGTAAGAGAAGAAAAGAACAATTGTTCCAGTCATTGCCCGAGTTTCCATTACTCACTGTACCCGATTTTGTGTACATAGAAGGCTGTACTGGGTATATCATTGCAATACAGCTCTCATTCATCAAGATGAGACATTTCATGAAACTCGCTGCCAGAAATTCTATAACTAGATGTTGAAATCATGTCCAGTAAAATATACCATCCAATAAAAGGTACAGTCCCTATAAAACTGGAATTAATTTGGGAAAACTGCCTGGGAGGTTTATTGGAAAGTGAAAGCTTTTACAAAACACTAAAGCAGTTGTTCAAGTGGAAACAATATCAAATATACAAATGCAGTTCTATTTTACATGAAAGAAATATATTCTAGGAAAACTGGTGTATGATGATTTTCCAAACTCAGTCATTCAGCACACATTTGTTGAGCACCTACTATGCACTGGGGGAAACATGGGTTACTGCCCTAAAGGGGCGAAATATCTGAAACAGGACACAAACAGATGCCTGAATACACTGTACAAGCTGTTTAGTACTGTAAGAAAGTCTGTACAAAGAGCTGTGGGAACACAGAGGAGGAAATAGGGGCCTAGGGGGAGTCAAGAATCCTCCAAGAGCAGGTGACTTTTGAATTGGGAATGTAAGAAAAAGTGGGGAAAGGTCATTCTAAACACCAGAGAAGGCAGGCATGGCAGTAGGGTAAAAGGACAAAAGAATATGGTGTTTTCAAGAAAAGTAGAGGTCTCTGTTGTTGGAATGTAGGGGAACAGGCAATGAGTGTTGTTGTGGGGGAAACATTGTAAATGGGAGAAGGTAGGAAATGGAGCCACAAAAGCCTGTTGGAGGTAGGCTGAAAAACATCCATATGCCAAGCTTTGACCAACTTTGTATTTCAGTGAGCTCTTTGACCACAAAGACAAAAAAAAAAGGTAGAAACAGGAAGCTGGGTGCAGATGGACCCCAGCTGTTATTCCTAAATTAGGTATTTAACTCAGTGCAAATTTTTAACTTCCTTCAAAAAAGGGACTTTCTAGAGATGTGCGCTTCACCAAAGGATCTCCTCTTACATGTTTAGAGGTGATTTTATTAAATTTGAGGCAAGACACTGCTTTGTCATTATAAGGGTTTTCAATGAATGGTCAAGGTATCAATCATATTAAAACCTGAACGTTCTTTGGGAAGAAGTGGCCTCCATTCCAGATCTCTGATGGGACTCCCAAAGATAAGACAGGCAAGGAAAAAGTCTCTGTCTTCTATTTAATCACATACCTAAATCTCCTTCAAAATGAGTTTGGCAACACCCCAATTTCCATCCATCCCAAAGGACATTTCCTCTCTCTTAGAAAATAGGATGATTTTTTTTTTTTTCTTTTCTCACCGATTTTGCTTCTATTTGAAGGATTGTTTCAATGTTTTGTAAAAGAAGCTTAATACCCAAGAAGCCACCTAGACATTTTTACAGAGAATTTTGGAGCTTTAAAAATGATCACTTCTTGAAGGTTCTGTTTTGCAGACGATCAGGCCCTCCCAGCAAGCCAGGTTTGATTATTTTTTTTCATATAAGGTTTATACCCCGTGCAGTGCCTTCCTAATTTTAATCATCCTTAAGGAGACCGAAGATGTCAGTTAGAGAGGGCAGTGAGCCTGCACTGTTAGAGTGTAGGGCTATTGGATTTGATTCTTTTTATACTGAGAATTTAATCGTGAGCTCTGATTTTCTCCCATCTGAATTTCTCCCCAGCTTCTTATCTAATCATAGGAAAAACATCTCCAGAGTCTAGAGGACAAACACAACCTGGAAGCAATAAGTTGCTGTGCTTTTGTACCAGAAAATAAATAAATTACTTCAGTAAGAACTAAATGCATTGATGAAGTAAGGTTTAAAGTCTTCCTTATGATATACTTAGACTTGGGTTGCAAAACATAAACAAGAAACTGTTAGGTAGAATTTTGAAATTATTAGCTTTCATAGGTTCTAAAATTAGGCTACTGTGAGGTGGGTTTTTGGAAATTAGCTTTTTCAAGATGATGTTTTCCATTCAATATTGTAAAGTAAACACAGCTATTGTTGAGGCTGCTGCCTGAAGGCAAACACAGTTAGCTGAAATCTTCTTCCTGGAGATAAATATCTCCCTGGATTTCTAACTTGGAGACTTAAAATTACAGTTTAGAGGAGTCAGCTACAGTCCATGGCATGCATACATTTTTTGGACCTCCTGTCTCTTCCCCCCAAATATCACAGGTCTGGAAAGAAAAATAAAGGAGATAGCATAAAAAGAATAAAGATGTAGATTCCTAGAGACAAGTAACATATGATTTTCTCTGTTCACGCAAAGTATTTATTTCACCCTTGAGAAACTGTGATTATATCTCATGCTAGTTGTCCTTGATCGCAGTCAATGCCAGCTGATGTTTTCTTCATGTTTTGTGCCCTCCTTAGATCTAAAATCTCTCTTTTGGCTCTGGAATCAAGTAGCCCTTATCACTGCATAATTTTGTTTTCTGTCTTCTAACCATACCCACAGGTTTACCCTTATCCTTTCTTTCCAATAATTCAAATCTTATGCTTTTCTTCAGGCCCTAGCAGTGACCTTCTGACTGAGCTTCCTACGATGCTTTCAGTCTATCCTTTTGCACGTGTGGAGTCACCTTCAATTTGGCCCTTTGGTCCTGGTTCCTGAGTCTCTCCCTGGTAACCAATCTTTGCACGGATTAGGCTAGGGGGCTCCACCCAGTCTGATCTTTACCTGATTTGGACGTGACACCAAGTCTGACCTTTTCATGGATTGGCTGGGGAGCTCCACTAGTAGCTAATCTTTACCCATATTGACTAGGAAGCCCACCTTGTAATAGACAATGAGTACATGGGCTGGCTTATAAAAACCCTGGAACCTGAGAGCAGAGCAGTCCTGATGGAGAGGAGAGCTGCTGCCTGACAGTTACCCTGAGGAAGACGTGTTCCAGCAGGGAGGTTATCTGAAGCTGCCCTGATCAATGAATGGAGAGACACGCTGTCTTCTTCCACCCCCTAGACTTTACCCATATACCTCTCTTTGAGCTGGATCCTGTTTCCTAACATTTACCCTGAGTTGCATCTCAGATTGTATCCTGTTACTTCTGCGTCGTTACCCTAATAAAGCAAGTAACTGTGAGCATAGTCTGTGAGTTCCTTGTGAGTTCTTTGTGACCGTCACAGTGGGTTATCAGCCCAGCAGAGAAATGGAAGGTGAAATAATGGACAAGTGGGAAGGTGGAGGTATATTTGACCTCTGTCTCATAGGAACTAGTCTTATGCTGATTCTGGTTCATGATATTGTCCTTACACCTTTAATCATTCTGGGGAATATCTTCCTAAAACAGAGCCAAACATTCCACTTCAGCACTGAAACAATTGTTGAATTTGGCAGTGCTTCCTCCAAGCCCAACATGACACAAGCCCCCATAATTATATCTCAATCTACTTACCGAGTCTTCTTTCCATTCTCTCCTCTTTCATGCTTACTTCCAACACCATCACGCTACATACATCACTACAATCCAGTAACTTTCTTCTGCCTTTTTGACTTGTTCATACTATTAAGTCAACTTCAACTATTTTTCATTTACCTATTAGACTTTTCAAAATCCTATCTGTTATGATATCCTCTTTTCTCCTACACATTTTTTTAACTTTTCTGAACCTCCTCACAGATTGCTTTTACAGTATGGAAAATATGCAAACTTATATGTGTGTGAATTTACACACATACACATATATGTATAAACACATTCATCAACATCTATGAAATCTTTCCTGTTGAAAATAAATGTCTTCTTTTCTATTCTGGCTGCATTTTGTCTCTCTGTTATTTGCTGAAGGAACCCTGGTGGCGCAGTGGTTAACTGCTTGGCTGCCAACTGAGAGGTTGGCGGTTCAAATCCACCAGCCCTTCACAGGAGAAAGTTGTGGCAATCTGCTTCTGCAGAGATTTACAGCCTTGGAAACCCTATGGGGGCAGTTATACTCTGTCCTACCAGGTTGCTATGAGTGGGAATAGACTCAATAGCCACAGGTTTGGTTTGATTTATTATTTGTTGTATTTGGTTGATTTTGTCCGTGTCCTTCTATTCCCTCTTACCCCAGACTAGAAACAGCTTCAGCGCATCAAGTGGGTCTTCTTCATCGTATCTCCACTAACTCTTTCAAAGGACCCAGCTCATGGGGCAAACTTTGCTAGATGGATGTCTCTCCAGAGAAATGCTTTCCTTACATCAGTGTCTTATGTCTTGAAATAATTCTCCCTCTCGTAGTTTTTTTATAAACATTTATTTTCTTTTCACCTTGACCGTAAATGCCTTAATAGCAGAGGTTACCTGTTCTGCATTTGTATTTTCCACAGAGCCTTACAAAGTACCAGACACAGAGCAGCCTTTTTAAAAAGCATATTGAATGAATGAATGAATGAATGAATGATGTATGGTGGTTGACATGGCCACAACACTGAGATTAGTGACTGGCCTGGGGCTGACAGACATGTGTGAAAAATTAAAAGTAGCTTCTTATTTTTTTTTCCTTGATGGAAAGGAATCTGTTTCTGGCAATTACATGTTAATCAGCAATTTAGGTTTAGATGTTAGTACGTGAACTGGTGTTGGGATTTCTCCAAGCCTTGTCTCTGATTCAATATATGAGTTTTTTTTTTAATCCAAGAATGTGTGGGGCTTAATTTAAACTCATAATAAACTTGGAACCATGGAGAGATATTTTAAGGATTAATGAATCCCTGGAAAAGTGCTCTGAATTCCAAAATGAAATATTCTCTGTAAAGACCCAAAAGGAAGTGCAAAAGTAAACCCACAAAAAATAAGCTCCATTCAAAGTTCTCGTATTTCCAGGTAAAAGTCAATGGGAAGTCCTGGGGATTTGCAATTTGGAATTCCAGAGGCTGTATTAATTTTTTTCTGGGTGTACCACATGATAGTCAATGGAATTATCTTGATATAGTGGAATGATTCCTGTATTACCGAACCAAAAAAACCCCTGCCGTCAAGTCAATTCCTACTCATAACGACCCTAACTTTTTGTTTATTTTCTTTAAAGGTACACACTAGAAAGTTAATGTCTCTCTGGATATTAAAATGATATCCTTCTTTTTGCTTGACAGTACTATGCAAGCATTTTTTTCAAATGGCTTCAAGGTATTTGGTCTTAGATATGGTCACTGTTCTATGTCTGAAGGGAGAGTTATTCACAACAGTTGGATATATTTGACTTTCTTCTGCTTAAAACCAGTTGCTGCTGAGTTGATTCTGACTCATGACGACCCCATGTGTAGCAGAGTAGACCTGTGCTCCCTAGGGTTTCTGTGGCTGATTTTTGAGATCTCCAGGCCTTTCTTCTGAGTCAGCTCTTGGTGGACTTGAACCTCCAACATTTTGGTTGCTTGTTAATTGTTTGCATGGCCCAGGGACTGCTTCATTCTGTTACTAGAGGGAAATAACTTTGCTGCATCCCAAACCACACAATTATTTTAATAAGTTTGTAATAAAAGATTTATAGAATATTGAAAGAAAATATTTTATCTTAAGAAGAATGTTGTAGGGGTTAAATATTTATGGAAGGCTACGTTCCTTAACATATTGTTATCTCCTCCCGGGCAAGGATACTGCTATCATATGGAACTTCATCTTCTTTCAGTGCCTAGTGTAGGGCATTGTTCAACTTAATTCAATTATATTGATGGCTGAATTAATTTTAAATAGACAGCATATTCACCTACAGTAAATGCACATGATAAAAACTGTGGAGGATAAAATAAAAGCAGGGAATACAATCCCTGATTTCTTAACCATGCATCAAGAGGTGAAAGAAATGTAGAATTTGTATTAGCAGAGTGGAAGAGAAAAATTGCTCCAGAAAGGCGACAAAGTACAGGCAGTCTATGGATTAAGAATGAGTTTCGTTGCTAAATCTGTCTTTAAGTTGAATTTGTACGTAAGTCAGAACAGTTAGGTACGGTTTGTATCTAAGGTTAGTTAGTCAAGTGTTTGTCTTAGCATATAGAATATAGTGTACTTTTCTATGCATTAAAAAAATTAAACCCTTTCAGATACACTGAAATATCTTTAACATAATAATACAGTAATAATAATAATGTTTTGATGCATGTTGTAAATAATTAGCACCCATTTGTTATTACGAACCATTGTATGTACCTCAAATTTCTAATATAATAGGCTTTATGGGGGTTCGTTCATAATTACGGGTTGTATGTAAGCTGGCCTTTGTGACCAGGGGACTGCCTGTATATGTGTACCTGTGCGGATAAGTGAGAATGTCACTGTATGAGAAGCCCAGGGAAAAGGCAATCCTGATTGGGAAAGACAGATGCAAGTTGAAAAGCAGTAAAAGGTAAAATAAGGTTCCCTGGAAGGAATACCTACCTATAAATGGGGAGCTTTGAATGTTGGGCTACAATGATGAGGTTTGATCTAATAAAGGAGCCCTGGTGGTGCAGTGGTTAAAGCGATCAGCTGCTAATCAAAAGGTCAGTGGTTCGAAACCACCAGCAAGAAAAATGTGGCAGTCTGCTTCCATGGAGATTTACAGCCTTGGAAACCCTATGAGGTTGCTATAAGTCAGAATCAATTTGACAGTGGTGAATTTTGGGTTTGGTGGTGCAGTAGTTAAGCGCTCGACTGGTAACTGAAAAGTTGGAGGTTTGAATCCAGCAACTGCTCCCTGAGAGAAAGGTGTGACAATCTGCTTCCTTAAAGATTAAACCAAAACCAAACCAAACTCACTGCCATGGAGTTGATTCTGACTCATAGCAACCCAGTAGGACAGAGTAGAACTGTCCCATAGAGTTTCCAAGGTTGCCACATCTTTCTCCCACTGAGCGGCTGGTAAGTTCAAACTCCCTACCTTTTTGTTAGTAGCTGAATGCTTAACCACTATGCCATCAGTGCTCCTCCTTAAAGATTACAGCCTTGGAAACCCTATACGGTGGTACTACTCCATCACACAGGGCCCCTATGAGTCAGAATTACTGAAGGGCACACAGCAGCAGCAACAGTGTAGACAATAATATGTCTTCTCTAGGTCTCTAAACCTTAAATGCCTGTTATTAGATGTAAACAACTTATTTTATCCTTTGGATAGTATCTAAGATATATTAAAGTCATTTTTTCCATAGGAAATATGGTAATGCTTTTTGTATATAGGAAGGAACCGGGACTGAAGTGGATGTGTGCATGAGTGTCCGAATGCATGAGATGTGCACAGAAGAACCTCTGCATAACCTGAGCAGGTAGCTGAGCAAACACTTGAAGAGAGAGCCTGTGAGTATCTGGGAGAAGAGAGGGCCAGGCAAGTCACAAGTGCTTCTGATTTGGGGAGTGATGTAAACAGAAAGGGGAAAAAGAAAGATGGAGAAAAGTCAGAAGAATAGCCCTGAAGTTGGAGACTTTTTGATGACTTAAAGATGTTAGAGAAGACTTTACCTTTTAGAGTAAAGAGTATGGGTCTCATTGTCCTCCTGCCTCTTTGATAGGCCCGTCTCAAGCACAGGTTCATAGGAAGCAGAGACAAGTAGGTGGGGCTGGGAGGTTGTAAGACAAGGATGCTGCCACTTTCTCTTTGGTACGAATCAATGTCATACATTCTCTGGCTCCCAGTTTCCTCATACATAAAATAAAGCTTTGGAAATAGTCCTCCTAGAACCCTGCCAGCCCTGTAAATTGTACAAGCTGAATTGATTTATTAGGTTTAACATATTATTCTGATTTCATCCTTTGTTCTGATATGTTAGTCTCATTTCCACAGTGAAATTATCATGGTATTCAGGAAACGCTAGTTGCATTGCATTGGTTTCTATGCTAATGTCTCTATCTTAGGCTGGGTTCTCTAGAGAAGCAAAACTAGTGAAGCATATGCAGTTGGCCCTCCATATCCGCGGGTTCCACATCCTTGGATTCAACCAACCACAAATCAAAAATATTCAGAAAAAAAAAGAAAGTCCCAAAAAGCAAACTTGAATTTGCTGTGTGCCAAATCCACATGAATAAAGTGATGTGTAGGCATACGCTGCTGTAGCCTCCCATTGTTTCACAGATCCTCAGTCTCTCTCGAGCACTTGTTTGAGCATTCTTTACCTCATGTCTTGTTCATTCACTACTTGTGTTGTGTGCACCCTTTGTTTCTGTGAAAAAGTTTCCCTGAAAGCAATCCCTCAAAGGCTAACTGTTAGGGGGCTGAGGAGAGCGGGCAGAAGGAGTTTAAGGTTAGTAAGGGATGACTGGCTGGCTGTGTAAAGCACTACAGCCTCAAGAACTTAAAGATCATGGGAGAATCAGCAATAGCTGATGCCAAGGCAGCATCAGAATTCCCCGAAGAGCTCAAGAAACTCATCGAATAGAAAGGTTACCATCCAGAGTAAGTCTTCAATTGTGATGAAACAACTATTTACATAACATTTACGTTGCATTACATATTATAAGTAATCTAGAGATGATTTAAAGTATATAGGAAGATGTCTGTAGGTTATATGCAAATACTACACCATTTTATATAAGGGACTTTGAGCATCTGTGGATTTTGGTATCTGTGGGGGATCCCAGAACCAATCTCCTATGGATACCAAGGGACAACTATATGTACATATATATATATATATATATATATATATATAGAGAGAGAGAGAGAGAGAGAGATTTATCTCAAGGAAAAGGCTTACACGGTTGTAGAAGCTGGCAAGTCCCAAGTCCATGGGTCTGGCCTCAGGCTGGAGGCCTCTTCTGACTCACGTAGCTGCAGGGGCTGATGAACCCAAGATCGGCAGGTCAGACTGCAGGTTACTGGCTCATGGACTGGGGAGGCTGACAAATCCAAATCAGCAGGTAAGACGGCAGGCTACTGGCTCACAGGATGAGGAGGCTGATGAATCTAAAATTGACAGGCAATATGGCAGGCCGCTGGCTCAAATCCCAATAACCAGAGGACAGATGATGATGAGTGGATGTGGGACTAGAGCAAGCGAGTGATCTTTGCCACAATGTCCATATATATATTGGATGCAGACCACACCTCTGAGGAAACACCCCTTACAACTGATTGGCTGATCACATCAGATCGCATCATGGAGGATGACTACCTCAGTTCGTAACTGCCAAACTACATCATTACATAACTGCCAAGCTGCATCATTACATAATTGCCAAACTACATCATTATGTAACTGCCAAACCACTGAGAATCATGTCCTAGCCAAGTTGACACACAACTTTAATCATCACAGTCTCCCATGATTGTAATAAGTACACAATTGTTATTCAAAAGGTGGATAGTGATGGGGAAAGAAGGCACTTGCTTTTCTCATGTCAAATCCTGGCTGAAGCAAAGGAGAATGAAGAAGACCAAAAACACAAGGGAAAGATTAGTCCAAAGGACTAGTGTACCACAACTACCACAACCTTCACCAGACTGAGCGCAGAACAACTAGATGGTGCCCAGCTACCACTATCGACTCCTCTGGAAGGGAAGACAATATAGGGACCCAGACAGAGCGGGAGAAAAATATAGAACAAAATTTACCAACAAAACAAAAGACCAATCTTGCTGGTCTGACAGAGGCTGGAGAAACCCTTAGAGTATGGCCCCCGGACACCCTTCTAATTTGGTACTGAAGTCACTACTGAGGTTCACCCTTCAACCAAGGATTAGACAGGACTATAGGGCCAACAATAACACACGTGAGGAGTGTGCTTTGTAGTTCAATCATATCCAAGACTAAAGGGCATACCAGCCCAAAAGCAAAGA